>NC_042615.1:376261094-376621162 GCF_901001135.1 Rhinatrema bivittatum | reverse complement strand
AGTGATGCTGCGTTTCGGAGGCGGGCCCGGGGGCATGGTGCCGGCCTGGGGGGCGTGGTCGAGGCCTCCAGACCAGTCCCCAGGTCGGGTGATGGTGCGCCAGCAGCCCGCTGGCGTGCGCAGATTTACGCCTGCTTTCTGCAGGCGTAAATCTGCCAACAAAGGTAGGGGGGTTTAGATAGGGCCGGGGGAGTGGGTTAGGTAGGAGAAGGGAGGGGAAGGTGAGGGGAGGTGGAAGGAACGTTCCTCCGAGATCGCTCCGATTTCGGAGCGGCCTCGGAGGGAACAGGCAGCGCGCGCTGGGCTCGGCGCGTGCAGGTTGCACAAATGTGCACCCCCTTGTGCGCGCCGACCCCGGATTTTTTAAGATACACGCGGCTACGCGTGTATCTTATAAAATCCAGCGTACTTTTGTTCGCGCCTGGTGCATGAACAAAAGTACGCCCGCGCGTACATTTATAAAATCTACCCCTTAGGCTGCAACCACCTAACTGCCAAAGAGAGACGCTACCATAAGAGATTAGGGCTATATATGAACTGCGGTCAACCTGGCCATGCGGTTCAATCCTGCCCCATCTCTCCGGGAAACATGCAGACCTAGGATCCGTGGGAGGACTCTTCCTAGGTCTTACTACACTATTTTTTATTTGTATTTATGCAACTTTTCTATACCGTTATACAGAAAACCAAGTCCCTATCTCTATGGACTCTCCCAGTCTCAATCATTTCTGGGACTCTTGAATTTCAGACTCTTGCACTTGTTGATTCTGGTGCAGGTAGCAATTTTAGACTTAAAAGGCTGGTGGAACATCCTCGGATTCCTACTGTTCCGACACCAGTTGAGGCCACGCCTATCATAATGAGTCCCCACAGAGCCTTTCTGTGGGTGGAGTCAGCTCTCACTACAATTCAGGGTCCACAACCACACCAGATTATAACAGCATTCATAAACTACAAGAGATCACAGGAAGATGAAGACAGGTGTCAATATCTGGAAAAGCTAAGAAAAGCTGGGAAAGCAGTCAAAAGAATAAATGGAAAAAAAATAGCAAATACTGTAAAATTAGGGGAAGAAAACCTTTTTTTAATATGCTAGTGATAGGATAAACTACAAAAGTGTCATTGTGAGACTCAGAAGTGAAATGGATTATGTGCCTGCTGATGACGAAAAATGGAATCTAAAACATATTTCTGTTTGATATTCATAGATTCATGGCCAGGAGAAAATGGACACTAATAAGATTGAAGTGAGGTAAACCTCAAATGATTTTCAGAATAGTGCATCCATGAAGAGCTAGTTAAACTAAAAGTAAAGTGTTAGGGCCAAACAGGATAATCCATGGATATTAAGGGAATTTAGAGAAGTTCTGGCAGCTTCACTGACTAACCTTTTCAATACTCCTTTAGGAGTACTTCTGGAGGACTAGAAACAGGCAGATGTGGTCCCTCTTCTCTAAAGTGGAATTATGGAGGATACTGGGAACTACAGGATAGTTATTCTGTGATGAGCAAATTAATGGAATTGCTATAAAAACAGATGATAGACCCTGGATGATAGGCCATTCCCGGGCGTTTGTGCCGGTTTAGCACACCATTATTTTTTTTTAAATTGTCCCCCTCTGAAACCTAGGTGCGTCTTATGGTCAGGTGCATCTTATGGAGCAAAAAAAAAAAAAAAAAAAAGGTACTTCGTGCACACTTTTACTTAGGGATCCAAACTGCCCATGTCTCACACAGACACTGCCCAGACTCTGCCCATTCCCCACCCATTTTTTTTGTCTTTTGCCTTTGTGCGCATACCGGGAGATATGTGCTTGTTCAACCAACTTTTAAAATCAGCGAGGCTCACGTTGGCTGGAGACACATGCATGTCCCCTAGTTTTGGCACATGCAAAGCTTTTAAAATTGATCAGTATGGTTTTAGTATTATGTATTTTAGAATATTCTAATTCAGTATATCTTAGTTAACCAATAATTTTACTGAGAATTTTACTATTAACACATTAAAGCTATGTTAACTGAGAAGATTACTCAGAAATTAAAGGAGCTGCACTGGTTTCCTGTTTAACAAAGGATGTTTTTTTTTAAAATGTATGTGTTAATTCACAAAATGAGATGTAGCAAAGATACTTATTGCTTGTATAATTTGTTTAAAAGCTATATAGCATCATGATCATAGTGTTTGGCAGAAAATAATTTGTTTGCTGTTCATACTGTGCAGGAACCTTGATTGCAGGAAAATTGTTTAAAAGCATTTTCTGTTGCAGCTCCAGTTTTATGGAGAGCCCATCCTGAGTAATTATGATATTAAGTCACTTATTTATCATTTAGAAGAAAGGTCAAAGCAATATTATTCTGAAAAACCTACAATTGTGTTTGAAATGTATTTTGAATTTTATCAGTGTTCCACATTTTGTTATTGAAGATTGTTCTTTTCATGTTATATATATTCTTTATATTTTAAATTCTTTTCAATTTTTATTTTGTATATATTTGATATGTATCTTTTGTGTTTTTATTATAAATGTTTCATTAAAATCCACACTGAAATTACTAAGGATTTTGAAAGCTTTTAAAATCGACCAGTATGGCTTTAGTATTAAGTATTTTAGAATATTCTAATTCAGTATATCTTAGTTAACCAATAATTTTACAGAGAGTTTTACTGTTAACACATAGAAGCTATGTCAACTGAGAACATTACTCAGGAATTAAAGGAGCTGTAATGGTTTCCTGTTCAACAAAGGATATTGTTTAAAATGTGTGTTAGTTCACAAAATTAGATGTAGCAAAGATACTTGTTGCTTGTACAATTTGTTAAAAAGCTATGTACCATCATGGTCATAGTGTTTGGCAGAAAATAATTTGTTTGCTGTTCACTCTGGGGCGGATTTTCAGAGCCCTGCTCGCCTAAATCCGCCCAAAACCGGGCGGATTTAGGCGAGCAGGGCCCTGCGTGCCGGTAAGCCTATTTTACATAGGCCTACCAGCGTGCGCAGAGCCCCGGGACTCACGTAAGTCCCGGGGTTTTCGGAGGGGGCGTGTCGGGGGGCGGGCCCGAACCGCGCGGCGTTTTCGGGTCGTGTTGGGAGCGTTCCGGGCGCGGGCCCGGGGGCGTGGCCGCGCCCTCCGGACCCGCCCCCAGGTCGCGTCCCGGCACGCAGGAGGCCTGGTGACGCGCGGGGATTTACGACAAAGGTAAGGGGGGGGGCTTAGACAGGGCCGGGTGGGTGAGTTAGGTAGGGGAAGGGAGGGGAAGGTGAGGGGAGGGCAAAAGGAAGTTCCCTCCGAGGCCGCTCCGATTTCAGAGCGGCCTCGGAGGGAACGGGGGTAGGCTGCGCGGCTCGGCGCGCGCCGGCTATACAAAATCGATAGCCTTGCGCGCGCCGATCCAGGTTTTTAGCAGATACACGCGGCTCCGCGCGTATCTACTAAAATCCAGCGTACTTTTGTTTGCGCCTGGAGCGCAAACAAAAGTAGGCCTATTCGCGGAGTATGAAAATCCGCCCCTCTGTGCAGGAAGCTAGGTTGCAGGAAAATTGTTTAAAAACTGTTGCAGCTCCAGTTTTATGGAGAGCCCATCCTGAGTAATTAAGATATTAATTCAATTATTTATCAATTAGAAGAAAGGTAAAAGCAATATTATTCTGAAAAACCTACAATTGTGTTTGAAATGTATTTAGGATTTTATCAGTGTTCCACATTTTGTTATTGAAGATTGTTCTTTTCATATTATCTATATTTTTTATGTTTTAAATTGTTTTCTATTTTTGGTTTGTATATATTTGATATGTATCTTTTGTGTTTTTATTATAAATGTTTCAATAGAATCCACACTGAAATTACTAAGGATTTGTGGAATATAAGTAAATTCAATTTTAAAAATAACATAGTGAAATTGGATTTCAGTAAGGCCTTTTGCATGGTTCTGCACAGGCAACTAATAGATAAATTGAGTACCCTCAGGAGGGTCCTAAGGTTACTGACTGGGTTAGAGAATGGTTAAATGTGAAGCAACAAAGGATAGTTGACCTCAATGAGGCACAGATGCCTTCCTCAAAGGGCAGGGAGGCATTTGTGCCTTTTTGAAGTTTTGTGTTATTGATACTTCTGGAATGATCCTTTTTATTTTCCCAATGTGTAGAGTTCAGGCTAGGTCTCATGAAGCAGGCAATATTGATTATTGCTGAAACATCAACATTGGGACCACTGCAGGAATTACTACAGCATTTTTGTTAAAGATCTGGAATTATCGGACTTTGGTTCAGGGAACATGGCAGTGCTGTGTGACTCATCTAAGAAAATCTCAGACTTTGAAGCATCCGTTTTCGAAGATTCCTTTGATTCTATCTATCACTAACTGAGCTGAGTCACTGTATTAGTTGTGAATGATTTTAAATTTTGTGAAGTGATCAGCTTGCAGTTTTTTTCAAATATGTTGTCCACCATATGCTGTGTTAAATAAATAAAAGATTTCTGCACAATTTTTCAATGTGGATGATTACAATTTAAGTGCAGAAGCTATGGGACATACAATTATACCAGACTACAATCTAGGCAGGAAAGATAGATTAGGAATAAAAGGGAAGTATGTATATATATATATATATATATATATATATATATATATATATATAATATTAAAGCAACAGAATTGCAAGGTTTATGAGATAAGGAGGAGGCACTGTGGCTTAATCTAGAAAGAGAGAATGGCACATCTATTTATATTAGTGTAATATACAGATCTCCATCACAGCAAAAGAAAAGGTCAGAAATTTAATGAAGGATATTCACAGAAATGCTATGAAAAAGGAATTGCTAGCTAGGTGATTTCAATCTATCAGATGTTGATTAGGTCATCCCAGATATGTTATATTTTAGAAGCAGGGAGATCCTGGATTCCCTGAAGGGAGAATGGTTCCATTGACTAGTAATAGAACTCACACAGGAGGGAGTGATTTTAGAACAGGTGTTAGGATACTAGGAAAATTAATTTTGTTAAAATGAGGGAGTATCTTGAGGGATCATTAGCTGGATGGGAAAATCTAGGGGAAGTAGAAGAAAATGGGCAAAACTAAATGGAGATTTAAAGGCAACTAATCTTTTTGCTAGGAAAGTAAAAAATCTGAGTAGACACCCAGGAAAGTGTGCAAAACAAGAGGAAGGATTTAGTGAAGACTGAGGAATAGTTTAGAGTCTGGCAGCTATGATTTAATAATAAAAAATGCAGTCATGCATTTTGGCTGTAAAAATCCAAAGAAGCAGTATATCATCAGGTGTGAATTTCTTCTTAGCACAAAAGAAGAACAGGATATGGTGGTGATCATTAGGGATGTGCAGAACAAAAAAAAAATGTTTTCGTTATTCATTCATTTCATTGGGACCCATATTTGTTTCATTAGGTTCAATAAGAAAAATAATTGTTTATTTATTACATTGGTTCCAATCATTTTCTATTAAAACAAATGCGAGAAAAATTACACTCTATATTAGGCTCTAGAATAGTGAATTTTATACCAATTGTAATGAAACTTGAGGGAAGTAATCATCAACAGGGGGAAAGAGATGCACAATATATCAGAAAATGGCAAAGTGGCATAAAGAATTGGCATAAAATAGCCTAAGGGGGTCATTTTCTATTGCTTTCCATGCAAAAAGTAACTTTTCGTGTGCAATAGCTAGATCTGGGTGGAGTTGGGGTGGAGTCAGCACTAGTCCAGTAGCATATGTGTCACTAAGCCATACACATCATAGATAGATAGTAGGTAGTAGGGATGTGAATCGTTTTAGGACGATTAAAATTATCGTCCGATAATTTTAATATCGTCTTAAACCGTTATGGAACACAATACAATAGAGATTCTAACGATTTATCGTTATAAATCGTTAGAATCGTGAGCCGGCACACTAAAACCCCCTAAAACCCACCCCCGACCCTTTAAATTAAATCCCCCACCCTCCCGAACCCCCCCCCCCCAATGACTTAAATAACCTGCGGGTCCAGCGGCGGTCCGGAACGGCAGCGGTCCGGAACGGGCTCCTGCTACTGAATCTTGTTGTCTTCAGCCGGCCCCATTTTCCAAAATGGCGCCGAAAAATGGCGGCGGCCATAGACGAACACGATTGGACGGCAGGAGGTCCTTCCGGACCCCCGCTGGACTTTTGGCAAGTCTTGTGGGGGTCAGGAGGCCCCCCCCAAGCTGGCCAAAAGTTCCTGGAGGTCCAGCGGGGGTCAGGGAGCGATTTCCCGCCGCGAATCGTTTTCGTACGGAAAATGGCGCCGGCAGGAGATCGACTGCAGGAGGTCGTTCAGCGAGGGTTCCGGCGCCTCGCTGAACGACCTCCTGCAGTCGATCTCCTGCCGGCGCCATTTTCCGTACGAAAACGATTCGCGGCGGGAAATCGCTCCCTGACCCCCGCTGGACCTCCAGGAACTTTTGGCCAGCTTGGGGGGGGCCTCCTGACCCCCACAAGACTTGCCAAAAGTCCAGCGGGGGTCCGGAAGGACCTCCTGCCGTCCAATCGTGTTCGTCTATGGCCGCCGCCATTTTTCGGCGCCATTTTGGAAAATGGCGCCGGCTGAAGACAACAAGATTCAGTAGCAGGAGCCCGTTCCGGACCGCTGCCGTTCCGGACCGCCGCTGGACCCGCAGGTTATTTAAGTCATTTGGGGGGGGGTTCGGGAGGGTGGGGGATTTAATTTAAAGGGTCGGGGGTGGGTTTTAGGGGGTTTTAATGTGCCGGTTTTGCGATTTTACGTTTTTTTGATTTTTCACGATTTTTCACGATATTTTACCCCCCCAAACGGCAACAATACGATTCCCTCCCCCTCCCAGCCGAAATTGCTCGTTAAGACGATCGAGGACACGATTCACATCCCTAGTAGGTAGGTATCCAAATGTGAAGTATAGAACTTCACAGTGGGCCATGAAAACAGTTATGGTTCATGAATCAGTGCCATTATTGTGCAAAAGAATGGATAGCCATGGTAAGAGCAAGAAATGGGAATAAGGTGAATGTCATAAAATACTGAGAAGTGTTTCAGTAAGTCTGTAATGTAAACTATGGCCTGGGCCTCAGGGGTAATGGTTTGAACATCGCATGCCATAGCTGTAAGTGACAGGCTTCAGTGGTTAGGGTTAGAAAATGGCATGCCATGTGTTAGTGACAGGACTCATTGGCAATGCTTGGAATATGGCATATTGTTGCTGTAAATGGCAGGCCTCACTGGTAATGGTTAGAACATGGTGACCGATACCTGTAAGTGACAGGCTTCAGTGTTAATGGTTGGAAGATGGCATGCTGTAGCTATAAGTAATAGGCCTCATTGTTAATTGTTGGAACATGGCATGCCATAGTAGAAAGTGACAGGTCTCATTTGTAATAGTTAGAACATGGCATGCTATGGCTGGTGTAAGCGATAGGACTCATTGTTAATGTTTGGAACATGACATGCAGTAGCTATAATTGACAGGCCTCATTGATAATGGTTGGAACATGGCATGCCATCACTGTAAGTGTTAGGCCTCATTGGTAATCATTGGAAAATTGCATGCAATTGCTGCAGTAAGTGATAGGCCTTATTGGTAATGAAAATGGCATGCCGTTGCTGCTGTAAGTGATAGGATTTATTGGTAATGGTTGGAACATGGCATGCCATAGCTATAAATGACAAGCCTCATTGGCAAGGGTTGGAACATGGCATGCCTTAGCTGCTAAAAGTGACAGGCCTTATTGGTAATGGATGGATCATGGCATGCTGTAGCTGAAAGTGACAGGCCTCATTGGTAAGGGTTGGAACATGACATGCCGTACCTCTAAGTGACAGGTCTCAGTGGTTAGGGATAAAAGAATCCAGGATGATAAAGGATAAGTTATTCTTAATTGTTGGTTTATATTAGAAGAAACAGAAGATCTCAGTGGAGTCATGCCTTTGTGGTGTTTGTCAAACACCACTCTGAGGCCTGATTCCTCTGACCTTCCCTGCCTGCTTTGCTTCAACAACTGATGTTAAGCAGGCAGGGGAGGTCAGTGAGATCATACCTCAATGGTGGTGTTTTGTAACACACCACACTAACATGTCCTCCTGACTCTCTCAACTCTGTCAGTGAAGTGAAAGCTAGCACAGTCCTGACTAAACCTCATAATACAGGGTCTTCAGCTAACACCTCTCCCATCTCTGCTTCAGAAATCCTTTGAAGGGAGGTTCATCAAGCTCTGATTCAGAAGAGAATGATAAAACTGATCTTATAGCCTCTGCTGCACTAAGGATTTGTGCTGATGGCTTAGGTTTCAACACTTGTACTTGTACTTTTAAAGGCACTGGTGGTTGTACTCTGCTGCTGCTACTAATGCCTTCCCTTTCCCTTTCCTCTGAGATAGCAGGATCTGGCTGAGACCCTGATGGAACAAGTGGCATATCCTCCCCAAATCAACTTCTTGCAGTTTGACATGACTGTCTCTCCTGCAGAAGTTTGGGATTTGAAAAAAAATCCCTGTTTATCTTAGTTGAGGGACTCACTGTTGTCTGTCTAGCAAATCCTCTGCCAACTGTCCTTTGCCTGGCTTTTTTTTTTATCTGCTGTAGTGCTGGACAAAAGATGCTATCAATTCATCTTTATTTCTGAAAATTTAGTGGATTCATGTGGGATACTGATGACACTAATGTGACTAACTACTACAGTTCTCCTTCTGTGTATAAGGCTGAACAACACACAGACAGAATACATTACAGTAGAACAACTATTTTAGTATTTTGCTCTGCTGACTCCAGTGTATGCAGATGCACACAACACACAAAGAACACTACTGGTAAAACATAAGTAAAAGGGAGTGCACTGGTAATTTAAATGCAGTAACAAAATAAATTAATCCACAAAGTGGCTGGTTGTATCTATGGTGATAACTGGCAAAGACCTAATGCACTCCTTGTAGATGCACTGACATATCTAACAGACACAGAGAGTTAAAACAGCCTCCCTATGTGGGATATTGTGGCAGAGTTCAGCTACAGCACTGGTACTGCACTGGTTAGCAATAGGTTTAAAATTTAATAAATTGCTGCAAAAAGATCCACTGCCAAGCAGGCTGCCTGCAGTGCTTTCCCCCAGGAGGGGAGAAGGGATTTATGGAAAACGCTGGTAACTGATGCAATACAGTGCACTCAGCTGAGCGCACTGTATAACCCACACTCAGATGTGGGTTAAATAGGTGCTAATCAACCCCCTAATGCAATAGGGGGATTAGCACCTATTTAACAT
Source organism: Rhinatrema bivittatum (assembly GCF_901001135.1). Classification (NCBI taxonomy): domain Eukaryota; kingdom Metazoa; phylum Chordata; class Amphibia; order Gymnophiona; family Rhinatrematidae; genus Rhinatrema; species Rhinatrema bivittatum. Next base: position 376,611,902 of record NC_042615.1, on the reverse strand, counting down.
GTGTCCAATGCGGAGTGAATGCAATAGCACTCATCACATGCAAATGCATGTGAATGAGGCTATTACTCATTCACTCTGCATTCAAAAAAAAGTGTGCATCTCAGATGCACATTTTGCTCTCAGATATTAACGTCTGCCTGGAGCATGTAAAAGAAGTACAGAAAAAACTGCTTTTCTGTACTTCTTTTTAAAAAACAAAATAGCTCGGCAGACGGCTGGTTATGAAAACCGACGCCGAGTTTACCGGCGTCGGTTTTCGTAACCGGCAGCCATGGCGGGGTTGAGTTAGCAAGGAGGCGCTAAGGTCACGCAAGCGACCCTAGTGCCTCCTTGCTAGCGTGACCCCCTAATTTGGGTATAGCATGGCGCCCCCCTTGCGGGCGCCAAGTGCACGTTAAGAAAGCAGGTGCTGACTTTTCATTGCCCACTTTCCGTGCTTTTTATGGCATTGGCCCCTAACTATGTCAGTGGCAGTGATAGCAGTGAGATGTTAAAAAAAAAATTAAAAACCTATGCAAATTAATACAGTGTACAGCAGATACAGCTAACAGGATTTGAACAGATGGAATGTTTCTAATTTTAAAATAAACCACTGTTGATGCAGAAGACTGTAGTAATACAGAATTCAATCATAACAGCAAAGCAGGATGTATCCTCCATGATTGAGAGAATACAACTGCAAGTTTTAACAGTCAGGCAATACAATAAGAAAGATGGAAAGTTCATTGATTCACTGATTTAGAATAATGCTTCCCTCTGATATGTTCCCTTGCTTTGTCAGTCTGGTTTCCTTGACAACAGATCCCTGTTCTCCTCTTACCTCACATATGAGTCATTTGCATCAGGGCTGGTTGCAATGGAAACTGCCCAGCCTCAGACTCTGTCTTTTTAATGCAGCCAATGCATTTCAATGGGAAAATGCAAAGGATTGAAACGAATGACATATGTTTAATTTGTGGGACTTACTGATATGTTTTTGGGGGTAAACGAATCAAGCGAATATAGTATATTCATCGCAGATAGGCCATTTATTTTAAATGAATGCACAACCCTAGTGACCGTAATGGATAATCTTAAGTAGGCAAACAGGTAAACAAGGCAATGGAAAAAAGCACAAGGATAAATAGGGAAAAGAATAGACAGCAGTAAAAAGCAGGTGATACTAATTTTATATAAGTCCCTGGTAAGACCTCATTTGGAATACTATTTACAGTTCTGGAGACTGCATCTTTAAAAGGTCCTGAGGGTGGCTACTAAAATAAATCAGCAGTCTTCATTCTAAAGTGTATATGTATAGAAAAAATCTAAACAAGTATACTCTTAGAGAAAGGAAAGATGGTGGAGATACGATAGAGACATTTAAATACCTTCCAGGTTTCCATGCACAGAAGGGGAGCCTCTCTCAAAGGAAAGGAAGCTCTAGAATGAGAGGTCATGGTCTAAGGGTGAAAGGGGATAGACTCAGAAGTAATCTAACTGGTGGATTTTAAAAGCCCGATGTGTGCCAAAGCCAGGAGAAACACACGTGTTTCAGACTGGCACATGCCACGCAGATTTTATGAAGTGCCCGTGCACACATGTGTCTCCCAGTATGCACACAAATCCAAAGTTCAAAAAATATGCAGGGCATGTGTGTGGTCATGGCAGGGCATGGGCATGTTGGGAGAAGACCAAGAAATGTCCATATAAATATTTATGCGCACAAGCACAAGCTGGGGGTCCCCAAAATGGAACTTTACTTCTGCTATGCTACTGCTGGCATGTAAGTCCAAAAATAAAAAAAAATCAGGGCAAGTCAACAGGGTTTTAAGGGTCAGGTCTAACAGGGAAGAAGGCAGCCTTTAAAACTAGGGGGGGTTAGGAAGTCCTATCCCTACACTGAATGAACTGGGAACAAACTAGAAAAAGGGTAGGCAGCCTCGGCACGCACCCCTTATAAAATTCCCCCCACTTACGCAGTAGATACGTTATTTGCACGTGCCCGTGCATGTCTATATGGAATTGAGCTCATATGTACATGCACGCAGCCTATATGTGCACGTATGTTATAAAATTGCCGTGTCCATGTGCAAGAGCTGTCATGAGCGCATATGTGCACATGCACACAGGTCTTATAATTCACCTCAAAGTAAATATTTCTTTGCAGAAATAAAAAGTTTCCCCATGGAGATAGTACAAACAAGGAGAGTATCTGAATTCAAGAAAGCATGGGATAAATACAGAGGATCTCTGAGGGAGTGGTAGGGATAGGGATTATAAAGCTGAGCAATTGGTTTGGATGGGCAGACTAGATAGGCTGTAAGGTCCTTTTCTGCCATCACATTTATCTGTTTCTCTGAAAATCATTTTTTTGATCCTTCTCTGCTCAACATACTTATTTTGGAGCACAGTATATATTTGGAGCTTTCAGAAACATGACTTAAAACTTTTACAATGGACACAAATGGAGTTCACTATATGGGAACAAGATGAGTTTTCAGTTCAGTGTCCATTGTCAGGGTACTGAAAGATTATTTAGGAAACACTAAGCTGATTTACCAACATGGCAACTAAAAAGATTTGTGCTTCTAAGCTTAATTTACACTTCAGCTGAATGTCTTGTCAATGTAAATAATATCTGCTTACGAGCTTGATTTAAAATGGCTCACTTTAAATTCAGCCTTAGTGTTCACCTTTTCCAAGCATCTATGGCCCAGTACAGAATGAGTGCTTGCTGTCCTAAGCTGCATTAAATTTAACGTACTCGCTACAGTATACCAGCACATTTTCATTCTGCAAATTTGTCATTTTTTATTTTAATGCTTCTATTTTATCAGAAATGAACAAAATGACAGGATAAAAAAGGTGTGATTGAGCTTTTTCCATTTTGTTTTTTTATAATCACAATTTAAAAAAAAACATGAAATAATTTCAATTAGCTTACACTAATTCTTTTGACAAATCTTATAATTAAAAGGTGATCTTAAATAACATATAACAATCTAAATCAGTGAGCTTTGGCATGCATACTATGGTTATGTCTTTTACAAGAATAGTATAACCAAAATAAGCATTTAAGTTTCTTAAATTTTACAACTTAAGGGCCTGATTCATAAAGGTATTTTCCCATAGACACAAAATGGGAGAAAAGCCTTAGCAAACCAGGCAGTAAAATTAGCAGTGTTATTAAAAATGCTATATGATACTAGCAACATTAATAAATGGAGCAAGGGACCAACATACCATACAGGAATTATGTAGATATTCATGCAGATTATCTAATCATTGATCCACAATTCATTTGTTGTTAATTATTTGTATAGAGACTATAAGGTCTCCACCAGATGATTAGTTCCCAGCCCTTGAGTAGACAGCAGCAAAAAGTGCATACCATTCGATACAGCACCTGCCCCAGAGGATGTCTGGCTTGGAGAACCTGTTTGGTGAAAGCGGAAGCTAGCCCATGTTAGAGTGTGGCAATGTAGATTTGATTTTCAGGGAGAAGGAGATGTTCTGTGGTCAAGTTAGGTCCCCAGTTTAGCACAGAAGGGAGAGACACTACCCTGCCAGTTCCTCTAATAGGACTGGCAAAAAGAAAGACAGATGTTTTTCTGTTTTTCTGGCTTTTAGCAGTTTTGACTTGTACAATTCCTGGTGGGCTGCATCCCCTGCTCAGTGTGGTTAGGAGGGAACTGTGTACCTTTTTCATCCTGATCAAGAGGAGGTTACAGTACAGAAGAGAGAAGGATTTTTCCCAGTTTGAGTATTTTTCCTGTTTCTGAGGCAGAAAGTAGTTTTCTTTCACTCTTCCTTTCACAGAACAGAGCTATGAGGACTGCTTTCAGTAGTTGGTGTTTCTTCAAGGAAGGCTGCAGCTATCTTTTGAAGAGGAATAAGAGGTAGAGAAGAGAAGAAGGTCATCTGGAGAAGCCCAACAAAGTTTCCACTTCTTGGATACAGGACACAAAGAAATTATTACTTACCCTATAATTTCCTTTTCTCTAATGAAGACAGATTAATCCACACCAGTGGGCTATGCACCTCTACCAGCAGATGGAGATAGAGTAAAGCTGACATCATGGTATATATATATACCCCTGAACTGACATCAGCTTGCCAGTATTCTCTGCAAAAGCCAACTGTGGACAATTATACAATACATAATCATAACTATTAAGACAACCATTCAAACAGTCAGTTAACAAAAAAACATTAAGGTCAGACATGGAGTGTAATATAACAAATCCAGGGACAGGATCTGACATGTACCAGTAATCCCCAGAAAGGCAGTCACTCAGGAGGACAATAGCACTACCATCCAGCAGCCAAGGGTAGGAAGGTAGATTAACCTGTCTTCATTAAAGAAAAGGAAATTATCAGGCAAGTAGTAATTTATCCTGTCTTAGCATTCAGAAAAATTGATCTATAACAGTGGGATGAACCAAAGCTACTACCGAACAGGGTGGGAGGCTGCTCATGGTCTGATCAACTCTGCATGCACAAAGGCTACGCTCTCCCAGGAATGCACATACAAGCGGAAATGCCTGAAAAAGGTGTGTAAGGAGGACCACATCGCAGCTCAGCAAAATTCGACAGGAGACAACAATCTAATCTTCGCTTATGACACTTCATGAGCTCTAGTGGAATGAGTCTTAACCTGACTAGGCAATGGCTGCTCAGCATCCACATATGTGGCTGTGATAACCTCTTTAATTCATCGGGCTATAATGGCTCGCAACACCAGCTCATGCTGTTTACTGCCATCATGGAATATAAATAGCCGGTCTGTCTTCCTGAGAAGTTTAGAAACTTCCAATACCTCATGATATGCTGCTTGACACCCACACCTGAAACAGGTGATATTAATCAATCTCTCTTTCCCCTGTCCAGAGTCAGCAGGGAATTGATTGATTGATTTGTGATAATCCAAGACCACCTTTGGCAAAAAAGATGGAAGTTTGCAGCTGGACCGCCCCTGGAGTCACTCGCAGAAATGATTCCCAGCAAGACTGAGCCCACAGTTCGAAAACTCTACACACAGAACACAGTCCTCTAGTAAGTAGCCTCAAGTAGAGGCTATGCAGTGGTTGAAGGTTGGATCACAGGACCACATTAGACCCCACAAGGGCACCAGAAACCGCAAGAGGGGATGAAGATGCTTCACCCCTTTCAAGAACTAGGCCATAACCGGATAGGCCGACAAGGATTCAACATTCATGCAGCCTCGCAATAAAGCAAGATCAGTCATATGTACCTTCAAGGAATTAAGGGCCAAGCCCTTAAACAACTCATTCTGCAAAAAATTCAAACGGAGCGGAATTTTAATTGAATGAAGATGAATTCCTAGTTTCTCACTGCAAGCCTCAAACACAGGCCAAACGTAAACATAGGCTAAGGAAATAAATAACTTTCTCACTCTAAGCAAGGTGGAAATCACAGCAGTGGACTATCTAAGTTTCAGCAACTGAACCCTCCCAGGGGCCACACCATAAGACAAAAATCAAGTCAGATCTTCAAGAAGAATAGGCTCCTGCCATAGCAGATCCCTCTGAACCATTAATCAGAGAGGAGATTCCACCAGCAGTCCTGGACCAATCTAATGCCACCCCATGTGTCTCTGCACCACCACCCCATTGTCTCTGCAACCTCAGAATCATTCTGCCCAAAATGAGCCATGGGGAAAAGGCTCTGTCTGATAAGAAAGCCAGCTCTTACATTGTCTTTTCCTGCAGTATGTTAGGCTGAACTCTCCTGAAGATGCATTTCCGCCTATTTCATGAGTTGGGCTAGTCCTGCAACACTTGCTGGATCTTGACTTCTCCCTATCATTGTCGCATTGTCCAACATCATTAGGACTGTTTGACCCTGCAAGTAGTCAATAAATCACAAGCATATCAACTGAGCAACATGGGCTTCCAGCTGATTGATGCTCCATAGATACTCTTCTGTACACCAGTGTCCCTGGACCATCAACTCCTGATGGTGAGTCCTGAAACCCTGGAGGCTTGCATCCATTGTGAGTAGTAGCCAGTCCAGTGCTCATAGGGGAATGCCCTTTATTAGATGATCCACTTGCAACTAACACTTGTTACAGTTTGGGCTGTAGCCTGGTGTGATGAACACCACCTGCAGGAGTGACACAGGACAGGAGGATGGAAGCAATAGCAGGTGATCTGGTGAGGCTGGGTAGAGTCTCCAGAGCTGGGTACAGGATGATAAGGACTCCTGGGGCTGGGTCTCGGTCGAGAAGGCCCCCTGGAACTGGGAGCTGGCTGAGAAGAGTCTCTGGAGCTGGGTACTGGCTGAGAAGGACCTCTGGTGCTGGGTGATGGCTAAGATGGCCTTCTGGAGCTGAGAGTGTGGGGGTAAGGGTGAATTTCAGAAAACATTGGAAGAGCATGTGGGTACATGTGGATGTGAATGCAGGTAAGCTTGAACTGTTACACTGGAACTGAGGGTAGGTATGGATGAAATCAGAATAGTGTGCAGGTAAGCATGAGACAGGATACAGGTAAGCGTGAGCTGGAGGAGGGGAACCAGGGCAAGGACGACAGACAATGACAGGACTAGACAAACCAGGACAAGGACTACACTGAACATGAAAACACAAAATGCCCGAAGAAGTCCAAGGAAGCAGGGGGAAGCAGAAGAGTACCGTATTTCCACGCATATAACCCGCGGGTAATGTGCGTTTTTACCTACCCCGCATGCCCCCCGCGGGGTATAAACGTGGGCGGGTTATCCAGAAAAAATTTTACAACCAATAAAGTTTCCCGACTCTGAATAGGCTGCAGCTGAGAGGAGTCCGTCCTATCCCTGCGCCCGGCCGCTTCCTGATTGGTCGCGTGTTAAATCTAGGCCGCAGGCGGGTGGGCGCTTGTTCCAGGCGGCGGCGGGGGCGGGTGGACGCGCGTTAGTTCGAGACGGCCGGCGGGTGGTCGCGTGTTAAATCTAGGCCGGGTCGCACAGGCGCGCATTCATTCACTGCCGGTGGGGGCAGCCCCCACCGGCAGTGAATGAATGCGCGCCGAAAGCAGCTTGTTCCAGGCGGCGGTGGCGGGTGGACGCGCGTTAGTTCGAGGCGGGTGGTCGCGTGTTAAATCTAGGCCGGGTCGCTCAAGGCAATCTAGGCCGGGTCGCTCAAGGCAGTCACATGCCGTGACGTCACGGCATGTGACTGCCTTGAGCATCGAATCGCAGGGGTCGCATTCATTCACTGCCGGTGGGGGCTGGGGCAGCCCCCACCGGCAGTGAATGAATTCATTCATCCAGGCGGAGGAGCCGGCTGCTTTCAGCTGCCGCTGCCGGCTGCTTTCGGCGCTCAAGGCAGTAGCGGCGAAAGCAGCCGGCTCCTCCGCCTGGATGAATGAATGCGACCCCTGCGATTCGATGCTCAAGGCAGTCACATGCCGTGACGTCACGGCATGTGACTGCCTTGAGCGACCCGGCCTAGATTGCCTTGAGCGACCCGGCCTAGATTTAACACGCGACCACCCGCCTCGAACTAACGCGCGTCCACCCACCACCGCCGCCTGGAACAAGCTGCTTTCGGCGCGCATTCATTCACTGCCGGTGGGGGCTGCCCCCACCGGCAGTGAATGAATGCACGCCTGTGCGACCCGGCCTAGATTTAACACGCGACCACCCGCCGGCCGTCTCGAACTAACGCGCGTCCACCCGCCCCCGCCTGGAACAAGCGCCCACCCGCCCGCGGCCTAGATTTAACACGCGACCACCCGGCTCCCGCCGCCCGCCTGGACCCACGCGGCCCTCCGACAGGTATTTAAAAATTTATTTTTTTTTTGAATTGCGGGTTATATGAGGAGGCGGGGTATATTAAAACTTTTTTTCATAAATCTTGAAAACCTGCGGGTTATGTGTGTGGGCGGGTTATATACGTGGGCGGGTTATTGTCGTGGAAATACGGTAATAGGGCAGCAACAGGAAGTGATTCAGGGACAGAGGGGACAAGAAGGCAGGCAAGTCTAGAATGCCTACAGAGCAAGATCAGCAAAGTCCCATAGGTCACAGATCAAGGCAGGGAAGCAGGATGCCCAAAGGCACACAGGCAAGGAAGAGAAGGCTAAAGCAGGGAGCCCAAAGGAACTTGATGCCAAAGCACTGAGGCATGGGCTAGGCGGGGTTAAATAGGAAGTTCTGGACATGGAGCAGGTAGGCAAGGAAGGCTGGGCCAGCCAGGGGAGCGTGCTCATGGGGGGGCCTCTGGTGGTGAGGAGGCTGCAAAGCAGCTATAGTCGTAACAGTACACCCCCCCTCCCCCTTTTAAGGCCTTCTCTTCCTCCTGGATCCCAGCTCTGCAGGGGGTACTGACTGAAGGAAGATGCTATGAGCTGGTGAGGATGGATTTCTTTCATTAAATAGACTTGTTGGAAACAGGTGCTTCTTGCATGGTAAAGTTGTCTAGACCATCTGGGATGGTGCGACTGGTTTAAGCCCCTCCTGGAACTGCTGGGGCCCCTGAAAAGCCAGTCCAGACCTGTCCTGGGGAGGCGCACGAAGCTCGGACCCCTCCTGGGAAGGTGCACGAAGCTCGGACCCCTCCTGGGGTGGCAGGGCAGGCTCAAATCTCTCCTGGGGTGGCAGGGCAGGCTCAAATCTCTCCTGGGGTGGCACGGCAGGCTCAGACCCCTCCTGGGGTGGCGTGGCACAACTGGAGCACATGTCCCTTTCGAGACTAGCTGGCTGGGAATAAACACCCTCTGTAGGCTGGATTGGCTGGGAGTGAATGCTGTCTGCTGGAAAAATTTGCTGAATGCAGGCACCTCCTGCTTGTCTTGGTGCTGGTTTGCAGACATCTCATGCAAGCTCAGCTGGCTGGATGTAGGAGCCTGCTACTAACTGGCCACAAGGTGTAGGACTTTCCATGACTGAACTGGCCGTGTTAGACTGAGAAAAGTGTATAGACCTGGCTACAGAGCAATTGGTGGGTAGAGACAAGCTGCCGATCCTCTGATCACAGGTCCCTGGCTCTGAGGTGTGAGGTTGCAGATTAGTAAAAGCACACAAAGTACTGGAACGTCTTGGGAAGCAGCTCGTTAGCTGTGACTGACCTGCAGCTCTGAAAGGCAGAGCTCTGCTTGGCTCAATTAGTGTTCTCTGCTCTAGAGAACCTTGTTTCTGAGGACAGAGCATGGAAGTCACAGGAACATTACTGACCAGGTGAGTGCCAGGCCTTTCCTGTAGTGCTTTTAATTTTTTCTGAGAGGTTTTTTCTATGGTGCCATGAAAAGATGTGCTGAGATTTTTTACCAAGGTAGTGCCCATTGTAACTACATAGTTTGCCTGGCTTGGAACAGAACACAGGCTAATTAAACAGGCTGATGTTTCTTGTGGAACACTGGTCTGCTAGCTGTGCAATGGGGGCAAGCTTTGTCTGGGGGTAGTAAGATAGGGATACAGGGACAGTTCCACCATCCTGGCTTAGGAGTGTTACAGTTCAAGCATTCTTAGTATATGGAAACATTTTTCCTCTGACAGCTACTGCATGCCCAGAATTTCTGATCTGAAAGCTGACAGGCTAGACAGTGTTGGTAATGTGGATAATTCAATGTTTGACAATGAGTACAGGTAAGATACCACTGAGTATCAGAAATGTTGTGTAGAGCAGAAAAATAAGTTGACTCACCAAACTGATGCAGACTCCTGTCCCTGTATCTGGACGTGGATGGCTTCAGCATGCTGTTATGGTTTAGGCTGTTGCCTGGTGTGGTGAACACCACCTGCAGAAGTGACACATTACAGGAGGATGGCAGCAATAGCAGGTGGTCTGGTGAGATTGGGTAGAATCTCCGGAGCTGGGTGCAGGATGATAAGGATTCTTGGTGCTGGGTGCTGGCTGAGAAGGGTTTCTGGAGCTGAGAGCATGGTGGTAAGGGTGAACATCAGGAAACACTGGAACAGCATGTGGGTACATGTGGATGTGAATGCACTGGAACTGATTGCAGGTAGAGGTGAAATCAGAATAGTGTGCAGGTAAGCATGAGACTGGCGGAGGGGAACCAGGGCAAGTAAGACAGACAATGACAGGACTAGACAAACCAGGACAAGGACTACACTGAACATGAAACCACAAATGCCCGAAGGCAGCAAGACAAGGAAGTCCAAGGAAGCAGAAGAGTAATAGGGCAGCTACAGAAAGGGATTCAGGGACAGAGGGGACAAGAAGGCAGGCAAGGCTGAATGCCTACAGAGCAAGATCAGCAAAGGCCCGTAAGTCACAGAGCAAGGCAGGGAAGCGGGATGCCCGAAGGCGCGCAGGCAAGGTAGAGAAGGCTAAAGCAGGGAGCCCAAAGGAACTCAATGCCAAAGCACCAATGCATGGGCTAGGCAGGGTTAAATAGGAAGTTCTGGATGGAGCAGGTAGGCAAGGAAGACTGGACAAGCCAGGGGAGCGTGCTCATGGGGGGCCTCTTGTGATGAGGAGGCTGCACAACAGCTGTAGTCATAACACCACTACAGTTGGATGCTGATCTCCACAGGTAACTGAAGCCATATCTAGTAGAGCTGAGACTATGGACTCCAACGTGTAAGCAGTGTGTGCTGAGGAGGATGCATATGCACCCCTGCCCATGGCGCCACCTCTAGGATGGCTGCCATCAACCACATATCTGTAGATAAGACCACACCGCCGGGCATATTGTTTATTTCAATATTCACACCTGTGCCATCAGTTTCCGAATGCAGCCTTGGGCAGTAATATGCCTTCTTGCTTCATGTCAAAAATGAACACCAAGATATTCCGGTGTCTGGGATGGCTACATAATGCTCTTGGCCAAGTTCACCACCAAACATAGTTCCTGTGACAAGGAGATCACCTTGTGCAAGGCCTGAAGACTCTCTTTCATGACACTTGGCCTCAATTTGCCAATCGTTTAAGTACTGGTGGACCAGAATGCCATCCTTTCTCAACAATGCTGCTACTAGCACCATGACATTAGAGAAGGTTCTGGGCACGGTGGCCAAACCAAAGGGTAGTACTCAAAAAACTGATAATGTCACCCAAAATAGTAAAATGCAGAAAACCATTGATGCTCCAGCCAAATGGGAATATGTAGATATACCTCTGACAATCCAGAGATTAAAAAACTCCCCCAACTGTACTGCCATTATCAGTGAGCGTAAGCTTTCCATGTGGGAATGAGTCACTGGCAAAAGCTGGTTGACTCCCTTGAGATCCAGGATGGGGCAAAAGGAACCAATCTTATTAGGTACAATGAAATAATTGGAATATCAGCCCATATTTTCTTGTTACATGGGCACTGGGATCACAGCATGCAGGCTGAGGAGTCTTGATAATGTACACTCCACTGTTTGTCCCTTCTGTGGAAAGCTGCAGGGATACACCATGAAAATGTCCCAAGGAATGGTGAGAAACTCCAGAACATAGCCATCTCTTATCACCTTCAGACCCCACTGGTCTGACGTGCTCTCGATCCACCTCTGATAAAAAGGAGTCAGGTGACCCCCAATTTTTGTTTCCAGGAGTGAGTCAGTACATCCTCATTGAGGGGGTTTGGGGGCACTGCCATTCAAGTCCACCCACTGTCTGGGCTGCCTGGGGTGAAGGATTGAGATCTACCCAAAGGTCGAGCCCTTTGAGGAGATGCTTCTCTGTAGGGGCAAAAATGTTTGAAAACCCCTAGCATGACCTTTCACGGTGAACAAGTGTGGGACCTGATTTTAACCCTCTGGTAACCAAGGAACATGGGGCTCACCCCAATTATTGGCCATTCTTTGTTAACTCACTCCCAAACTACAGTGATCCTTTAAAGAGCCATTTTGTAAGATTAGACTTTGAAATTGTATTGGCACCAATTCATCAGCCATAGCTGATGCTCAACCCTGCTTAGCTTCCGAGATCAGATGAGATTGGGTGCATCCAGGGTGGTGTGGCCATAAGACACTGCCCTGAAATCCAAACAAGGCTCATCACTTCCTGTTGGATAGCAAGCAAGAGCAATCCACCAGGGAGCAGCAAAAAGCCATCTGGAATTCATTGCCACCACCTTCAAGGCCTGCTTAAGGATAGGCTCAATTCTCCTATCCTGTACCTCCTTCAAATCTCTCCTCCTTCCACAGGGATAGTTGTCTGCTTGGTGATGCACACAGCAGTGCATCCACTTTCAGAAAGCACAATTGCTCTCTCTCTCTGTCAAATCTAGGGGGAACTGTGCTTCCAAGGCTTGTCTCCCTTTAAAATTAGCATCCTGCGGTTATTACCGTCGGTAATCATTATGTGGGGATTATCTTCATAGTTCTATTCATTCCAGTGCCTTATTCTGTTGTCTGTATATATTTATGATGTTAAACTTTAAAAATAAAGGTTACAAAAAAAAAAAATTAGCATCCAGGGTACCCCCTTTCAAGACCAATCAATTCTTGAATAGCATCCATAATGCTGTACACAAGGAATCTGAATGGGATTCTTCTTTGTCCCAGACACAGAATCAGAACCTGGCACTCCCAGCATCTTCAGTGCCTAGGAGATCCAAATTGGCAACTCAACTATGATAGAAAAAGTCAACATTGTTCTATATGGCTCTGACCCCAGAGAAATTTCCCATCCTCCAGGGAGTAAGGATCTCCTTCATCATCTGTGCCATTTGGATCCCTATCAGTTCAGCATGACACACAGTAGGTGTAGATTTACTCCAACGCATACCCATGGCACCAGACATGCAGGGATCCACAGCTTGAAACCCTGATCTCTTAGGCTTACCACACAGTGACTGAACAAAACTTGCAAGCAGAGCCTAGCCAAAGGCTGCTCAACCCACTAAGCTGTTTCACAGCAGACTTGCACATAGAAAAACACGCGAACGCCGCTGCAGTCCTTTTTAAAACTAGGAAGCATCAGTCCTGCACCCACTGAGAAACCTTCCACCACTGAAGAACCAGTTAGGGGAGTCCCAAAACCAGGTGAAACCTCTGACAGATCCCCTCTGGTCTCATTCCCGCATCATGCTGGGAAGGGCGGGCTCAGTAAAAGCAGCCAGAGATAATTCTCCCTGAGCCTCCAAGCAGCACTGACACAAGTTAGGGGGGACACCAAACTGAGATGCCTGAATATGGCAAGCAGCACAAAGGTAAACACCTGTTAGCAGCATGCTCCTAAGCATCTGACAATTGTGCACTCAGCTGCAAGCCCGCACAATTGAGCGTGGACAGGGCACCCAAAAAACAAGGTCTGTCCAATAAGTGCACACTACAGATGCCCAAAATATAGTTGCCTAATATGTAGTCCAGGTAGGCACCCACCTGAGCACCCACCTGAGTACACACTCAGGCACGCAAGCACAAACCAATGTCAGACACTGTTTTGTGGCAGACTTGCACATATAAAAGCAGGCAAAAACTGCTGAGGCTTACCACGCGGCATCTAAGTAAAGCCTGAGAGTGGGGACTAGCCAAAAGGTTGCTGAACCCGCCAAGCTGCCACAACTCCCCAAGCTCCCTCGGAGGTGGAAATGGATGTCAGATCAGCGCGCCGAGGCTTGGAGACAAGAAGGGGATGGAATCCCTCAAAAAAATTTTTTTAACTCTTTACCTGAGCTTAGTCTGTCCCGGCCAAGTACAGTTTCTGGCAATGGGGGGAGAGGGAAAAGGCCTTCACCACCACGCTTGGCTTCCTGTACCAGCTAGAGATGTGCAGTCGTTTATCATGAATTAGGCAATTACAACGAAATTGCCTAATTCGTAGTGGTTCGGGGGCCCCGAAACCCGAAAAGGATTTTCCCCGAACTTCGGGGAAATTTCTTTTTTCGGGTTTGCATGGGGAGAGGGGCACATTTTTATTTTAATTAAAAGCCACCCCAAACCACCCCAAACATTTAGATTAACTATAATACAACCCCCCCCCCATCCCGATCCCTCCCCAAGACTTACGAACATCCCTGGTGGTCCAGCAGGGTCCCGGGTGCCATTTGTTCCTCCGTGCCCATGTGCGCCATTGCCAGCCTTGCTCAAAATGGTGCCGAATAGCCTCTGAACTACTATGTCACAGGGTCTACCGGCGCCATTGGTCAACCCCTGTCACATGGTAGGAGAACCGACCAATGGCGCCGAAAGCCCCTGTGACATAGTATGGGCAAAGGCTATCGGCGCCATTTTGATTACTGGCAGCCGACAACGAAATCGCTCCCGGACCCCCGCTGGACCCCCTCCTGACCCCCCCCCCCAAGGCTTGCCAATAATCCCTGGGGGTCCAGCGGGGGTCCGGGAGCAATTTCGTTGTCGGCTGCCAGTAATCAAATTGGCGTCGATAGCCTTTGCTCATACTATGTCACAGGGGCTACCGGCGCCATTGGTCAGCTCCTGTCACATGGTAGGAGCACAAGATGGCACTGATGGCCATGTGACAAGGGCTGACCAATGGTGCCGGTAGCCCCTGTGACATAGTAGTTCAGAGGCTATTCGGCACCATTTTGAGGAGCACGGCTTGTAGTAGCACACCGGGCACGGAGGGACAAATGGAACCCGGGACCCCGCTGGACCCCCAGGGATGTTAGTAAGTCTTGGGGAGGGATCGGGATGGTGGGGGGGGGGCTTGTATGCAATGTATTAAAATTAATTTAAATGCTTGGGGTGGGTTTTTTTTTATCTTCGTTTCCCGCTTCATTTTTTGGCCCGGTTTCGGGTTTCCTCGTTTCGTTTTTCAAAAAAACTAAACGAGAAAACTCGAATTTTACCACAAAGTATCCGAGTCAAAAAACGACCCGGTAGAAAAAAACGAAGCACATCTCTAGTACCCGCTAGCCTCTCAGCTTTTTCTCTCTAAACAGCTAAGTTCACACTGGGAAACCAGCTACCAGACCGAGGCACTCCACTGAGGTAAGGATCCACAGATATCACCTCAGGAAAAACTTGAAGATGGAAGAATACTGGCAGGTTGATGTCAGTGCAGGGGTATATATACCATGACATCAGCTTTGCTCAATCTGCTGGTAGAGGTGCATAGCCCACTGGTGTGAATTAACCCATCTAAATGCTAAGAAATGTCAGGTTGGAATGCGGGATTCATTGTGGACCTCAGGTATTGTGAGAAGGAATCCAGTCAGTTAGGATTCCCCAGCCACCTTGGGACAATTATCATTCTTCACCATGGAGGATATGCAAGTTCCAAGCCCCTGCCTGCAGGGACACATCCACAGAGGTAGAGATCTTTTAAATACTGGCTCATGTATAGCTGAGGACTCTGGATGAAATTGTACATTTTATATTTTCTACCTATTGGTTCTTTTAAGGGAAATCACAGTAAACTTTAATTTGAATACCCTTCCAGTAAGTTCAGCCTGGTTTGTAAGTGTACCTGTTCCGAAGAGCTATGGTAACACACTCACATGGGAGATCACTATTGTCTAGGCCAAGAAGGTTATCCTTCCTCCCACAGAAAATAATCCACCCCTTGAGGAAAGAAGAGTAGGGGATGTGACAGAGAAGATAACCCTGGAAGAAATTTTTGTGTGAGTCCTTAGGATAGTTCAATCCACGGAAAAGAGTTACATTTGTTTGCACTTAAAACTTCACATGCCTCACAGTTACTTTTTAACCAAAACAGTACTTCCCTTGGATTGTAGCAGCAAATATGCTGACACACAATCTTCATAATTACTCTTTAACAAAAGTGGTACTTCCCTTAGATTATAGCAACTATGTTCTGACACCGACACAGAGCTATGATTTGAGATATTTTTACCTTTGCATCAGGATCTTTTTGAAGGCCTGCCATTATAAGTCATTTCAACATCAAGGGATTGCCTCTCAAAACACCGCTGTGCATATCACAGAGTTGCTAGTTTCTTAAATTGCCAACTTGGCATTCTTTTAAAAGAAAGGAAATGATGTCAGGAGATCCAACCCATACCAACCAATCCTGAATAACATTTTTAAATTCTCCTCATATTCTTTTATCCACCACCTATTTGTTATGCCTATTGAATACAAAAACACATGAACATACACCTAGAAAAATTGTCTAATTTTATACAAAACATTCAAATCGATATCAGCATTCAGTCTCATTGGGTGTATTGCCTATAATCAAAAAATCATTCCTGCTTCCAGTTCATATTTTTTTTATATAATCAACCAGTTGCCTCCTCACTAGTTTGTTTTTGCATAGTGAATCATTAACTAGCAAAAAACAAAATATTAGAGCCTTAAAATTTGTAATAAAGGATGCTTCAATTCTTTCAGGAGCATCTTATCATAGTACATAATGTAGCCTCTCCACAGTGTCACAACCCATATAAACTACTGATAATGGTTGTTTGTTGCCTAAAGCCCCTTCTATATGTTGGAAGATAATAGATTACTTTCAATCTCAGGTTAGCTGGTCAACCAATTCAGGTATATATAATATATTAACACTGATGCAGCACTGTTTTGGAAATTATTTTATCTCTACATCAGGGATCTTTTTAAAAAGGTTGTCACTATAAGTCATCTCAGCTTCAAAGGATTTGTTTATTTTGCTTATACTTATTATTTACATTTATTGAAGGATAGTGTAACAATTTTATAGGAACAGAACATTTCTGATAAAAGGAATGTAGCCTGATTGGAAAATGTTTCACTCTAAAGGTTTATTGGGGCTAATGCAAAAGAAAAAGTAGAAAAAACAACCTAAGTGATATGTAATTTTTTTTCTCCTTCAGTAATAGTAGAAAATGCATGTGGGAATGCTAATAAAACCAATTCAGATTATTTTAGAATATGTTTGTGTCTTTATCTGCAGTCCTAGAGGACTTAATCCACAATGGCTCTGTGGGAGCGCTAACTTCCCATGTCAACAGAGAATGATTATACCATGCATGCAAGATCAATTTTGCTTCAGGCAGTGTTTGCAGAGTGTGGCTCATAAATGTGAGGCATATATAACTGTTCTGCACAAAAACATAAATTGTACTTTTTCTTCCAATAAAGATTCACAAGATACAGCTGCAAAAGTGAAGAAATATCCAACATCGTATGCATATACTTGTGTTTTGTGTTCCGTTAACACT
The DNA here is from genome assembly GCF_901001135.1 of Rhinatrema bivittatum. Classification (NCBI taxonomy): domain Eukaryota; kingdom Metazoa; phylum Chordata; class Amphibia; order Gymnophiona; family Rhinatrematidae; genus Rhinatrema; species Rhinatrema bivittatum. Next base: position 376,594,899 of record NC_042615.1, on the reverse strand, counting down.
TGTACAGGTTAAATAAATTTTAAAAAATCTACATAATCCATGACTCACATAGGTTAGCAGTCATGCATGTGAGAGTGCATGTGTTTGTGTATATGGAGCAGACAGGTGTCATTACTAGTTTTGTGGCTGAAAAGAGAGCGAAGGCTATGGGGAATTAGAAAAGGAGTTGACAGTCTTTCAAGATTTGTCTGAGAAAATAATCATGGAAGCTACATTTTCAAATGCATAAAAAGAAGTTAAATGTCTAAAATTACAATATAGACCTGAATGAGATCAGTTAGGCATATAAAACATTTTCTGAGGAATAAGCAAGGTTTCTAAGTGGAGATGGATGATGGAATGTAGATGAACCAAAAAAAGGAGCAATTTATTTTCGTGGTGTTGCAATTGGATGCACTGACCTAATTTGTGTTCAACATCTACATATTTTACTGCACCAAGTATTTAAGCACTGAAGTACACACCTGATAAAGCATCTAATCTGTTTTTCAAATTGATTTTTAGACATCTAATAGTGATTGAAATGCTGCCATAGTTTGGTGTGTATACTGTGTAATAATGTGTGCACCCAAATTCCAACTTAGGTGCACAGGTCTTTGTCTTTGATAGGTTTACTTTTAGACATCTCAAAAAATGTTTTCTTAAAATATTCATTGGGCCTAATAATTATATCATCATGCAGCTTTATCAGGTGGAAAGTATGGAAAAAACATTTCAGGAAAAGTCTTGGAGCAGGTGAGATAAGCTAGAGTGGCCAAGGGAACGTGTCCAACCCTCTTTTGAACCTCATATGTTACTGGCCTTGATCACATCTTCTGGCAACAAATTCCATAGCTGTATTGTGAGCTGAGTGCAAAAAATGCTTCCTATGATTTGTTTTATATCTGTATGTTGCTAGTTTCATTGAGTATCCCCTAGTCCTAGTGTTGTTTGAAAGGATAAATAACCATTTCCTATTTCCTATTCCACCCTACTCATGATTTTATAAAACTCAATCATGTCCCTTCTCAGTCATCTCTTTTCCAACTAACGAGCCTGGAATGGAATTTATTTAGCCTTTCTCCATAAGAGTTTTTTCATTCTCTTTATTATTTTTGTTACCCTCCTCTGTACGTTTTCTATGTCTGCTATGTCTTTTTTGAGATGGGGTAACCAGAACTGCACATTCAAGTTGAAGTTGCATCATAGCACTATACAAAGGCATTATTTTCAATTTTCTATATAATCTTTTCTATATAATTCTTAACATTCTATTTGCCTTTTGACCACCACTGCACACTAAGCTGAAGATTTCAAGGTATTGTCCAATTCGTCATGGTTCTGGAGGGCTCTGAAACAAAGGACATTTTTCTGAAATTTCGGAAAAATTCATATTTTGTGTTTGTGCACACTAACGGGAGCTAGTACGTGCTAACCATAGTTAGCGTGCACTAACTTTAAAATGTTAGTGTGCACTAACTATGGTTACTGTGCACAAATGGGAGTTAGTGCATACTAACTCCCATTAGTGTGCACTAACACAAGATTCAGGAACCACGAAAAAAAATCCCAAACCGCAGAAAAAACAAAATTACCTGCAGAGGACCCAAACTAAACCACGAAATGAAATGAAACGAAAAAAAAAAAGAAACAATACACATCTATGTACATGAAGATACCAAGGCCCTTTTCCTGGGTGATAACTCCTAACAAGCAATCCAGCATCATGTACCTGTAGTTGGGATTACTTTTTCCTATGTGCATTACTTTGTTCTTGTCCATATTTAATTGTATCTGCCATTTAAAAACCCAGTCTCCTAGTCTCACAACGTCCTTCTGCAGTTCCTCACAATCTGCTGCTGTTTTAACGACTCAAAACAATTTTGTGTCATTGGCAAGTTTTGTCACCTCATTAATTGTTCCTTTCTCTAGATCCTTTATGAATATATAAATAATAATAATAATAACTAAATAGCACAGGTTCCAGTACTTCTGCTGCATAATGACCTTTCTCCATTTGGAAAATTGACTCTTTAGTCCTATCTTCTGATTCCTGTATTTTATCCAGTTATCAGTACACAATAGGACAGTGCCTCTGATTCCATAAGCTAATTTCCTGAGGAGTATCTCGAGAGGGACTTTGTCAAATGCCTTCTAAAAATCCAAATATACAATATCAAATGGCTCACCTTTATCTGCATGTTTATACCTTCAGAAAATGTAGTAAATATAGTAAATTGGTAAGGCAAGACTTCCCTTAGCAAAAACCATATTGACTTGACCTCATTACATGTCTAGCTATATGATCAGTAATTTTGTTTTTAAGAATAACTCATACCATTTTACCTGGTACCAACATCAAACTCACCAGTCTACAGTTTCATTGGAGCCCTGTTTAAAAATTTATGTCATATTGACCATAATTCAGCCTTCTAGTACTATAGCTGGTTTAATTAATAGGCTGCAAATCCTCAGAAATAGAATTACAATTATATGTTTGGGTTCCTTTAGAACTCTGGGATGAATATCATCTGGTCCTGGTGACTTGTTATTGTTGCGCTGGTGGTGGACCCTTGGCCTGGTGCAGGATTGGTACGGCCCTCTGAGGGTTCCCAGAAGGTGCCTGCCGCCAGGAGGTGGAGCACATGAGGAGATAGAGGCTAGCTGGAGCTTCACCAATAACACTCCAGGGGCTCCTTGGGTTGAGCCCTTGGATTCCCAGACCACCTGGGCTTAGGTGGGCCTCTGAGAGTCTCCCGGAGAGGTAGCAGAGAGGTGTGCCCACAAAGAGCAAGGGTGCATGGCTATTGGAGAATAGATGAGCTAGACCAGAACAGAGGGTACTGGAGACCACTGGAATGAAGCAGGAACTGAAGGTCCTCCGGTCAGGATAGGCAGTGCCTATTGGTCTAGCTGGTAGAAGACCGCAGGCAGTGTCAGAACAGGCAGGCCTGGTGGTCATAGGAGAAGCAAAGAGAATGTCTGTGTGGAGAGCAAGAGTCAAATCCAGGGTATCCATCCGAGGGTGGTCAGCCATAGCAAAGGTCAGTTCCAGGTATCAGTCCAAGCATGGTCAGTAGCAAGCAGAGGTCAGTTCTAGGCAGTGGTACAAACATAGTCAGAGGCAAGCAGAGGTCAATACCATGTGTCAGTCCAAGTGTGGTCAGAGGCAAGCCGAGGTCAGAACCGAGTATCAGTTTGAAAGGTACAACCTGGGAAGTGGATCAGGAACAGGAACAGATGCTGGAGCATAGGAAGGACCAAGGGAACACAGGAATGCAGGAACACTGGAAGACATGAACACAGGAACGCAGGAGCGTTGGAAGACACAAGAACACAGGAATGCAGAAACACAGAAACAAGTACTGGAACAGGAACACAAGAACACTGGAACAGGCAAGGAACAAGGAATGCAGGAACACAGGACAGCAACTAGCTTCTCTCTAAGGAGATGACCCATTTGCCAAGGCGAGGAACTGGAGGATGAGGCTCGCTTTAAATACAAGTGCTATGTGATGTCATCAGGAGGCGTCCTGGTAGAGATTCCCACCCTGGGCCCTTTAAAGGGCGGGGTGTTGGCCGTGCTTGCGCCTAGGGGCATGGCCGAGGACGGCAATGACACGGAGACCCTGCAGGAGCTCTGCTGAGAGGCCTGCATGGAGGAGGAAGCCGAAGATGGCTGGTGGAGACGCTGGGGATGCCAGGAGGAGGCAGCCGCGGCAAGGGAGGATGGACCAGGAGCCGCGGACGGTGACCCGAGGTGAGCAGGGCTGGCTGTGGCACCAGCGTGGTCGGGACGCACAACAGTTATTCTTTAATTTGTCAATCTGATTTATTACGTCCATCATTTCACAGTTATTTAATTTAATCACTCAGAGTCATCACCATCACAAATATTTCCAGTGTGGGTATGACCTCAACATTTTCTTCAGGAAAAATAAAGGCAATGAATTAATTTAGCTTTTCTGCTATTTCCTTATCCTCCCTAATCACATTTATTGATAGCATCTAAGAGTTTTTCCTTGTATGTCTTGATGTGACTTTTACCTAATCAATACTTAGATAATTGACGTATCTCATTATTATTGTATTGTCAATTTTACTAGCCAATCTAATCTCTGTTAGCATTCTACAGTTTGTTTCATCATCATCCTGGCCAGGCGAGTGGCATTATATCCCCACATTTAAACTCTTCCCTTTTATCATTGGAATTTAGATTGATAAGGATTCCAGAGTGCAGTTTATTTCCTGAAAATTTTGTATTCTGCTTGTCTGTAGGACATCCTTAACATATACTGCCAGCCCTCCCCCAATTTAATCTGCTCTGCATGTAGATATAATTTGTACACCTTCTACCAGTCTGAGATGTCTATTATGGCTATATCTTCTTTAGTGCCATACATTCTAACAATCCAGTCTTATTTTTCAGACTTCTGTTATTTGCATACAAACATTTTAAAATAGGTCTACTTGTATTTCTATTTTTAGATGTTCCTACAACCTGCTTATTATCAAAAGATACAAGCAATTAGGAGTCATTTTTATCTCCATACTCTATTTAAATACATCTGGGCATTTTCAGCTTTTACAACCGCATCTCTATCAGGATAATTTAACAAATCTGGTTTGTCTTTGAAGAAACCTCCCTCTGAATCATGTACTGCGAAGAGCCTATCAGCTTTCATCCATGTTCTAGTTTAAAATCTGCTCGATCTCCTTTTAAAAAGTTAGTGTCAGCAGCGTGGTTCTACTCTGTTGGAATAGGCTCCCTCTTCCCCAGAATGTTCTCTAATTCCTAAGAAATCTAAAGCCCTCTTCCCTGCACCATCGTCTCATTCACAAACTGAGAATGTGGAGCTCAGCCTGCCACTGGGGTCCTGCACATGTGTTAACTGGGTCTAGGACATGGATCATCTTCCTACTATGGTAATCAAAGAGATTGGTAGAAGAGAATTTGATGTTTGCCCTAGGTGTGTGCATGTTGCTCTTTCTTTTAATAGGTTTACTTTTGATAATAATACCCTCTCATCCAAGGGTTCTCCCACATGTTAGGATACAGAATAGGAATAAATATTAGCAATTTTAAATGAAAATCAACAATTCAGACAAGTTACTACATTTAAAAAAAAAATGTTTATTTTACTGTTTTTCTTTTAGCTGTCTACAAGAAAATTCTTGCTATCAAATATCTTAAATTAAATAAAACTCCTCGCCTGACTTCCGGTTATGATGGAAGCCTGAGCAGACGATAAAGGTGGAAGCTCCATGTACCCATTTCTCTTTTTCACTTTGGAGATGGGTTTTCCCCCTTACTAATTGCACTGCCATGGATAGAAGGCTATGGGGCAATGAATGGACTCTTTTGTCATTAAAAAGCAACGTGTTATGACCAGTAAAATGGCATGCATAACACAGGAGAAAATTTGTCTCTTGGAGCGCAAAATGGCGGCATCCTCTCCGAAGGTGGACAACGACAGAGTGGTAGCAATGGTTTCAGAGGACATTGCTCATACCATATCTAGAAGTGTGTCGGCTGCCTTAGAGGACAGGCTCTCAAAAATACAATTGACGATAGAAGAAATTAAGGATGGTCTGGAAAGCCAAACACAGTGTCTGCAAGAAGTTAAGCAGCGCGTGTCAGTACAAGACCACACAGCCCAGGTAGATACCCAGCTTCTGGCTTTGCAAAAAGAAAATGCCGAATTCTTGGACCGCATAGAAGATCAAAAAAACAGAATTCGTAGGAACAATATTCAGATTATTGGTATTAAAAAAAACGTCTCCGAGAAAGTCCTACCAGAACTGATTGAAAAATGGCTGCCAGCCATGATGGGTCTGGATATCACGGAGGCCTCCATTATATGTGAACAAGTTCATTGGGTAGGTACATTTCAGGAGAATTTAACTAAGCTGTATCCGATAATAGCCAGAATACTAAACTGGGCTGATAAAGCCAGTGTGCTATGAGCCTATTGGGCTAAAGGAGGACTTGAACATGAGGGCTTCAAGCTCTTATTGCATAATGACTACTCAGCCAGGGTCACGGCCCAAAAAAGAGAACTCTCCCTGACCTGGGCTGAACTTCAGCATCAGGGGATTCGATTTGCAGTTTTGTATCCCACTAAACTGAGGATTGTTCATTGGGGGAAACCCCTTTTCTTAACTACAAAGGAATAGATTCTCAATTTCATGAATATTCTGCAATAGAAGTCCATTCTACATTGTGACTGCAAGAACATAGCTTTACTTCTATTTTGAGCAGTTAAATTTGCAGCGTGGAGGGGGATGTGTATAAGAGTGAAAGGGTCATATTGGATTTTCTTTTTCTCCTACACAATGTCTCATTTCAAGGGCCTGGACTAATGTAGACTGACTAATATCCCCTTCTGAAGGTTTAATGAGTTCAATAACATCATGTTCAGTGATGTATCCAGAAGGAAGGTTTCAAAGGTCGGCACTGCTGGGTGGAGAATCTGCTACTCTTTTTGCTTTCTTTTCAATTCATCTAATATATTCTGTGTTTCTATGACTTCACCGGAGAAGAGGCTTGATGAGGCTTGGTTTTATCAAGCTCAAAATATAGAGGCTTTGAAATTGCTATGCAATGAACTGTATATTAGATAGCGTCTAGATTACTGCCATGTCCCTTTGACGAGGACGAGCAAGAGTATCTCTTGGGACAATGCTTTGTTTTATTGGACTTACAGATGGGAGTTTGCGGTGGTGATTTTTCAAGGGGGTCCACAATGGGTGCTTTCTCCCAGAGCATTATAGGCTGGATGTTTAGGGGAGAGTGGCGGTCCCTTGAGCTAGAAGAGGGGTTCTATTACAATGGTAAGTTTGGATATGGATGTCTGTGTGTGGATGGTTGTGTATGTGTGGGTACATTGTATTGGGGAGATATGGGGTAGGTAGTGAGAGTAGGGGCACTGTTTGTGGGTTGTGGTCAATGGAGATACAGCTTGATTTGGGGAATGTATGTCACACGGGCTTGAATGATGATACTGAAAGGATGTTGTTTTAGAGCAGATTACAGGTCTGTATTCCACACTTGGGTTGGGGGGCATGGGGAATTGAAATGTGTTATATCATTATGCACCTTATGTTGGTTAGATTTATGTGGGTGTACTATGAACATTTGCCACTCTCAATGTAGATGGTATACATTCCCCAGTGAAATGCACAAGACTATTGTCCATGTTGAAAAGGTACACATTGCCTGCCTGTAGGAAACTCATCTACCTTATACTGAACACCTAAAGTTGAGAAGAGATTGGGTGGGGAGCTGTTTTTTTGCTTCATATTCCATGCAGCAGTGAGGTGTAGAAAATCTCCTTCACAAAGATCTACCCTTTCAAATGGAAAAAATGGTGAAAGACCCAGAGGGTCATTATCTTTTTGTAGCGGGCACATTTTATGGTAAACAATATCTGCTGGGATCCATTTATGCCCCCAATATCTACTCAGCAGCATTTTTCACTTCATTAATAAAGGTGGTTCTTGCCTTTCCTGAGCATTCTCTGATTATGGGAGGTGATTTCAATTTTGTGTCAGATAGTACATTAGACTGTAAACCACCTAAGCCCTGTAAAGAATCAGACTCTGGAAAGGGAATAAATTATTTGATCAATAACTTGGGGGTGTTAGACATTTGGAGACTGTTACATCCAGGAGAGAAGGATTATATCTTTTACTCTCATCACCATGGTAGTTATTCCAGATTGGATTACATCTTATTCTTAATAGATGAAAAATTGTTCTCAAAAGTGTGTGGTTCCCATATTGATATAATCACCCTATGTGATCATGCACCAGTATTTTTTAGGCTGAGCCTGGGTGGTCCTTGTAAGGGGTCCTTTAATTGGAGAATGCCTGGATGATTACTTAAGGACGAGGAATTAGGACAGTATCTGAGAACTCGATGGGATGCCTATTACAGCTTGAACTATGAAGGGGATTCCTCTCCCACATTAATATGAGAGGCGGGCAAAGCTGTAATGAGGGAGGAAATCATAGCATATTTGGCAATGCCTATGCAAGGTAACGTATGAAATGTGAGATAATGAGTTTGTTAGAAGGTATTTGGTTTGTTTGTAGATAGTGTAATTCAATGGAACAAGAAAAAGATTTGGGAACCCGTTCAGAAGAATTGGAGGAACGCCAGTGTGGTGAAATCGCCATCTTGTAATAAAGTTGGGATAGGTTTGAACCATATGTGCTGATTAAAGTAAATTATATATATGGTGTTGGGGGTTTTCTGACAATGATCATGTTAACTTTGCAGAATCAGAATGGTATATGAAAGCTGGGAAATGAGAAGAATGGAGAGGGTATTGATGTGAGGAGATACCAGTAAGTGGCAATTCAAGCAGATGAAGGTAGTATTAATACAAGAGGGTGGTGTATAATTGGTAATAAGTATTTTTTTGTATACTGTAGGTGGAGCACACTGTTGTGGACATATGTGGATAAGGAAGTGGAAATATAATGATAGCTGAGACTGTTGAAGATATTGATGCTGGGAGTGGGAAACATTGAATGAAGAGAAGAAAGGATTATATCCCCTGACGAAGCCTGTAGGGACAAAACTGTTGTGATTACCTACTCAATAGCTGACAGATAGTCTTGTGAATAGCAGGAGCAAGTACCAGGCTCTTTTCAGGTTATTTTCTGTCCAGAAGGGCTCCAAGCTAAGCATATATCACTGCCTTAAATCTCTGAAATGTCGCCAAAACGTTTTGTATATTTGCATTGTTGGTACTCAAGATTAGAAGCCACAGTACAATACTTCTTAAATACCAAAAAATGATACCAAGGTAGCTGACATCTTATAGACAAACTGATTTATTGATCTATTTAAAAACTTTTATTGAGGCATTAATCTAGAAGATGCCACCAGCCTCAGAGTCACTCCTGCTACCACAGAATACCACAGCTACATCTCTGGAAGTCTTAAATACTATTATCCCAAACCAAAAGATCTTTTAATGCAGCATCACCAAATGTTTAAATACTGTACCAATAAAGGACAAAGTGGGTTTTAGCAGCAATGCCAATTTGTAAACCTATGAACAAAGGAGGCAATATCGTATTAATTTGTTGTCTCTCTTGTAAGTTCTCTGCCCAGGTCCTTGGAAAAAAAGAGACACTTAATATTTTTGTTCAACCCCCAGATCTCTGTACATTAAAACAAGCACTATCTTTCACTACCCAAACAAATGACTAATTACTAAAAGCTTGTTCTCGTATGTGATAGGCATACTTTGAGAATACAGAGCATGGAGTAGAAATACATTCCTGCCTTCCAGCCTCCTAGAGCTACATCTTCTTCCTATTCTACAATTAAGGAGCACAGATGTGAGTAGTGCTAAAGTTGTGCAAGTGGTCTCATGCATTTTTAAGATGAGATTATTGTGAGGCTCTATGCAAGTGTGATTTAATCTTATAATGGTAAATGTAGCTCCCAGAATCACTGGTATCTAATAAATAAATCTAAGCAGGTTACAGGGGAAAAAATGTACTCCAATTTTTTCAATTGAAAGTGAGAACTATTTTTTAGTTTCTTATCATACTGAAAAGCTAGAGGCACACAATAATATTCATTAGCCAAATCTAAAACTGTATACTAGTTGCACAAAGATTCTGTTTTAAGAATTGTAGCTAGATTTGTAACATTATAGTATTCAGCTAATACCAATTCACTTAGGGGTAGATTTTAAAAGAAGGGCGATCAGCCTACTTTTGCTTGCGCATCAGACTCAAGCAAAAGTACGCTGGATTTTAGTAGATACGCGCGGAGCCGCGCGTATCCACTAAAATCCTGGATCGGCGCGCGCAAGGCTATCGATTTTGTATAGCCTGCGCGCGCCGAGCCGCGCTGCCTCCCCCCGTTCCCTCCAAGGCCGCTCCGAAATCGGAGCGGCCTTGGAGGGAACTTTCCTTTGCCCTCCCCTCACCTTCCCCTCCCTTCCCCTACCTAACCCACCCGCCCGGCCCTGTCTACACCCCCCCCCTTACCTTTGTCGGGGGATTTACGCCTCCCGGAGGGAGACGTAAATCCCCGCGCGCCAGCGGGCCTGCTGCGCGCCGGGCCGCGACCTGGGGGCGGGTACGGAGGGCGCGGCCACGCCCCCGGGCCGTAGCCACGCCCCGTACCCGCCCCCAAAACGCTGCCGACACGCCCCCGGAACGCCGCGACGACCGGGCCCACCCCCGACACGCCCCCCTCCGAGAACCCCGGGACTTACGCGAGTCCCGGGGCTCTGCGCGCGCCGGGAGGCCTATGTAAAATAGGCTTCCCGGCGCGCAGGGCCCTGCTCGCCTAAATCCGCCCGGTTTTGGGCAGATTTAGGCGAGCAGGGCTCTGAAAATCTACCCCTTAGTGCACTTAAGTCTTGCACTAATCACCACTCCCCAGAAGGTTTTAAAACTGGGAACAAGGGAGTATTTGTAAGGTGACCCACTAGATTCTATTTTGCAGTGACACAATACCTTCCTGTGCTTCTCTGGCTAAGGGATATTGATGTCTCATACTGAAGAAAATTAAATTTGGAATGAATTGTAATTGTCTAATAGGATACTATAGAAGTCAATAATATGGCTGAATATTTACCAAATCTCGTAGTGGTAAAACAGATGTGAGCATTCCCTAAAAATATTCTAACTTCATGGGAAGTATGTAAGACAATTAAATCCCTGGTACATGTGCTTGCAATTTACAGATAGCTTCTGTACATACCACAACCCCTAATTCTGAAAACCCCTGTTCTATCACACCAAAGTACCAGAGAAATAAGCTATGGAGGTTATATTGTCATGCTGAGAAGCAGCCACTGCCCATCCTTCAGACCCATGATATAACCACAAATCAATCTCATAACTTAACTCAACAAGAGCCAAACTAGATGCATTCAATACTGACTGTACTAGATTCTATATAATTTCTGAGCCTTCTGCAGTTAATGTCAATTTATTTTCACTAGCAGGGATACCTTTAAGATGTCTAAGTAATTTGACCTAGCTGACTACAAGCATGCAGCAAAGCTGGATATCAGCACTACAGTCACCTGAAAAGATAGGAATTCAGAGCAGCCACAGCAGGAGCATACTGTGGGGACAGTTTACTGAAGAAAAAAAAAGTGCAATATATCTTTTATGTCTGCTCTAAAATCTTTTAAGTTTAGTGTTTGCAAACTTAATATTATGAGCTTCTACCCAACTTCAAAGTTAGCCAGCCAGAGAAAGCTGAGGAAACCAAACTTTGTAAAATAATCTACTAAATTAAATTCACTTACTGTCCACAACTTTAATTCTTCCATTGTCTGTTTATACCTTTTAAACAAAAGCCAGTCAGGTAAATCAGTTCTCCCCCACTGTGTCCTATTACCCATATGAATTGCCTGGAGCTTTACATCCTCCAGCTTTCTCTTTACCTGCCAACCCAGTTAACTCTCCAGCTCCCAATGCCCTTTCAAGTGCTGAAACTGCTATAACAATCAGACATAAAATAAAAAACTACAGTGCAAATTATACTTTCCCAACACTTTCCCTTATGTCCCTCTAATAATCCTTCAGCCTCGCACACATTTTATTAACAAATATACAGACAAATAATTCACAATCACTCTTAATAAGTACTCCTTAAATAGAATGGTCTACAATGGGCGTCCTCAAAGTAGATAAAAATAAATAAATAAATAGTGCACTGTTGTTTGCAATTGGCCAAAAATAAATCTTTTACTTACTTACCTAGAAAATTAAATTTGCAAATTAATTATATAGGCATGATTAACTACTTACAGATCTGTCTTCCCATGGGGGTGTACTCACATCTTCCGGGTACTACTTTTGTTTTCTTCCAGGTACTACTCTTTCAATAACCAGTCATCCAGAAATCAGAAACCTCTGTTCCTAGGAATCACTATGCAATAAACAAAACTTCATCCAGAAATCTTTATCTGTGAAAAACATCAAACATCCAGAAATCTTTATCTGGGAACAGCCTTCGGACAAGATTGGTCCGAGTATTAGTGTTGGATCTCATCCTGTCCAGCAGAATCACATGCAAGACCTAGATAAAGCAAAAAAAAATAAATTTCATAGATAGCCACAGCTATCAAGTCCCTTGTTCAGAGTGCAAAAAATGTAAAGCTTACTCTATGCTTATGGCCAGGGACACAAGAACACTAAGACTCAGTAAAAAGTATAATGTATTTTTATTAGTCAGTATAAGTGTTCTCAGGAGATGCAGGGTACTGGGTGCCCTTAGTCTTACAAACTGACCAGAATCTCTCTGGATACAGGAAGTGACCCTTGTTTTATAGATAACATTAAAATACAGGAAAAGGATAGAAGGTTCTAGAGATTTGCATGACTGCCCAAAGGATTATTTACATAAGTTGTGATGTCAAATGCATGATTAGATCATCCCTAACTATCTTGCCAACGTTTATGCTTCTTTAAAGCATAAACGTTGGCAAGTTAAATATAAGACATTGATAAGACAGGCTAAGGGAGAATTTGAAAAGAAGTTGGCTGTAGAGGCAAAAACTCACAGTAAAAACTTTTTAAAATATATTCGAAGCAGAAAGCCTGTGAGGAAGTCTGTTGGACCGTTAGATGTTCGAGAGATTAAAGGGGCACTTAGAGAAGATAAGGCCATCGCGGAAAGAGTAAATGATTTCTTTGCTCCGGTGTTTACTGAAGAGGATGTTGGGGAGGTACCCATAATGGAGAAGGTTTTCATGGGTAATGATTCAGATGGACTGAATCAAATCACGGTGAACCTAGAAGATGTGGTAGGCCTGATTGACAAACTGAAGAGTAGTAAATCACCTGGACCAGATGATATACACCTCAGAGTTCTGAAGGAACTAAAAAATGAAATTTCAGACCTATTAGTAAAAATTTGTAACCTATCATTAAAATCATCCATTGTACATGAAGACTGGAGGATAGTAAATGTAACCCCCAATATTTAAAAAGTGCTCCAGGGGCGATTCGGGAAACTACAGACCAGTTAGCCTGACTTCAGTGCCAGGAAAAATAGTGGAAAGTGTTCTAAACATCAAAATCACAGAAAATAGAGAAAGACATGGTTTAATGGAACAAAGTCAGCATGGCTTTACCCAAGGCAAGTCTTGCCTCACAAATCTGCTTCACTTTTTTTAAGGAGTTAATAAACATGTGGATAAAGGTGAACCAGTAGATGTAGTATACTTGGATTTTCAGAAGGCGTTTGACAAAGTTCCTCATGAGAGGCTTCTAGGAAAAGTAAAAAGTCATGGGATAGGTGGCGATGTCCTTTCGTGGATTGCAAACTGGCTAAAAGACGGGAAACAGAGAGTAGGATTAAATGGACAATTTTCTCAGTGGAAGGGAGTGGACAGTGGAGTGCCTCAGGGATCTGTATTGGGACCCTTACTTTTCAATATATTTATAAATGATCTGGAAAGAAATACAAGTGAGATAATCAAATTTGCAGATGGCACAAAATTGTTCAGAGTAGTTAAATCACAAGCAGATTGTGATAAATTGCAGGAAGCTCTTGTGAGACTAGAAAAATGGGCATCCAAATGGCAGATGAAATTTAATGTGGATAAGTGCAAGGAGATGCATGTAGGGAAAAATAACCCATGCTATAATTACACAATGTTGGGTTCCATATTAGGTGCTACAACCCAAGAAAGAGATCTAGGCGTTATAGTGGATAACACATTGAAATTGTCGGTTCAGTGTGCTGCGGCAGTCAAAAAAGCAAACAGAATGTTGGGAATTATTAGAAAGGGAATGGTGAATAGAACGCAAAATATAATGCCTTGAATACTGTGTACAATTCTGGTTTCCGCATCTCAAAAAAGATATAATTGTGATGGAGAAGGTACAGAGAAGGGCTACCAAAATGATAAGGGGAATGGAACAACTCCCCTATGAGGAAAGACTAAAGAGGTTAGGACTTTTCAGCTTGGAGAAGAGACGGCTGAGGGGGGATATGATAGAGATGTTTAAAATTATGAGAGGTCTAGAATGGGTAGATGTGAATCGGTTATTTACTCTTTCAGATAATAGAAAGACTAGGGGGCAACCCATGAAGTTAGCATGGGGCACATTTAAAACTAATTGGAGAAAGTTCTTTTTACTCAACACACAATTAAACTCTGGAATTTGTTGCCAGAGGATGTGGTTACTGCAGATAGTATAGCTTTGTTTAAAAAAGGATTGGATACGTTCTTGGAGGAGAAGTATATTACCTGCTATTAAGTTCATTTAGAGAATAGCCACTGCCATTAGCAATGGTAACATGGAATAGACTTAGTTTTTGGGTACTTGCCAGGTTCTTATGGCCTGGATTGGCCACTGTTGGAAAAAGGATGCTGGGCTTGATGGACCCTTGGTCTGACCCATTATGGCATTTTCTTATGTTCTTATCCCTGATTAGTTTCTTCCCAGGAGGTGTGGCCTATTTCCCATGGCTTTCTTTGTTCTGTTAAACTGTTACTGGACAAGACAATCAACACGTCTGTAACTATGTTGATTACAAACTCCTGAGAATAGTGCCTGAAGCTCCCCTGTGGTTTCTTCTTTGTGACCCTATGAATAGGCATCACTTGTCTGGTGCCAGCTTGCCTGCTTCTACAGATATCCAGGGACATTCTGTAAGTCACTCAGAGTCCATTCAGCCCAGGCAGGCCAAAGACACTCAGAGGCTTCTGGGGATTTCCTTCTCCATGTTGCTTTTCTGTTCAGGCATACTTCTCAAGTCTCTGAAAGAGGGAGTGGGTAAACCCTTCCTCTAGGGGGCTCCAAACCAGGCTTTAAATTAATAGCACAGTCAAAGGACCTGTGTGGTGGAAGTACATCTGCTGCTTGTTTCAAAAACACATCTTGAATTGATGAGTATTGTGGCAGCAAACCAGGGAGAGGAGTAGTGGTTGACATGCAAGGTATAGGTGTTACCTTCTTCAAACATAGGTTGTGACAAGCCACTCCCCATTGTGATAGTTCCAGGGTGCCCTAGTCAAACTGTGGTGTATGATCTTGTAACCAAGGTAGGCCAAGTACGACTGGATGAATGGCTTTGTTAAGGATCAGGAATGAGATGGTCTCGGTATGAAGAGAACCTGAGCGCAGGCATATTGGTTATGTGGTGTAAGAGACTTCTCCTGGAAGAGGCTTGCCGTGTATAGAAGAAAGTAGCAGCGGTGTTGGTGTTGGTACAATGGGAATCTGAAGATGTTCCACCAGCCTTTTTAGAATAAAATTGCCACCTACACCGGAGTCAACAAGTGCAAGGATCTGAAATTCGAGAGTCCTGGAAATAATTGAGACTGGGAGAGTCTGTGTAGGAGATGGTGTAGTAAGACCTAGGAAGAGTCCTCCCATGGATCGTAGGTCTGCATGTTTCCCGTATAGATGGGGCATGATTGAACCGTGTGTCCAGATTGTCCGTAGTACATACAGAGACCTAATCGCTTATGGTAGCATCTCTCTTTGGTAGTCAGGTGGCTGCACCCTAGTTGAATGGGTTCATCTTCTTCAGTGATAGGGGAAGGCAGAGTCTGCGGGGCAGGTGTAGGTCATGAGCGTATACTCCCTGATGAATGTTTCTTAGGACTCTTTACCTCGGATGAACGCTCACGCAGGCAATGATCAATTCTGCCAGCTAGGTCGATGAGCGAGTCCAAGGTATCAAGCAAATCACATGCAGCCAATTCATCCTTGATACAGGAGTGAAGACCCTCTAGGAAAATTGCTCGTAAGCACCCCAGGTCCCAATGAAGCTCTGAAGACATGGTCTTAAATTCAGTAACATAGTCCGGAAGTGGCTTAGCTCCTTGTTTGAGTGTAAAAGAGCAGATCCAGCAACAGTCTTGTGAGCTGGATCATCAAACACTGACTTGAAGAGAACAAGAAAACCTGGGAAGTCACTGAGCATTGGGTCATTGTGTTCCCATAGAGGTAAAGCCAAGGCCAGGGCTCTTCCGTCTAAAAGAGACAGGATATATGTGGTCTTGGCTAATTCCATAGGGAAGTAAGATGGTTGTAGAGAGAAGTACATATAGCACTGGTTGAGAAAGCCCCTACACAACAGGGAATCACCTGAGAAGTGAGTGAGGGCTGGTAGAGATACAGCAGTTTGAACAGGAAACACTTGTGACAAGGTATCTTTATCAGATGTGGTAGAAGTATTCAGTCGAGATCTCAACTGATTAAAAGCAGTGGTCACTGACTCTAAGGTACTCTGTTGTTCAGCAATGCTTTGGGCCAGGCCAGGGATGGCCTGCAGGGCTGAGATCTGAGGCGGGTCCATGGAGTTAGCAGTCTGTTATAATCTGGTGTGGTTGTGGACCCTGGATTGTAGTGAGAGCTGACTCCACCCACAAGGAGGAGTCCTGTGAGGACTCACTATGATGGGTGTGGCCTCAGCAGAGACGGACACAGTTATGGGAGTCTTTATTGTATTGGAATAGTGGGTGAAACCCACAGCGTAGAGAGAAGACACAGTCTGGAGTAGTATGGCTGCTCAATGTTGATGTCCCTGGTAGTGGTCCACAGAGCGAGGTACACCAGGGAACTCCTCTATAGATGATATCCCTTGGAATGGATCCGATAGTGGCCCGCAGCATGGGGTATGCCGAGAATCAGCGTGTAGTAGTTCAGAGAGGTGCAGAAGGTGAACAGAGTGAAGTAGATGATGGTACTTACTCTGGGAAGTAGAAAGGTAGCTGGAATGCATGGTAGTGGCCCGTGGCACAGGGTATGCCGGCAGTTCCGTCAGCAAGATGATCGAAGTGATGATAGTACTCACAAGGCTGAACTGGCGGAGTCCTGAATATGGATGACAGGAACTCAGGCAGGAAGGCCCTCCAAGGAGTGGATAGCAATAACGTAACAAGGCCCCTAAGGAGCGGGTACCTAATGCGTTCTAAATTCAGGAAGCAGTTCAATAGTGAAGCGAAGCATCTCCGAATGGAGTGGAATAAGCAGGAAGGAAGGCCTTGCTAACTCGTAGGAAGCATAGGCTGGCTGGGTTAAATACTTCTGGCCGGTGACATCGTGCGGAGGGGACACCCCCGAGGTTCCCGCCATGACGTGGATAAGAGAGGGCCTGGCACACACACGCTTCCCCTAAGTAATCCCCAAATCAAGATGGCAGAAGGGATCACCCACGCCGTCCCGGGGACACCAAGGAAGGTGGCATTTGCAGGCTGAGGCTGCCATGGCCTTGAGAATTGCTGTAGCAGGGACAAGAGAGGTGAGCAGCAAAGGTCGCAGCCGTCTGCGACCGATGGGCACAACACTTGGCTCTTCAACAATGCCTTCTCGCTAGCTCAGTAACTAAACATTTTCCACTTAAATCCATAATAAGTCCTTTGATTGTCTTCCTGTTTATTTGCCTTCCTTTTAACTCTTCTGATGTTCATTATGGAGTAGATTTAATAATTTTGCGCGAGCGTGTACTTTTGTTCTCGCACCAGGCGCGAACAAAAGTACGTTGGATTTTATAAGATACGCGCGTAGCCGCGCAAATCTTATAAAATCCGGGGTCGGCGTGCGCAAAGGGGTGCACATTTGTGCAACTTGCGCGTGCCGAGCCCGGCGCGCGCTGCCTGTTCCCTCCGAGGCCACTCTGAAATCGGAGCGGCCTCGGAGGGAACTTTCTTTCCACCCCCCGCACCTTCCCCTCCCTTCCCCTACCTAACCCCCCCCCCCCCCCCGGCATTATCTAACCCCCCCTACCTTTGTTGGCAGATTTACGCCTACTGAAAGCAGGCGTAAATCTGCGCACGCCAGCGGGCTGCTGGCTCGCCATCACCCGACCCGGGGGCTGGTCCGGAGGCCTCGACCACGCGCCCGGGCCGGCACCACGCCCCCGGTCCCGCCCCGAATCGCCCCCGGACATGCCACCTCCCCGCTCCTTTTTACGAAGCGCAGGGACTTGCGCGCATCCCGGGGCTGTGTGCGCGCCGGCGGCCTATGCAAAATAGGCGCGCCGGCGTGCGAGGGCCCTGCGCGTGTAAATCTGGCCGGATTTACGTGCGCAGGGAATTTAAAATACGGCCCTATGTTTAACTTTATACACCGTTGTGATCTATTGATTCTCACTTGGAATGATGGTATATAAAAACCTAAATAAATACATAAATAGATTTACTTAATTAAATATTATGGTGCATAACATTTTCAGAGGGAATGCTAGCTTACATTTACTGAACATATTTGCCGCTACATGGCCTTAGACATGGGATTAACAAATGAAGAAAAAGAGACATCTTTTTTCTCTGTATTTAAATTAATATCATATCTCTTATTCCATAGAAGCTCAGTTTAAATTGGTACTTAGAGCTTTTCTAGACAGAGACAAGGGATTTAAATGTAGCTGTTTTTACTTTGACTTATGTTTAAAATGTAGACTGGAGACTGGAAACTATGGGCCTAATTTTAAAAAGCATATATAAAACATATAAATAAATAAAATATAAACTGGGTTTTACAAATGCATAGAATTTATTTGCATAAGTGCACTTTACTTGCGTAAAAGGCTTTTGAAAATTGATATGATAGTATGTTACATTAATACACATATCTCCTTTTAAAATTACTTCCTATGGGCATATTTGCTGCCAAAATTATGTGGGCTGTTACAAAAATACCCCCAAAATGTCTAGCCTGAAGATATCTAAAAGAATTACAGGAACACTTTTTCTTTTACATTGTAAAAGGTGACAACAGTCTCAGCTGTAAAGCATAATCTTCCACATCACCCTTTTAACACCATCCCTGTATTAAAGCTTGGTTGTGACAGCAGAAGCAGCAGCGAGGACAGTGTGGTGTGTCAGAATCAAGGGAAAAAGGAACCGTGCTAAATACAGGCAGATCTGGGAGGACATCCAATCTGTTATAGACCTGAGACTGGGGGAGGAAATTCAGCCTTTCAGCAGGACAATGATCCTAAGCACAAAGGAAAAGCAGCAACTGAGTGACTCAGCAAGAAGAAGGTGAATGTCCTCCAGTATCTGGTCAAAGCCCAGCCTCGAAACCTTCAGTCAACAAACAATCCCCAGCCAAATGGAATGAGCTTGAGCTCATCTGCTAAGAATGGTAGCCACTTCTCCTAAATGACTCACGGCTATTATTTCTGCCAAAGGGGGCTTCCACAAAGTATTGAGTCAAGGGGTGTGAAGACTTATCCAATCAAGACTTTTTGGATTTTTATTCTTAATTATTTTTGGAATATTTCTATATTTGTTTTTTCATGCTGAAAGAATAGAGTGTTTTGTTGACCAGGGAAACAAATGTCTACTTTAATGCATTTTGATTTCTACGCTTTGAACAGCAGATTGCGAAAATGTACAAGGGTGTGAAGCTTTTTACACTGCACTGCATTGCACTGCATACATAGGCACTATTGCCTCCTATTTCCTTCTGGTTATTCCTCTCCCTATGTACCCTAGTATCCTTTTAGCTTTAGCAGTGGTGGACTCACGATGTCGGACCGGCCCGGGTATTCATCGCCCAGGCCGGCCCAGGACACATCACGTGGTCTGCCGAGCGCGGCTCTGTCACGGCCGTGCATGGCAGACCACGTGACTGGATCGATCGGCCCACCGGAGGATGCCCGATCCCCCGATAGGCCAATCCGCCCCTGAGCTTTAGGCACTGCCATATCAACCTATTTGACCACCTTAAGAATTTCAGGTATGATTACCCCAAATACCTCTCTTGTTTTATGCACGATACCAGTGTGCCTGCATGCACATCACCAGCGTTGGGCCTCCATAAGAAGTGGTGTAATGTGTGGAGTAAACCCCTGCCAACAAATGGCCTTACCGTATCAACATTGACTGCTTTCTTCTGGTTCCATTAAATCTCAGGATATGTTGTATTCAAGCTACCTGCTTTGGTGCAGTATTCAAGGGGATGAAGATGCTCATCCCGGTAATCCAGCTGCCTAGGGGGCCTGATGACATCAGTCATACTTTTGAATGGAACTCCCTTTAGTATCGGGTTTTGGGCCCTAGGGACTGCGGCAAGCTGAAACAAGAAGAGAAAGTATGGAAAGGTATGCAAGAATTGTATCTGCACAGAGGTGGCATAACCTGTCTGCATCACCATGAGTGAGAAACTGTCACTCCCATTCTTTGGCACCTTTGACACTGATGTTTTAACCTTCCAGGTCTTGGATACCACTGGGAGTACAATGAAAAGCACTGCTTCACTGCTGGACATCATCTCTTATATTTTCAGTTCTAAGCCTACAGCAGGAAGAGTTGAGAATTGAAAGTGCTCACATACACCTTCCAAGTTTGAGCCCACTGCAGGGGCACAGAGGAAAGCTCCTGCTCCTTTCTCCAGGCATCATCTCTTACACCTTGTAACTCTTAGTGCACAGCAGGAAATGTAGCTAGATTTGCTGATTGCTTTGTTTGTAATTTGATATCTGTACTGTATTTGCTATTTTTCTTCCTTTTCTTTCTTTTCTCTCCTGGATACTCTCTCAACTTCTCTTAGATTTTCCAGATATTGTTACCTGTCTTTCTGTGATCTCATCTAATTATTGAATGCTAACCTTTTTGCCCTTTCCTTTTCAGCTATTTCTTTTGAAACTATTGTGAATTTTTTCCTCTTTCTTTTAATTAATTTCCTAACAAAAAGATTTGTTGCCCTCATTTAAGTTTTGTCCACTGTTCCAATTTTTTCCTAGGAATTGCACTAATCTTTTAACTGCTACTTGACAGTGGCTTTACTCTGCCCGATTCACTGTCTTTCAGTTTTCATCCAGAAATGCTCAAGCTTTCTCAAGTAAGTTTTCTGGTCTGTTGGAATTTTTGGAAGATCTGCAGAGAACATTTGCACTGGGTTAGACCCTTTGGCTATTTTGGGATGTGCATTCATTGGGATTTCCTCTGATTGCATTTTCAGTATTGTCTTGGCACTTGTGCAGTCCTCCATAGTTTCTTTCAGGCTTACCAGTTCACTGTATTATGCTGCTCATTTAAGTCAGAACTGATCTTCAGCTGGCACTATAACTCAGGGTAACTGCATAACCATGCATAACTCATAGTTGCTCCCAGGCACATTGACAAGTTCAACCAATTCCAGGCCTACTTTGCTAACATCAAAATGTATATTTAAGGAGTAATGACACATCATGAAAAAATACTCTTCTTGTACTGTTCTAGTTAAGTGATTACTTTGTCACATTACAACTATTACTTAACAGTGAAACTAGATTCATGTAGTCAAACAAGCAATGGTGACAACAGTTATGTGATTATTCATCGCATTGTTTTACCAATGTAATGAATTGTGATTAATCAAGTAATAATAAACATTTTGAGAAAATTGGAGGTTGTCAACTAAATCATTGATTTCTAAATTAAGGCATAATTTACATATGGATAGTAGTCCAGCCAGAAGTAAAGTCCCTTGTAATATTTTGATATGTATCCTGCAAATGTACATTGCAATTATTCTTTACAATGACCTAAAGAAAATGGTTTCTGTGTTGTATAACTGAATTAGAAGTTCTCATTCAGCTAATGAATTAGCCAGAAGAAATGACTTGTGTTTCAGACTGTGCACAACGTATACCTTTCACAGTTAACTTCACAATTCATTTGATTGTCAATCATGCTTTAGAAATCGTAGATGATTACGTTTCTCATTATGATCCAACAAAACATAGTATTAGGTAGCCACATCATAATTTAAATACAATAGTTTTCATTTTGGTTTTAAACTTTTCTACTTTCAAGTACATCTGTACAAAAACCCCCCTCAACTATAATCATGTTTCTTATGTAAAAATAAGATGTTTACATAATATTATATAAGCTAAGATGTAACTAGGATTTTTATATAAATTTTTTCTTGTTACTAGTTCTTTTTTAAGTATGATTTTGGGGATAGGGGGAATCTTGGTATTAAGTACTATTTGAATTCTGAGAAAATAAAACATATCTATTTTTAATGAGAACATTTAAATGCATCTTTATTACTTGTTGGGATTCCATCTTCCCTTGGAAAGGTGATGGATAGGGACCCTAAGGAAGCTTTTATTAATGTGTTTAGTTCACTTTTATTTTTAGCTGTTGGATGGTATTGCAGTGGCTGACTTGTTTACAGTTTGTCACTTGACTGAAACTAGAGGTGGTCTGAAAATCTTTGATCACAAAGTCCACCTTGGATCCAATTGGAGATATGATTGTAATCAGGGAAAAAATGACAATCGTTCATATGTAATGCAATGCAATAGAAATGGGCACACAATTGTGTGGGAATCATCTAGATATTGACTAAAATCTAAAAACTTAATGGGATGATTTTCAAATTGTTGTCAGGACAAAATCTGTGGGTAAGTTTATTTACAGACTGCACCAATTTTCAAAGCAAAACTATTTATGCGTGTACTTCCCACGGACATTTTCACCTGCTTGTTACATGAGTTGAATTTTGCTGGAGAGGTACATGGATAAAATTGAAATGCAATCACATGCATATATTTCCTCCCTAATCACATCCTTAGGAATGCCTCCTCTAAAAGTATGGTTGAACAATGCATGTATTATTAGCTACATTGTGGGCTGATACATTTCAGACTGTTGATTTACATTTCTTTACCCACATAAATGACATTGAAAATTGACCTTCCTGTACATATATCTCTCTGACTATATGTTTGAATGCAAAGAAGCACATATTCAAAGACCAACTGAGTGGATAAGATACTCAAATAATGTTATCTGGTTAATTTTACCCAGATATGTGGTGGTACTTATTCCTGGGATAACCCTCATGGAATCTATCCACCTTTTAGGGTTCTGCCAGGTTCCTGGCAGGATCCCAAACCTGGATTGGTCACTGTTGATACTGGGCTTGATGGACCTTTGGTCTGACCTATTATGGCAAATCTTATTATCTTAAGTACCCCTGAATATACCCAGGTAATGATAGTTGGATAAAGATATTGGGTAAGAATAGGACAGCGATTTGTCTGACTAGAATTATCCAGGTAACTTTTGTTCTGGCAGTAATGAATATCAGTGCTGCTAAACAAAGAGAAGCCATGCCCTGGGAGTGCCCTCAGTGCTACCTTTTTTACCTAGGCTAATTTTGTTTGGCAAAATGTAGCTGGGTATAAGTTAAACATTTTCAAACCATGGGGATTGTTTAGCCAAGTCCAAGAGTTAGCCTAACAAATCCTTAGGATATTAACTTCAAAGTAGAAAACCTGCAGTGTTCTCCTATCTTCAACCATTCAGGGCTGAGCTGTGCTTTTCAAAATAAAATACATTTATTTATTTATGTATTTATTTATTTATTTATTTTATTTAGACTTTTTATATACCGTTTGTCCATGTATAGATCACAATGGTTTAGGAAGTGACAGTCATAGTTATAACTCATCAAACAATGATTGAATGTTTACAGGCATTGCTGTTCATAGACAGGCATTGATATTTATCAAATGAAATTATCTAGTACATATTAATAATTGATCTAGTACTTAGGGCAATAAGTATGGAAAATTAGAGCAAAATGATAGTTTTCACAACTTAGCTAGAGGGTTGTTTTGAGAATCTTACATTCTCTCGTTTGGTTTATTCTACATGATTCGAATATAATCTTTTGTCTTTCTTTTCTCTGTTGCTCTGTGTGTTCTACAATTTTAAGTTAGATATATGTGTTTTTGAATAGCCATGTTTTCAGCTCACATTTAAATCTCTTTCTATTCATAGCATCTCAGGCAGATAATTCCAGAGTTTTGGACACTCTATGGAAAACACACAATCTCTTATTTGTGTCAGATGTGGGCTCTGTATTTTGGGGATATTTAATAGTTCTTTGTTTTGCGATCTTGGTGTTTGCTGCAGATTGTATGGTTATATAGTGTTACTCCTAACAAGCTGGTGTTATTGAAATGAATTATGATGGTTATTTTCATTAATACTTTATAGTAGATTATGGCTTGTACTGGTAGCCAATGCAGTGACATCAGCGAGGGTATAATGCAGCATTTGGTAATAATTGCAGTGATTTTTATGTGGCATGCTGGAAAACCTAGTAAGAAGGAGTTGCAGTAGTCTAGGTTTGAGAAGATTAGAGTTTTCAATACAGAACGGAAGTCCTTAAAAGTTAATAATGATTTCAACCGATGTAGTATTTGAAACTTGGCATAACTGTCTTGATTAATTTACTGATGTGCATTTTCATTGTGAGGTCCTCATCTAGCTGTATACCTAGATCCCATACTTGATTTGAGGGATTAATTTGAAAATTACCCATGTGAAGGACAGATGGTTTATCTGTTGATGAGTTTCTGCTCAGCAATATGATTTCAGGTTTTTTTAGGGTTTAATGTTAGTTTAATTTGTGAAAGTTCTTGTTGTATTGCTTTCATATAGGTAGAGAGTATAGAGGCTGTATTTTCAAATGATCTGGAGAGTGGGATGCAAAACTGTATGTTGTCAGCATACAAGAAGAAAGTTATTCCCAGATTTGTCAGTAATTTACATAGAGGGAGAATGTATATATTGAATAGTGTTGCTGAGAGGGCTGATCCTTGAGGGATACCTGTATCACAGTGGAAAGTGTCAGATATATGGTTGCCCAGTTTACTAGACATGATTTGTTGGATAGAAATGAAGATAACCATTTGAGATTCTCGCCATCGATCCCAATGTTGCTCATTTGATGGCATAACATGTTATGGTCAACAGTTGCCATTAAGTCAATTAATACAAAACAATAAGATTCATTTGTGTCAAGCCCTCATAAAACCAGGTCCATTAATGAGAAGAGTAATGTCTCAGTTGAGTGATGTTTCCTAAATCCAAATTGATTTGGGGAGAGAATATTTTGATCTTACAGGTGATTTACAAGCTGGGTTAACACTGCTTTCTCAAGAACTTTTGATATAAATGACAAGTTGGATATTGGACGATAGTTGTCCCAGTTTTCCATTCTACCAGTCTTATTTTTTAGGATCGGGTTTATCACAGCTAGTTTTAACCCATTTGGACAGTTCCTTTTGAGAGAGTGTTATGGATTTGGTTGGTGAAGGCTAGTTAAATTTGACAGCACTCAAAGCCATGACAGCAACTCTCCTCTACGCTACATCCCATTCTTCCTAATACACCTCAGAAATCTCCAGTTACAAACACTGTCTCAATTTATAATCACTTTCCACCCAGTTATTTCTCTTCAGCTCCTCTTCAAATGCTAAATGCTTAAACAGCATATACAGCACAATTAAAAAAACAGACTTTTATTTGAAACGTCTCTGCAGCACCTCTCCAAACGTTGGGTGTTTAGAATGCACACCCAACTAGAAAAAAATACTGTCTTCATTGTACCTCAGCCAGGCTGTGTAATCTAAAACTGACAGCCTGTTCGATTCATCTCTGGGTCCTCTGCCCTGTTCACTGCTGGTTGGGTTTTCCTTCTCTGTCTCACTCCCAACAATCTCTGTTTCACATCCCAACTCTTTTAACTAAGCATAAGAACATAAGAACATAAGATATGCCATACGGGGTCAGACCACGGGTCCATCAATTGCAAGTCACAAGTACCTGGCAAGTACCTAAACATTAAACAGATCCCAAGCTATTATTCCTTATTGATTAATGGCAGTTTATAGACTTCTCCTCTAGGAACTTATCCAAATATTTTTTAAACCCAGTTATACTAATTTTCATAACTACATCCTCTGCAATGAATACCAGATCTTAATTACGTGTGGAGTGAAAAATAATTTTATTTGATTTATTTTAAATGAGCTGCTAGCTAACGTCATGGAGTGACCCAGTCCTTCTATTATCTAAAAGAGTAAATATCCAATTTACATTAACCTGTTCAAGTCCTTTCATGATGTTGTAGACCTCTATCGTATCCCCTCAGCCATCTTGTCTCCAAGCTGAACAACCCTAACTTCTTTAGCCTTTCCTCATAGGGGAGCAATTCCATGCCCCTTATCATTTTGGTCACACTTCTCTGCATTTTCTCTAGTGCAACTATACAATTTTTGAGATGTAGTGACCAGAATAGCACACAATTTTCAAGGTGCGGTCTCACCCTTGAACAATACAAAAGCATTATGACATCCACTGATTTGCTATTCCCTTCCTAACAATTCCTAAAATTCCATTTGTTTTCTTGACTGCTACAACACACTGAGCTGACGATCTCAATACATTATCCAATATGACGCCCAGATCTCTTTCCTGGGTGGTAACTCCTAAGATGGAACCTAACATCATATAACTATAGCAAGGGTTACTTTTCCCTATATGTATCAGCCTGCACTTGTCCACATTCAATTTCATCTGCCATTTGGAAGCCAATCTTCCTGTCTTACAAGGTCCTCCTGCAATTTATCACAATCCTCTTCAGATTTAACTACTCTGCATAATTTTGTGTCACTCACAAATTTGATCACCTCACTCATCATAACCCTTTCCAGATGATTTATAAATATATTAAAAAGCGCAGGTTAAGAACATAAGAACATGCAATAGTGGGTCAGACCAAGGATCCATCAAGCCCAGCATCCTGTTTCCAACAGTGGCCAATCCAGGCCATAAGATCCTGGCAAGCACCCAAAAACTAAGTCTATTTCATTCTACCGTTGCTAGTAATAGTAGTGGCTATTTTCTAAGTCAACTTAATTAATAGCAGGTAATGGACTTCTCCTCCAAGAACTTATCCAATCCTTTTTTAAATACATTATACTAACTGCACTAACCACATCCTTTGGCAACAAATTCCAGAGTTTAATTGTGCATTGAGTAAAAAAGAACTTTCTCCGATTAGTTTTAAATGTGCCACATGCTAACTTCATGCTAACTTCATGGAGTGCCCCCTAGTCTTTCCAAAAGAGTAAATAACCGAGTCACATCTACCCGTTCTAGACCTCTCATGATTTTAAATACATCTATCATATCCCCCCTCAGCAGTCTCTTCTCCAAACTGAAAAGCCCTAACCTCTTTAGTCTTCCCTCATAGGGGAGCTGTTCCATTCCCCTTATCATTTTGATAGCCCTTCTCTGTACCTTCTCCATCGCAATTATATCTTTTCTGAGATGCGGCGACCAGAATTGTACACAATATTCAAGGTGCGGTCTCACCATGGAGCGATACAGAGGCATTATGACATTTTCCGTTTTATTCACCATTCCCTTTCTATTAATTCCCAACATTTTGTTTGCTTTTTTGACTGCTGCAGCACACTGAACTGATGATTTCAATGTGTTATCCACTATGACGCCTAGATCTCTTTCTTGGGTTGTAGCACCTAATATGGAATCTAACATTGTGTAACTATAGCATGGGTTATTTTTATCTATATGCATCACCTTGAACTTATCCACATTAAATTTCATCTGCCATTTTGATGCCCAATTTTCCAGTCTCACAAGGTCTTCCTGCAATTTATCACAATCTGCTTGTGATTTAACTAATCTGAACAATGTTGTATCATCTGCAAATTTGATTATCTCACTCATCGTATTTCTTTCCAGATCATTTATAAATATATTGAAAAGTAAGGATCCCAATACAGATCCCTGAGGCACTCCACTGCCCACTCCCTTCCATTGAGAAAATTGTCCATTTAATCCTACTCTCTATTTCCTCCTGTCTTTTAGCCTGTTTGCAATCCATGAAAGGACATTGCCACCTATCCCATGACTTTTTACTTTTCCTAGAAGCCTCTCATGAGGAACTTTGTCAAACGCCTTCTGAAAATCCAAGTATACTACATCTACCAGTTCACCTTTAACCACATGTTTATTTACTCCTTCAAAAAAAGTGAAGCAGATTTGTGAGGCAAGACTTGCCCTGGGTAAAGCCATGCTGACTTTGTTCCATTAAACCATGTCTTTCTATATGTTTTGTGATTTTGATGTTTAGAACACTTTCTACTATTTTTCCTGGCACTGAAGTCAGGCTAACTGGTCTGTAGTTTCCGGTATCATCCCTGGAGCCATTTTTAAATATTGGGGTTACATTAGCTATCCTCCAGTCTTCAGATACAATGGATGATTTTAATGATGGGTTACACATTTTTATTTCATTTTTTAGTTCCTTCAGAACTCTGGGGTGTATACCATCTGGTCCAGGTGATTTACTACTCTTCAGTTTGTCAATCAGGTATACCACATCTTCTAGGTTTACCGTGAAGAAGGGGGCAGGTGAAGAAGGGGGCAGGTTCAAGTACAGATCTTTGAGGCACTCCACTGTTTACCTTTTTCTACTGTGAAAATAGAAAATGTAATCCTACTCCCTGTTTCCTTTTGATCAATTTGCAATCCACAAATCCTATTCCATTACTTTTTAATTTCTTAGGAGGGACTTTGTCAAACACCTTCTGAAAATCCAAATACACCACATCTACTGGTTCACCTTTTTCCACATGTTTATTCACCCCTTCAAAAAAATTTAGGAGATTTGTGAAGCAAGACTTCCCTTGGGTAAATCCATGCTGGCTGTGTCCCATTAAACCATGTCTATCTAAATGTTTTGTGATTTTATTCTTTATAACAGTTTTCACAATTTTTCTGGGCACTGAAGTAAGGATCACCGGTCTGTAGTTTCTTGGATCACACTTGGAGTCTTTTTTAAATATCGGGGTTACATTGGCTACCTTCCAGTCTTCAAGAACAATGGGTGATTTTAATGATAGTGTTGCACCTGTCAGTCGCAAACGGCTGTGACCTTTGTTGCTTACCTCCTTTCTTCCTACAGCACCAAGTCTAGGGAGGATGGCTGCCTCCGCTTCCACATGCCAAACTCCATGGCATGCCCGGGATGGCGTGGGCGCTCCCGGCAGCCATCTTGCATCCGGGGTAACCTAGGGCATGCGCGCGTGCCTGCCCCCTTCTTGTACACATCATGGCAGGAACCTCGGGGGCTTCCCCACCACATGACATCTTCTACCTACAATACTTAAGCTCAGTTGACTATCCAAGCTATGAGTTAGCAAGGATTCCTGTCCTGCTTAATTCCGCCATTCTGGGACTTTGTCTCACTGTTCCTGTCTTGGTGATCTCAGTACCCGCTCCTCAGGGGCCTTGTCACACCTAGGGCTATTCACTCCTCAGAGAGCCATATCTAACTGTCTCACCATCCTTCCGGTGAGCCTCATTACCATTCCTTGGATGACCCTCCAGTGCACCTGTTTCGGGTCTCCTCGGTGCCTACTCTACAACTGGCTTCCTCTGACTCCTAGTGAGTACTGGACCTGCTCTTCACCTTACGCTTCCTTCATCGTGTGGATTCTCGGGTTATCCCGCTTTGTGGACCACTACCAGATCCATAGTCTTGTGCAAACATTATCACTGGCGTCCGGCCTATCCCCGCTGCGGACCACTACCGGAGATCACCTGCACAAAGCTTCATCAAGAGAAGGTATTCCCTGGGTTACCCCATGTTGCAGGCCTCTACCGGATCTGTACTACCTTGTGCAACTTCCAGCTTCAGCCTCTGGCCTATCCCGCACTGTGGACCACTACCGGAGATCATCTGCATAAGTCTCATCTAGAGGAAGTATTTCCTGGTTTACCCTGCTCTGCTGACCACTACCAGCATTATTCTTTCTCTTTTCCATTTTCCTTCTCAGACAAAGAGAAGTCCAACCATTCACACAATTTTTAGTATTAACTGATTTATTTTTTTTTAGTATGCAGTGCCATTGAGTATATGGAGCCCCCAAGGGTGTATGATCATTTATTTTAAACTAAGGTTTGTCTCCTTTTTTCTTTCTTTTTTTTTCTTCAAAAATTGTTTTTGACAAATTAATCTTTACAAAAACACATCGCATTTTTCTTATTCATTAACATTATTTTCACAGATATGTCTGCTCTGTGGATGGCTAATAAATGTATTCTTCAAATGTGAAAAACCTCAATTATTTTTCAATCTGAAAAATCCTTTAAGATACAACTTTAACAACAATCATCATTCATTGAAATTATGATATTTTCAATTTCTATTCTGATCACATTTTGAGATTCTTAGGATTATTTATTTATTTTTTATATACATAGGTTCTTCATTCATTTTTCACTTAGGTATAATCAAGATTGATGTTGTTAACATAAAAACATACAAATAAAAGCCATGTAATCTCTTCTGGTTCTTGTCATTATTTTTTATATGAAGAAATGTGAATGTTCTCTTTTTATTATTTAATATATTCATTTATGATTTTTATACATATTTTTATGTTCCATATTGATTTTTTTAATTGTTTTTTTATTTATTTATTTGTTACTGACTGAATATGTTTATGTTTATTTATAGTCCCTGAAGCAGCCACTGTTTAGTGGCAAAACTCGGCCTGAGTCGGGCGATTATTTTGAGCAATTGATTTTACACGTCTCCACCCAATAAAAGTTTTGAAAAAGACTTTTAGGCATCTATACTTTCATTTTTCCTCACGGCTTTTCTAGATCACCTACCTTGCTGTTTTCTGGGCCTAACAGAAAAAAGAGCCTAGGGTAGGTGGGAATCAAAATAGTAACTAGTTACCCAGAAACCAATACTTTTACCTTTTCAGATCAAGTAAGCGACCTTTGCAAGCTCACAATTCTAAAACTTACAAGCAAATATTAATTTATACAAGCTCACAAAATAACCCAAAGTCCTATTTATAAACATGCGCCTACCATGTGACAGATGCTACCGGTGCCATTGGGCATCCCCGTCACATGGTAGGGGCAAAGGGCAACCAGCACAATTTTAATTAATGCTAGCTGTCGGCCCAGGAGCATGAGGTCGCTTCCAGGACCCCCGTTAGACCTTAATTGGAGTGGACTGGGAGGGAACTGAGGAAGGCCAAAATGCATCACCTTGAGAGGTTTGTAAAAATCCCCCTCCCCTTTGCGCGCCATGTGCACATGTGCACATGGATTACAAAATCTAGCAAGCATGTGCAGCTATTAAAATCTACCCAAAAGGTGCAAGACTTGCTGCAACAGACTTTACAGAAAACTCTATATTGTCTTACTTGTAGTGTTTATGACATTAATGAGGGACTCATTTTTATTAGGAACATATGTTGCATGCTGTAAAGAAACAATTTATAGATAATTCTTACATGGATACATTTTTCAAACAATATAACTTCAATAACATTTCACTCGAATGATAGACACATATAAAGGAATTTATATCTGCAAAATATTGTGGCACAAGACTATGCACATGCTTTATCACATGATACTTCATAAGGAATTGTTCTGAGGCCATGGAATATATTTGGCAAAAGTGAATAAACATTTTTCAGTATTTTTACCGCTGTACAAATCTAATGTCCATATGGTAACAAATGTAGTTTTCACTTTCTCCTAGTCCTTTTCTTTTGAGCTTGACTATATCATCAACAAATATTACTTGCAGTTTTCCTGTTCAAAACATTTTAATTGCATAAACAGCAGAGGATTCCAATATATTCAGGTTTTCTGCTCTAATCAGAACATTTTTCTCACTAGTCTATTCCTTTTTTTATAACCTCTAAAAGCTAATTATTGTTTGTTTGCATACTCTGCAAGTGAATTTCTTGCATTTTATAATCACATTATCAAAAATTTTGAATTTGGGACTCTTTTTTTCTACTTTTTGCTAGCTAACTATAGTCAAGTTTGGCCTATATCTTATGTCAGAATTGGGGACTCAGTTTGAAAAATGGAAAAGTACTCCTTTACAGGTAAATTTTTAAGCCCTACACTTGAGCGCATATGTGTGTGCGTTTGTCAGCTCACACACATGGACACGATGATTTTATAATATATGCATGTCCGTATGTGCAAGATTTTATATTGACACGAACATGTGCTTGCAAATGCCGTCTCTACCACAAGAGTGGGGGGGATTTTAGTAGACATGTACATCAATGCTATTACCTGTTTGCCCTGTTCATTCCCAGTTCACCCAGGTAAAAGAAAGGACTTCCTAACCCCCATAGATATCTCGCCTCCCTTCTACCCTATTAGCTCTAACCCTTAAAACTCTGCTGACTACCCTATTTTTTTTTTATTTCACTACTTACATACCGTCTATAACAGAAGTAAAGTTACGTGGGATGGAGTTCCGGCACCCGCTTGTGCACGTAAACATTTATGCACTAAATTTGTGCTTCAGATCCAGCCCACTCATGTCCTGCCAATACCCTGCCCATACCACGAGCATGCGTTGCACCTTTTTTCAGAAAAAATGTGCGCATAACGGGAGATACACATGTTGTCATGGGACTTTTAAAATCCGTACGATACACACGGGTCCAACACATGCATGTATCTCCTGGTTTTGGCAAACATAAGGCTTTTAAAATTGACCAGCCAACGTTTTTTAATTATTTATTTAACTAAAAAATCTCAGTGCATGTATTTTGTTAATTTCTTTTTTTATTGTAGTTAATATGGTTAAGTAAATTACTGTTTACCCTCCCTAGGTGCATTACATTCAAACATTTTTTATTCATTAAGAATGACAGTTTGTGTGAAAAAGTTTGACACTATCAGGAAATACAACTGTACATGCTACTTTTTGTTCAAACTGCTAAATGGCTTCAAGGAGACAGCTTAATTTAGGGATGTGCATTCATTTAAAATGAATGCACAAAATGTGACAAATAAGGGTAATTTGTTTCATTCAGGGGACCCCCAAATGAATTGAGGGTCACTTTGTTTTAAATGAATGAATTGGGCCTGAGGTCGGGGCCTTGCCTAGGGAATAGGCCAAGGCCCAAAGCAGGCATGACACCAGGATCTCAGACTAGGCACAGGCTAAGTCATGAGCCTCCCCCTCCCCCCAATCTGTCGGGTATCCATGGAAGCAGCCAGGCCAGGTCCTGATTCCTGATCCTCAACCCGGACCCAGGTCAGATGCCAGAACCCAGCTTGGAAGTCAGGTCCTGATGTGTAAGCCTTGGCCTCAACTGGAGCCCAGGCACATGCACAATGCCATGGCCCAGTCCAGAGGTAGGGTGCCGACACCAGGACCTTGACCGGACCCAGGGTCTGATGCTGGGTCCTGGCCCAAAGGCAAGGTTCCAACACCTGGGCCTCAGCTTAGGCCAGAACTTGGGTGCAAAGTTCATGTTTATTATTTCTTGGTCCTAATAATCATCATCATAAAATTTAAATCTGAAAAAATTGTATGACCCAATATTATACAACAGCCATCCTTAAAGAGATCAATTACCCCATCCACTCTTCTCAATTGTACCACAGGGATGTGTGTTCATTTCTAAATTAAATTAAAAAAAAGTGACAAAACAGCTGAGTTTTGTTTAAAAACATAGAGTCCTCTGAAAAATTTTTCAATTGACTTTCATTTCAGTAAACAAAAACATACAGAATGCTGCCAAAATAGCAAATGTAACCCTCACCTCCTAGAGGTCTCTTATCTCCTTCTTAGAGTCTGCAAAAAAAGATATTTATAAATGATCTGGAAAGAAATACGAGTGAGATAATCAAATTTGCAGATGATACAAAATTGTTTAGAGTAGTTAAATCGCAAGCAGATTGTGATAAATTGCAGGAAGACCTTGTAAGACTGGAAAATTGGGCATCGAAATGGCGTCATAGTGGATAACACATTGAAATCATCGGTTCAGTGTGCTGTGGCAGTCAAAAAAGCAAACAGAATGTTGGGAATTATTAGAAAGGGAATGGTGAATAAAACGGAAAATGTCATAATGCCTCTGTCTCGCTCCATGGTGAGACCGCACCTTGAATATTGTGTACAATTCTGGTCGCCACATCTCAAAAAAGATATAATTGTGATGGAGAAGGTACAGAGAAGGGCTACCAAAATGATAAGGGGAATGGAACAGCTCCCCTATGAGGAAAGACTAAAGAGGTTAGGACTTTTCAGCTTGGAGAAGAGACGGCTAAGGGGGGATATGATAGAAGTGTTTAAAATCATGAGAGGCCTAGAACGGGTAGATGTGAATCGGTTATTTACTCTTTTGGATAATAGAAAGACTAGGGGGCACTCCATGAAGTTAGCATGTGGCACATTTAAAACTAATCGGAGAAAGTTATTTTTTACTCAACGCACAATTCTCCTTCGGATATATTTTAAAAAGTTTTTACTGTGAGATTTTGCCTCTACGGCCAACTTCTTTTCAAATTCTCTCTTGGCCTGTCTTATCAATGTCTTAAAGTTAACTTGCCAACGTTTATGTATTATCCTTTTTTCTTCTGTTGGATCCTTCTTCCAATTTTTGAATGAAGATCTTTTGGCTAAAATAGCTTCTTTCATCTGCCCTTTTAACCATGCCGGTAATCGTTTTGACTTATTTCCACCTTTCTTAATGTGTGGAATACATCTGGACTGTGCTTCTAGAATGGTATTTTTTAACAATGACCATGCCTCTTGCACATTTTTTACTTTTGTAGCTGCTCCTTTCAGTTTTTTTCTAACAATTTTTCTCATTTTAACAAAGTTTCCCTTTTGAAAGTTTAGCACGAGAGCTGTGGATTTGCATACTGTTCCTCTTCCAGTCATTAATTCAAATTTGACCATATTATGATCACTATTGCCAAGCGGCCCCAACACCGTTACCTTTCTCACCAAGTCCTGTGCTCCACTGAGAATTAGATCTAAAATTGCTTCCTCTCTCGTCGGTTCCTGAACCAATTGCTCCATAAAGCTATAATTTATTCCATCCAGGAATGTTATCTCTCTAGCGTGTCCCGATGATACATTTACCCAGTCAATATTGGGGTAAGTGAAGTCTCCCATTATTACCACACTACCAATTTGGTTAGCTTCCCTAATTTCTCTTAGCATTTCACTGTCCGTCTCACCATCTTGAAAAGGTGGATGGTAGTATACTCCTATCACTATAGTCTTCCCCGACACACAAGGGATTTCTACACATAAAGATTCAATTTTGCATTTTGTCTCATGCAGGATGTTTATCCTGTTGGACTCTATGCAATCTCAGACATAAAGCGCCACACCGGGTCCCGGGTGCTCCTCTATGTCATTGCAATTTAATTTGTACCCCGGTATAGTACTGTCCCATTGGTTATCCTCCTTCCACCATGTCTCTGAGATGCCAATTAAGTCTATGTCATCATTCACTGCTATACATTCTAATTCTCCCATCTTACTTCTTAGACTTCTGGCATTAGCATACAAACATTTCAAAGTTTGTTTTTTGTTTGTATTTTCATTCTGCTTTTTAATTGATAGGGATAAGTTAGAATTTTTTAGCTCAGGTGAGTTTTTAGTTACAGGCACTTGGACTACTTTTCTTATTATTGGAACCTCACTGTCAGGATGCCCTAATTCTAATGCATCATTAGTATCCTTTGAAGATATCTCTCTCCGAACCATGCGCTGCTGAGCGACTGTCGGCTTTCCCCTTTGTTCTAGTTTAAAAGCTGCTCTATTTCCTTTTTAAAGGTTTGCGCCAGCAGTCTGGTTCCACCCTGGTTAAGGTGGAGCCCATCCCTTCGGAAGAGACTCCCCCTTCCCCAAAAGGTTCCCCAGTTCCTTACAAAACTGAATCCCTCTTCCTTGCACCATTGTCTCATCCACGCATTGAGACTCCGGAGCTCTGCCTGACTCTGGTGACCTGCGCGTGGAACAGGGAGCATTTCAGAGAAAGCTACCCTGGAGGTTCTGGATTTCAGCTTTCTACCTAAGAGCCTAAATTTGGCTTCCAGAACCTCCCTCCCACATTTTTCTATGGTCACATGTTCAGTGTGTCACACATGTGAGATCTATCTGTCAGGTGTGTCCTGGCCAAAAAAAGGTTGAGAACCACTGCACTAGTGTGTAAGGTAAAGTAATTATGTTTATGATAAAGTAGAATCCAGAAAAACACTATATTAGTTATCCAACTTTTACTATGCTATATAATATGCTCACCTTCTTGCCATAGAGGTTCCATGGCATCTAGGCTGCCAATTCCTCCTATAGGTGCTTCAGATAAGATGCTGAGCACCAGTTGCTCAAATGGAGTGAAGGTAATGTGGCTGCTTTGTTCCTCAGCAACCATCCTGGCCTGCTTCTTCTCCCCAATGCTATGGTTGTGGTGGTACACTGTTGGTATTTTGGGATAGTTGTGGGTGGATCCTTGGGCTGGTGGCAGATGACCACGCCCCCGGGGGAAGATCCCGAGAGGGACCAACAATTAGGCTCAGAATTTGGAGACAGACACACACTAGTTCTTTTATTAAACAAGATATTGAACCACCAGAGGTGGAAGCTGGAAGCGCCCGGCTGGGCTGTAGTCCCTCAGATACTGGAACAGCGATCCCAGGATGGCTGAGCTGTAGAGAAACTAGATATAGTGAGTAGGCAGGGTATGCAGAGTTCATGTACTGATCCTTGATGGTAACACTCACACAGTAGTCTCATAGAAGCAGCCCAGGAGCTGGAATGAATAGGCCCTCGAGGAGCGAGTACCTGGTTCCAGGAGAGCTCTGAGAGAGAGATGGTAACTCACTGATGTTGTAGGCAGCGACTTCCTGGCAGAAGGTTGTCCAGAGACAAGTCCGGGAACAAGAGCCCTCGAGGAGCAAGTGCCGGTTCCTAACTGCAATCTGAAAAAGTAAAGAGAGAGTCCCCTGAGGAGTGGGTACCCCTGGTAAGTCAGAGGAGGCAGATTAGCTTGGTAGTGAACCGTAGTCAACTCCTTGCTAACTCGATTAGTTAGCAAATCCAAAGCCCTTATATATCCGGTGTGGATGACGTCACCTCAGGGCGACGCCCCTGAGGTTCGCGCTCTGCTGGTACTTCAGTCGGTCTGGGGACGCCGGAGAGGGTAGGCAGAATGACGCCACGGCAGCCAAACTTCCATCGAGTGGCGAGGGAGTGACAGGGGCTACCGATGCCATTGGTCGGCCCCTGTCACATGATAAGAGCCATGGATGGCCTTTGCCATTTTGGTTACTGGCAGCTGACTGACCGAGAGCAGGAGATCACTCCCAGGCCCCCTGATGGACCACCAGGGACTTTCGGTTAGTCTTTTGGGGGGTCGGGCGGATAGGGGAGGCGTTTCATTTAATTAAATCTGAAGGGTTGGGGTGGGTTTTTGTTTGTTTTTTTTAAATTAAAGTATACATGAAAAAAAAAATTCTGATTCGGGGGGTGGACTGAAATGGCCCTCCCACAAAACAAAAAATGAAACGGCATGAAAAAAAACATATGCACATCCTTACTCATAATACATGTGTAGACTTTTAAATGTGGCAGTCTGTTTTTCTTTTGGAAGGGAAGTTTTTCTCACTTGGTACTCCCTCCCCCTCCCGCTCCTCCCCCTTCCCCCCCCTCCTCCCCCTGTCACTACATTCTCAATAAACAGACAGATAAATGTGAATAATAAACTTTTTTACATTAACTAAATATAAACTATTTACATAGTTTAAAAAAAGGTACTGGGAAGAGGCTCTCTAGGGACTGAATATACAAAAAAAATAAATAAATACATACTCCCAGGGAGTTAGGGAGGCAGATAGGAGGGTGAACAGGATGCTGGCATGTGGCCACCCAGGACCCTTACAGTTGCATCCATTGTCCTGATCACCCTCCCTTGGAAATCATGCACACCGCTCAGCTCCTTTCACATTCCCCTCAGTAAAGCCTGGAATTCACTTCTTAGCTGCTGATCTGGGAGGGGGGGGGGGGTGGCAGAGGAAGCAGAGGGCCATGCATGCCTTCTTGGGCAAGCAAAGGCTGACCAATCTGGGTCTCTGTGTACCTAACTCCCTGGGCAAAACAGAGAGGAGGCCCTACAGGATGGGAAAGAGGATGAGGCATAGCTGGAGGCCCAGGGTGTGCCTCTTGTACAGGGGGTGGCTCGATCACCGCCGCTTCCTTCATTGGTGGTGATGGGGGTAGGGCGGAGCTTCCTGATCCTCCCCAGTGGTGGCTGCTACAGGTGCGGGCACTGGGGCTGATGATTTCTCCTCCACTTCTTCCTCTTTAGCAGAATGAAGTCTATTTAAATGTTGGAATACATGTTATCTATATGTGGACATTGGCCAGGAGGCTGGAAAATTCACTAACCACCAGCCCCATCTCACTCGGCATGCAGCTGATCGAGCCACCACCTCTTCTTCAGGCGCAGCCACCAGGCCTTCTTCTTCTTCTTCATGTCCTCAATCTTTTGGAAAGAAATAGAAAGATAAAAATGAGTGTGCTCTGTAGCTAGTAATGGTACCTCCAAACTGGTATGTGACAATGAATGCTACTATTAGGTGATTTCACTTGCTGCTCTTGCCTATCCATTAATGTACATAGATGTGGTGTGCTAGCACATGCACCTACAGTATACATGAACATTTAGCCTCCACGAAGGACCATGATACCCCAGTTCACTAGTCATGTATGTGGGAATATCCTTGTGGAGTAACAAGAATCATGCAACTAGTCTTCATCTCTGCCTTCTTAATGCCTTCTTAATGCTTTGCTCTCCTAAAATCTGTGCTTCTCAAGTTAGTCTTTGGGCCACATCTAGGTATGCTGATTTTCTAGTTATCCTCGAGGAGCATGCATGCTAATAAGAAAGGGAGAATGTCAGTTTTCATTTTATTTATTTATTTAGGATCGTTTATATACCGAGGTATAGCAAGCTGCCTTCACTCCGGTTTACAATTTAACATCTTATTACAGATGAACAAATTTAACTGAGAACTTCTTGAACTTATTAAGTTAACGCATTACTTCATTCTATATACAGGCAAATTGAAAAAGGGAATACATTATACAAACATCTACGGACAGGTATTACAGTGAACAAGCATTGTACGAACAGGTTCTAATCAGGTATTACGGCATATAGACATTGTCTAAGCAGGGACTAAACTAGTACGGGTGTACAAGTTGCGTATAAACTGACGTGCGTCGTTGAGTCTCTGGTGTGTAGGCGGTCATATTAGCCAACACCATTTGTGAATGATTGTCTGAAATTCCAAGTTTTGAGCTCCTTTTTGAAAGATTTGGTGTCGCTAATTGTGCTTAAGTAGTCTGCTGTCAAACTGTCTCATGCATAGTAATTGTGACTACCCTGAAAACTCGACTGCCTAAGTGTACCCTGAGGACTGGCTTGCAAGGTATTGCTTGACATAGCAGCAGGAAAACATGTTATATTCCCTGCATAGGTTAGTATAATTTCTTCCTTACGGCATTAGTATACTTATGCCTGTAAGGCTTCAAGCATTCCATATAAATCTGGTCTACTATATTTCTGTTACCTAGTATGACCTAATAAAGAATGAACATCCATGCAAATAATCTGAGGTGAAAACATTAGAATCTCCATAAATACACATTTAATATAATTCTATATGGTGGCCACTAGCTGCCCCCCAGCCCCGGCATAAGCAGACCTGGAGCCTCCCAATGCCCCCCTTATTCAGTAGGTTAGATAATAACAGTAAACACAGTCAACTTACACCCCGATGGTAGGAGGCCCACTCGTTGAAGGAGAGCTGCAGCTCCCTCCATGACCTCCTCATTTGGTGGAAATTACTCCTTTGGTACGGCACAGGGAACAGGTGGTGCTCATCAGCCACCACAAGAGACGCCAGATAGGCAACGTTCCTGGTGGTGAAATTTGGCTGCCTACCTTTGGCTGGCATTTTGCCCGAAGTACACGCAGGAACAGGAAGTACCTTCCTTGCGTTTGCGTGCACGCGAACGACGATGCGCACGCTGAACTGCATATCTCTATGCGAATGTTCAAGTGCTGTAACCCACCACATTCACAGCATTCTAGAAGTATGAAATGCTTCTAATTTAATAACCCGATGCCCCTAATGAAGAGCCGAAATGCACAGTGTGCTGGGCATTTTTCGGGTTTCAATAAAAGGCTGTTTCTGTTCACTCTCATCATATATTGAATATGGATATTTCAGCAGCTACTTTTTAAAGATAAATGCACATTTTTGTTTTTCAAAACAATTTTAAATAATTATTGTTCACAAGCTAGTAATGAGTTTGAACCATAAGTTGGTGTAAACAAAATCACCACTTAAAAAATGTTCACTATGAGACCAATGACTAAAGAGTCAGCTAAACAAACACTAAGCATTAGGGATGTACAGCAGGGACGGAAACGTTCAATTCGGTATTCGTATTCGTCGGGACCCAATCCTTTAAATCTGTTTTCCGGGGACCCCGATTCGTCCATTAGTTACATATGGGATTCGTTTCCCATTAAAGTTAAAAAACCCATCCCAACCCTTTAAACTTAATTAACTACAACCCCTCACCCTCCTGACCCCCCCTCCTCCAAGACTTGCAAAAAGTCCCTGGTGGTCCAGCGGGGGTCCTGGAGCATTCTCCTGCACTCAGGCCGTCAGCTGCCACTTTTCAAAATGGCGCCGATAGCCTTTGCCCTTACTATGGCTCAGGGGCTACCGGTGCCATTGGTCGGCCCCTGTCACATGGTAGGAGCAATGGACGGCCAGCGCTATCTTGTGCTCCTACCATGTGACAGAGGCCGACCAATGGCACCGGTAGCCCCTGTGACATAATAAGGGCAAAGGCTATTGGCGCCATTTTGAATACTGGCAGCCGACGGCCTGAGTGCAAGAGATTACTCCAGGACCCCCACTGGACCACCAGGGACTTTTGGCAAGTCTTGGGGGGGGATCAGGAGGGTAGGGGGTTTATTGGTTAATGATACGTTGCATTTGTGGGGGTTCGCCATACGTTTCAGGACCCCACGAATGCAATGAATAGGGATCTATACATTGCGGATTGCGCATTCATTCAAAACGAATGCACATCCCTACTATGCATTCCTTTAAAATATAGGAACAACAATTTGAGCAAACTCTAAAGTTTCTACTATATGAGGGTCTCTTTTCAGATTTAAATGTGCCATAAATTTCTTGTTATCCAAGGTATCACCTGTTTTTTTTTTTATGAGATATATACCTTGGTCTTGTGTAAGTCATATGCTAATTAAGTCATGGAAGTGAAATTGCACTTTTCTTTTGTCTGCAGTTATTAGGTTGGAAGTCTGTGTTATGTGTGTTTATATGTGGTGGGGGGGTTCAGGGTGAAGGAGGGCCTGGGTGAATTGATAGAAATGCTGGCAAACTGGTGATTGCAAGTATATACACACATATTTTCATAAGAAGAGTGCATGCATGCTTTATACAATACAAGTTTCCACATATCACTCAGCATTATTTTGTCACAGTTATTACATGTGTAAATTGTATGCATTTAAATTTATAAAATTTATAAAACTTCCATCAAATGCAGCAACACTGAGCATCTTCTATTAAACTGAAACAGACAATACCAACCAATCACTACAATGTTTTACTTCTTGTTAAACTTTTTATCTCTCCTCTA
Organism: Rhinatrema bivittatum; assembly: GCF_901001135.1. Lineage (NCBI taxonomy): Eukaryota > Metazoa > Chordata > Amphibia > Gymnophiona > Rhinatrematidae > Rhinatrema > Rhinatrema bivittatum. The sequence continues at coordinate 376,553,586 of NC_042615.1, read as the reverse complement.
ACTCTAATCCCAGTTAGAATAACCCCTGTTTTATTGTAACTTTTTCTTCTATGCACTTGTTATACTTTTGTAATGTATACTCTTACGTTTTAGCTATGTACGTTATAATGTATTGCTCACCCCTTGTTTTATGTAAACCGACATGATACGAACTTCCGTGAATGCCGGTATAGAAAAACACAAATAAATAAAAATAAAATAAATAAAATGGATATGGAAAGTATACATTTTCCTGCATTACATCTATGAGCAAGTAGTGAAATATATGAATTCTTTCAGAGTAGAATTTCTAAAGTATGTGGCTCCCACAACAGTTTATAAAATAAAATTCTAGCAAAAATCATTTTTTAGGATGGCTCTGGCCGTCCATTGCTTCTACCATGTGACTGAGGCCGGCCAATGGCACTGGTAGCCCCTGTCACACAGTAAGAACAAAGGGCCATCGGCGCCATTTTGATTACTGGCAGCCGACGGCCGAGAGGGGGAGATCGTTCCCGGGACCCCGCTGGACCACCAGGGACTTTTGGTAAGTTTGGGGGGGGGGGTCAGGCAAGTCTTGGGGGGTCGAGAGGGTGAGGAGGTTGCAATTAATTAAATTTGAAGGGTTGGAATGGTTTTGGGTTGTTTTTCTTATTTTTCAACCCCCTGTTATAAATTATATTTGAAGGGTTGGGACGGGTTTCAGACTTCGTTTCGGGGGCAGCCGAAATTAAATTGGCACGAACCGCAGGAAAATGAAATTTCCTGCAGTGGGCTAATAACGAAGGCCAAACCAAAAGGTTCGGCCAATTCACATCTCTAGATCTAGGCCTCAATAAGGGAGTCATTCATCACAGGCAGATCTAGGCCTCATTAAGGGGGTCATTCATCAAATTGTATTAGGGCTTTACCGCAGGCATTAGGGCCCTAATGCCCATTATAACAGCAAAATGCATGCAATAAATAATACATCGCAGGATGCATATACAAATATTAAAAATTTAGTCAACTGGCAGGAGTAAATGAAAACGAGGGGTGATTGACGCTGCATGCAATAGTATAATACAGGCTATCACTGCACCTTTTTTTCTGGCCTTATGCTGTGTGTTATGGCTGTTTTGGAGAGAAAGAGAGAGAGAGCACGTGCACCTCTGGGGAGGCACACATAATAGTTTACTTTTTATACTACTGTAAGAGGGTGTTTCGGAACTCAGGGTGCAGTTTTGGTGTAGGCTAGGTTTTGGGGGTCAGGTTTATAAGCACAATCAGAGGTACGAACAGCACAGTTACCATCAGTGAAGATTTTATGTGATTTGGAGTGATGAAAGGTACACAAAGATGAGATTTGTACAATGTACTCTCGACCTACCTTGATATACTCTCTACCTAGCTGCTATCAAACTAGGTTGAGAGTACAATGTACAAATCTCATCTTTGTGTACCTTTCATCATTCCAAATCACATAAAATCTTCACTGTTGTGTACTGTGCTGCTTGTACCTCTGACTGTGCATGTAAAACTGCCCTCCAAAACCTAGCACACCACCAAAACCTCACCCCAGGTTACTAATTGCCTCTCTTACAGTGGTATAAATAGTTTACTTATATTAGAGCCTTATAAAGAGTCTCTCTCTCTCTCTCTAAAATATGATGGGTCTCCCTCTCTCCACTATCAAACCCATCCAACGTTTACAGAATGCCATGGCCAGAATCCTAACAAATGCACGTAAATCAGATCACATTACCCCTATCCTAAAAGACCTCGACTAGTTACCCATAACCTCACACATAAAATACAAAACACTCACCATCCTCCACAATTTATTGTACAATCAAAATCACACTTGGCTTGAGAATGCACCTCTTTTCCGATCATCTACCCACCCCTCCAGATCCAACCTTGCTGGTACCCTATACACCCCCTCCCTAAAAGCTGCTCACCACACCTCAACCAGAGAAAGGGCTTTCTCCATTGCCGGTCCTTCCCTATGGAACACCCTGCCCACGGCCCTCCATCTAGAACCTAACCTGTCTAAATTTAAAAAAGGGCTCAAAACCTGGCTCTTTACATTAGCATACCCAGACGTTGACCAAACTTAGCTTGCACTCTAACCCTGCAGCCCACCCTTTCCCCTCTCTTCCTCTCTGCCTCTCCTTTTCTCCCCCTTTCTTCACCCCAAGCAAAGACTCCAAAATATAGTGTTTCTCCCCCCTAAGCAATGACGCCTAAATTCTGTTATTAGTTTCCCCTCACCCTTCTTTAAGCCTACCCTACCATTCCCCCCCCCCCCCCCACCTCTCCCTGTCACTGCCATCACTGGTCAAGTACCTACCAGCCCACCTGTACATAGTGTCTATTGTTAATTTTATTTTCTTCAAATGTTCCTATCAAGTTTCTCTCTTATACCTATCCTTCCTACTGCTGTCCTCTCTCCTCTTTCATTACTGTTCCCCCCTTCCCTTCCCTGTTTATTGTATTTCTCTCTCTTGTTATTTTGTTACATCTACTCATTCAAGACCTCTCGTGATCTTAAAGACCTCTATCATATCCCCCCCCTCAGCCGTCTCTTCTCCAAGCTTAACAGCCCTAACCTCTTCAGCCTTTCCTCATAGGGGAGCTGTCCCATCCCCTTTATCATTTTGGTTGTCCTTCTCTGAACCTTTTCCATCGCAACTATATCTTTTTTGAGATGCGGTGACCAGAACTGTACACAGTATTCAAGATGCGGTCTCACCATGGAGCGATACAGAGGCATTATGACATTTTCTGTTCTATTAACCTTCCTAATAATTCCTAACATTCTGTTTGCTTTTTTGACTGCTGCAGCACACTGAGCCGATGGTTTTAAAATATTATCCATTATGATGCCTTTTTCCTGGGTGGTAGCTCCTAATATGGAACCTAACATCGTGTAACTACAGCAAGAGTTATGTTTCCCTATATGCAACACCTTGCACTTGTCCACATAAAATTTCATCTGCCTTTTGGATGCCCAATCTTCCAGTCTTGCAAGGCCCTCCTGTAATGTATCACAGTCTGCTTGTGATTTAACTACTCTGAATAATTTTGTATCATACGCAAATTTGATAACCTCACTCATCGTATTCCTTTCCAGATCATTTATATATATATTGAAAAGCACCGGTCCAAGTACAGATCCCTGAGGCACTCCACTGTTTACCCTTTTCCACTGAGAAAATTGACCATTTAATCCTACTCTCTGTTTCCTGTCTTTTAACCAGTTTGTAATCCACGAAAGGAGATTGTCTCCTATCCCATGACTTTTTAGTTTTCATAGAAGCCTCTCATGAGGAACTTTGTCAAACGCCTTCTGAAAATCCAAATACACTACATCTACATATGTCACTACACTACATAAGTCACTTATCTGGCTAAGTTTATAGCTGGATAATTTGCGGATGGACAATGGGTGTAATAGGGTGGTACTACTTAGATGGATAACTTATCCAACTAAGTAAGCAGCAATATTCAGACTTAGCTGGATAAGTTATCTAAGTTAGACTAGCCCAATAGCAGATCTGAATGTACACAGATATAACTTATTTGGCTAAGTAGCAATTTATCCAGGAATATTCAGCTGTTTAGCTGTGTATCTGAATAGCCCATCTAAGTTAGCCAGATGAGTCTATCTGGCTATGTTTTGAATATTAACCGCAGGATGTTTTTTGGTGAAGATTCTGCTGGAATGAATATTTTTAATGACTTTAACCAGGGGCGTCATTATCTCCAGGAACAGAAGTCCATGCCCTGAGTCTACTTAACTGTTCCCCAAATCTCCTCTGATCCTGTTTGTATTTCACCTGCTTTTGGCTTATAAAGGGAAAAAAGAGCCAAAGATGATGGTCTGCTTTGTTGGAGTGTTTGTGCTCTGCTCTTGAGCCACAGGATAAGTTTGTTATTTAAGAACATAAGAAATTGCCATGCTGGGTCAGACCAAGGGTCCATCAAGCCCAGCATCCTGTTTCCAACAGAGGCCAAACCAGACTACAAGAGCCTGGCAAGTACCCAAAGACTAGGAAGATCCCATGCTACTGATACAATTAATAGCAGAGGCTATTCCCTATGTCAACTTGATTAATAGCAGTTAATGGACTTCTCCTCAAAGAACTTATCCAAACCTTTTTTAAGCCCAGCTACACTAACTGCACTAACCACTAGGGATGTGAATCGTTTTAGGACGATTAAAATTATCGTCCGATAATTTTAATATCGTCTTAAACCGTTATGGAACACAATACAATAGAGATTCTAACGATTTATCGTTATAAATCGTTAGAATCGTGAGCCGGCACACTAAAACCCCCTAAAACCCACCCCCGACCCTTTAAATTAAATCCCCCACCCTCCCGAACCCCCCCCCAAATGACTTAAATAAACTGCGGGTCCAGCGGCGGTCCGGAACGGCAGTGGTCCGGAACGGGCTCCTGCTCCTGAATCTTGTTGTCTTCAGCCGGCGCCATTTTCCAAAATGGCGCCGAAAAATGGCGGCGGCCATAGACGAACACGATTGGACGGCAGGAGGTCCTTCCGGACCCCCGCTGGACTTTTGGCAAGTCTCGTGGGGGTCAGGAGGCCCCCCACAAGCTGGCCAAAAGTTCCTGGAGGTCCAGCGGGGGTCAGGGAGCGATTTCCCGCCGCGAATCGTTTTTGTACGGAAAATGGCGCCGGCAGGAGATCGACTGCAGGAGGTTGTTCAGCGAGGCACCGGAACCCTCGCTGAACGACCTCCTGCAGTCGATCTCCTGCCGGCGCCATTTTCCGTACGAAAACGATTCGCGGCGGGAAATCGCTCCCTGACCCCCGCTGGACCTCCAGGAACTTTTGGCCAGCTTGTGGGGGGGCCCCCCCAGGACCACTGAGGTCCCCCCCAGGAGGATCCCGTAGGGGCCCGGACCTCTTGGACTTAGGTGGGATCCTATGCGACCAAGGATCCGAGCTGCAGCTGAAGAGATGGACGAAGGATGGCTGGGCCCAGGTAGCTGAAGAGTCTTCACCCTCAGATGTCCGCGGCTCCCCCAGGAGGAGCCCGTGAGAGCCCGAGCCACTGGGACTTAGGAGAATCCTCTGGGCCAGCAAGTACCGGATACCTGAGGTGATGGAAGAAGCCGAAGTCGGAGTCCAAGAGCGAAGCCGGGTCAGAAGCCAGGAGTCAGAGATCCAAACCAAAGCCAGGGACAAAGGCAGAAGATGGAGTCGTGGGACAGAGCCGGGTCAGAAGCCAGAGGTCAGAAGACAATAACAAGCCAGGAACGGAAGCTGAAGGTGAAGTCGTGGGACGGAGCCGGGTTGGAAGCCAGAAGTCAGACGTCAATACCAAAACCAAGAGCGGAAGCTGAAGATAAGTCAGGAGACAAAGCCGGGTCTGAATACAGAAGACTAAAGAAGCAATCCAGGGACTACAGCAGCAACTAGACACTCAGTCAAACTGAGGAACCTCGTTGCAAGGCCCCGTCCTGTTGGAGTTGCAGGGTTTAAATACCCTGCAGCATCTGACGTCATCCGGGGCGTCCCCTCTTGTCTTCCCACGCTGGCCCCTTTAAGAATCCAGCCCCTGGGCACGCGCGCATGCGCGCCTAGGGGGCGGGGCCAAGTGCATCGGGCCAGTGGCATCTCCCTCGCACAGGGAGAGCCACAGCAGGCCGCGAATCAGGCCTACGTGGCCTAGGAGGCATCCATGAGTGGCCGGGCCAGCCCGGAGGTAAGAGGAGGGACTGGGGCATGGCCTGGTCCCGTAACACCTATATCATTTTGATTGCCCTTCTCTGTATTTTCTCCAGTGCAACTTTATGTTTCTTGAGATGCGGTGACCAGAACTGTACACAGTTCTCAAGGTACAGTCTCACCATGGAGCGATACAGAGGCATTATGACATTTTCTGTTTTATTCATCATTTCCATTACTAATAATTCCTAACATTGTGTTTGCTTTTTTGACTGCTGCAGCACACAGTGCTGATGACTTCAGTGTATTATCCACTATGATGCCTAGATCTTTTTACTGGGTAGTAGCTCCTAATATGGAACCTAACATTGTGTAACTACTGCATGGGTTATTTTTCCCTATATGCATCACCTTGCACTTGTCCACTTTAAATTTCATCTGCCATTTGGATGCCCAATCTTCCAGTCTCGCAAGGTCCTTCTGTAATTTATCACAATCCGCTTGTGATTTATAACTACTCTGAATAATTTTTTATCATCTGCAAATCTGATAACCTCACTCATCGTATTCTTTTCCAGATCATTTATAAATATATTGAAAGGCACCGGTCCATTAAGCCATGTAAGTTGAAAAGGCTTGCATACCTGGTTACAGTCAAACAAATCTGTAAACCTGTCCGAGAAAACTCAGCTTGGTCATTTAGGGATGTAAAGGATTACTGGATTTGGGGATATCACACTGTTCCTGGCAACTTGAAGGTTGTAAGCTGTGCTGTGAACTTGGATGAGGAGCATATGTAATTCTGAGCATCTGTTGATAGTATGTGTAATATATGTGAAAGCTACTGAAATATTCTGAGGCAGACTGGACTGTAAACCTGCTGTTATATAGTTATGTTCAAATTAATGAAGGTGAAGTGACCCTGTTGACTTTTATGTTATGAATAATCCTTGCACTGATTGAGAAGTTATCTGCATTTCATATCCTGTGGCTAGCAACTTGACAAGCCTCCAGGTACTTTTCTGGACAACAGGGGGAAAGTAAGATGCTGGCCACTGAAATTTATTTTATTTATTTAAATCTTTTCTATACCGTCGTTAGGAAGGATCCGTCACAACGGTTTACAATAAGGCACATAAAATAAGGATGCTGAGATACATTAATTTACACGCGTGCCATAATGATTCGGTACATAGTTTTCTCAATGATATAATGATGAAACAAGGGGGGCTGGGGTTGAATGCAAGAGGAATTTGAGGAGGTGAGTGAGGAAGAGGAGCAGGGGGAATGAGATAGGAAATGAGGAGGACTGGATGGGTGAGCATGAGAAGGGGGAGGGAACTGGGGTTGAACATGAGCATCTGCTGTTGAAACTAATTAAGAAATGTATTTTTAAAAAAGAGCGGGAAAAGTGACAGAAGAATAAACCTGATATGGGGCTGCACTTCATGATTTGATCCAGATTGGAAGAATGGGAACAACCTGATCTTTTAAAAATCACATTTACTTTCATAGAATTTTGAGATTTTTAGCCAGCCTTCCCAAATAATGCTCATATTCATGTACAATCAAGTCCCTGCCTCAAACAGCATACAACTGAGGCAACAGGACACATAAAGTGACTTGCCCAGATAGATAAAAGGTATCAGTGGAAGAAGTGGGATTTGCTCCCTGATTTCCTCGATATTGAGCCAATTCCTCTAACCCTTAAGCTACTCTGTTTAAAATGGTTTACATCTAATACGAATGTTGAGTTTTAGGATTGTGATTCTTCAGTTTAATTATCAAAATGTAGGGCGGGGAGGAGATGGGGAGGGAGGAAGAACCTGTGGGCTTACTCCCGTGATCTTTTTAATACCTTGCAATGTCTCTGCTTCAAGCTACGAGGCTCTTGCTGCAGTTTCAGCAATTAAAGATGGCTCCAGTCCAGCTCTGCTGTATGTACAGCAGTGAATACTGAGAGGGCTGACCCAAAGGCTATGCCTGATAAAGGGAACAGTCTCCTAATTGCTGTTTTTCTGCCATGGGGGAAACAGATTGCTGCGTTGCACTTCCCTATGTTGCAAACTGCCTTGAGCTAATATTGGAAAGATGGACTAGAAATGCAAATATAAATACAGTGGCTTGCTGCCAATTGAGGTGTCCACCTGATAAAATTAAAAATGGCACTGACCATGCTGTGAATACTGAAGTAGGAACAGGAGAGTTGCCTGGAGCCAAAATCATCAGACTAGTAATGGGAGTTTCCAATTGCAGCAAACTTGAGCTGAAGAAGCAAGTTTTGAAGGAGCAGATTCTGAAGATCTATAGAGGAAAAGTATATAGAACTGATATGGGATAAAATGAAAAGGCTATACCACATGATTTAGGCTATAAATAATAATATTGAGAATAATAATCATCATCATCAACATTATCATAATAAAATGGAGAGCCACACAAGTGAACCATTTTTTCCTAAAACATACCACAATATATTATAGAAAGGGAAATAGGAGTTAAAACATATTCACATTTAGTTGTCAAACAGACTTCTATATCCTTGAATGCTTAATATTGGATGGCAGGGATGTGCAAGGTCGAAAGGTTTGGTTCAGTTCTTTCATTCACTTTGTAGGTCACAGTCATTTATCAGGTTTGTCTGAAATAAAACAAAATGTGTACCTTTGTTTCATTTTTTTCTTTTGTTTTACTTTGAGATCAAAGGGAAAAGATCCCATTCATTGTAAAAGGAAAAACAGGCTGGGGGCCCAGGGCCAATACTGTGTCCCATCATAGAGGCCTGGGCTCATCGCTGAGACCCAAGGCCTAGGACGAAGCCTGATGATGAGGCCCAGCCAAGGCCAGTTCCTTTCACAGAGGCATGAGGATAAGCTCATCCCCAGGCCCTTGACCTATTCCTAAGACTGACATTGAGGGCCTGAATGAGGCTGGCTCCCATCATTGAGGCCTGGACATGGGCCTAAGCCTAGGCCTAGTCCCAAAGCTGGGGCCTGGACTTTGACCTAGGCCTAGGACCAGGCCTGGGACCTAGACTGACCCGAGGCCAAGGACAGATTCCATTACAGAGGCCTGGACTAGGCTTAAGCCCAGGTCCAAGGCCTGGACCTGGATACTCAGGACCAGGCCTTCTGCTGTCATCTTTCTGCTTCCATCAACTAAAAATGAAATTGCTGCTCAAAGGATATACCAAAGTGATGCCACTGTTGCACCTTCCTCCAAAAAACAGGTTTATTTGTCACATTTTAATTTTTATTTCAAATGAATGCACATCCCTATTGGGTGGTACCTTCCCAATGAATTCTGTGGCCAGAGAAAAAAGTTTTGATGAAATGCTGCCAGCTGCAGACAAAATATAATTAGTACACAGGAGACTTCACAGTACATGCAATGATTTTCCCTCAACCAAGGAAATATAAGATAGAAAATAAATTGGAGAACTCTAGACTCCCCAATATCTTGGACTTAAGCCAAGTCCATTACTAGTTTCATAGACTTTCACACAACTTTGGAGCCATTACCATTATAAACATGTGCACCACATATTCTGTGAATAGAACAATGCTATTCTGTGTTGAAAGGGGAGCAGCAAGGCCATTCCCATAATTCACATCGTTATCCAGTGATCAGACAAGGAATCAACAAGTAAACATTTTATTCTCAGAAATATCTCACAAGTTACACAGGGGACTAGCAGTAAACATTTCACCACCACCTTTGCACTAATTTCCAGAGTGGAGAAGATGCACTCCTTAAACATCTGTAAAAACTCTGGATTAGAGTAATTACCACATCTAGTACAATATCTATAGAAAGAAAATATCACTCCAATTGATTACCAAGAGTTTCCAGGCTAGAGACTTAACATTCAGCCATGTAAAATCTGCAGGTTGGAGAAATTAGCATGCTTTTTTATTCCATCCTCCAGATCCTAACTGGATGGTTCAAGAAAAAAATCTAAGTTAGTGAAAGAAGGTATCAGTATATACTAGACCCCCCACAAAATAAATCTTAACTGTTAGAGCAGTCCAATAGAATAAACTAACATAGATAATAGTAAAGAAAGGAGAATAGTGAAGAAGAATTCTTTGGAACATTTCTTCACATTTTTTGGAATATTTTTGGCTTTTTAAAATTTTTTCAAATACCCCTGCCCCCAATTTTTAAATAGATTTCCTTGAAGAATCTTCAGGTCTTCTAGCTCATTTAGCACAGTGGGTCATCTATTTCAGGAAGCTGGTTTCCCACAATCACAAACAAAAGTCTAATAAAGTCCAAAGCAAAAAGGCAACCATCAAGGCCTACATGAGGAAATTGATAGCTTCCCAGCACCTGTCAAAAAGAACAAGACAAAATCATTCAGGACAACAGATACAGACAAAGGAATTTTTTCTCCTGAAGGCCTCTTTGGATTCAACTGGAAACTACTGTAAGAAGATTACCAGTCATAGTAGAGTCACCCTTCTTCAGTGAAGGCATCTCCTTAGACTCAGAATGGCCATTATCTGAAAAATGGATGATTCATTGGAATTCCTGGGGCAGTTCCAGCACAGATAATTTCATCCTTCCAGATCTAGCCAGCTACTGGTTAGATGAAGATGAACAATTCTAGAAACAGACATGCATGCAGAGCATCCACAGTGGATTGTAGCTGCAGTCTGGGACTTTCATCTCTCCAACCCCTTTTCCATCTCTTTAGGGGTGGCTGTAGTCATCTCAGAAGTGCAAGGCCCATCATCCCCCTCCACAGTGACACTAATATTACAAGAATACTGTGGGAGAGAGATAATTGAGGTAGAAGCACTCCTCTGCAGACTGCCAATTACTTCATGCACTGCCCCTTTAAGAGCCTGCTTGAATGGTCCGGAATACTATGACCCAGCAGCTCACTCCTTCACTGGCACTCCGAGCTCTCTTCTTTACACAGTTGCAACAGCAGCATTGGATCTTTCCTCTCCCTGGAAGTCTCAGGCTTCTAATTCATGCTAAATATACTGGTTAAATCTGGAACGTGGCCAACCACATAGATCTTCTTTTCATTGGATGTGCTCCTATGCCTCTGACTTTCACTTGCTGCAACATTCTCTAGGTCCCTCTTGTGCTCCATTTCCTCCTTTTTGCTAGCTTTTCAGCCAATCCTGCTGGCAGGACTGGCAGCCACAGCAGTAATTTGAGCCCCTGTCAGCCTGTGGTTGAAGCTGCAGCAGATGGCCCTGGTGCTGGTCCCCTCTCATCTCCAGCCTCCCAATAGCAACTCTTTCCTTGAGTTACAGCTTGTTCATCATCTCTCACAGTGGCTTCTTCCTTGTTGGTTGCTGTCTGAAACTAATTCCCCTTTTCCTCTTCCCCCCCCTGCCAAAAAAGCAGAGAACAATAATGGAGTTGTATCAACAGTATGAAGGCTTATTTGTTAAGGGTAATAACCACCACACCAGCAGGTTACCCCCATGCACTCTTTTCCTCATTTCCACCCTCTAGCCTTTAGAGATCCAAAGTGTTTATCCCATTCCCCTTTGAAATCTTTCTCCATTTTTGTCTTTACCAACCCCTCCAGAAGGGCATTCCAGGCATTCACCATCCTCTGAAGAAATATTTCCTGACGTTGGTTATGAGTGGTCCTCCTTGGAGTTTTGTTTATGATCCCTAGTTCTACTGATTTCTTTCCAATGGAGAAAGTTTGTTGATTGTGCATCATTAAAATCTTTCAAGTATCTAAAGGTCTGTATCATATCTCCCCTGCACCTCCTCTCCTCCACATATTTAGGTCCTTCAAGCTCTCTTCATAAGTCATTTGATGGAGAATCACCACCATTTTTGTCACCCTTCTCTGGACTACCTCCACCCTGTCTCTGTCCCTTTTGAGATATGGTCTCCAGAAATGAACATAATACTCCAAATGAGGCCTCACCAATGACCTGTACAAGGGGATTATCACCTCCTTTTTCTTACTGGTTATTCCTCTCTCTATGCAGCCCAGCATTCTTTTGGCTTAAGCTATCACCTTCACATTGCTTCACCATCTTCAGATCGCTAGATACTATCATCCCAACGTCCTTCTCTTGCTCCATGCACATCAGCCCTTCACTCCCCATTACAGACTAGGGGTGTGCATTCGTTTTCGCCATATCGGCGATCCGCAGTGTATATGTCGATATTTGTTGTATTTGTGGGGAGGCGAAACGCATTGCGACTCCACACTAATATAACTTATCATCCATTTAATACGTTGCGCTGTGCGCGCGTTTCTTCACCACCATTTGCAATTATTTCACAAAATGTCAGCGCTCATACCCTGCATTCCGGTATCCGTGCCAACCTGTCCGACCCTTTCCTGTGAGTCACAGTCTGCCTCTTTTGTGTTTACAAGCAAGCTGCATGTGTGTGCACACCACACACGTTACATTAGTGCATAGCAAGGCACCATGGCATTGGGTAGTTTAACAGACTGAACTTTATTATTGGGACGGTCAGTGCAGTGAAATCCCCAGTCTGCCTCTTTTGTGTTTACAAGCAAGCTGCGTGTGTGTGCACACCACACACGTTACATTGGTGCATAGCAAGGCACCGTGACAGTGGGCAGTGGGTAGTTTAACAGACTGAACTTTATTATTGGGACAGTCTGTGTAGTGAAATCCCCAGTCTGCCTCTTTTGTGCTTACAAGCAAGCTCCGTGTGTATGCGCACCACACACGTTACATTAGTGCATAGCAAGGCACCGTGGCAGTGGGCAGTTTAACAGACTGAACTTTATTATTGTTGTGTCCCGCGGCCACAGACGGCCGCGACCAAACCCCCTACCTCACCCGCGGCGGCGGGTCGCCACCGGCGGCATCGAGGAAGCCGAGAGAGTCAGGGCCATCTTGCCCTCGAGCCAGCTCGGGCCTCCGTGGTGGCTGAGGGCAGGGGAAGCAACTTGCTCTCCCCTCACGGCATTGGGATGCCTTCCTCCACGGCCCAGATCCAAGATGGCCACTATAGGCGCGAGGCCACGCCCCTTCAATGGATTTAAAGGGACCTGATCCCTTTATCCACAGCTCTTCTTTATGAGCCAAAGCAGAGGAAGTATAAAAGGAGGCTTCCTCTGCTCATTCCTTGACTTGGCAACTTCCGTGATTGGTCAGGTCTACTTGCGTCGGTGAGTTCTTGTGTCTTGAATCCTTGTTCCTGTCTCATCTTGGTGCTCCTGGTTCCTGACTTCAGATCGGCTAGCGGTGATTCCTGGTGTTTGACTTCAGATCGGCTAGTGGTGATTCCTGATGTTTGACTTCGGACTGGCAAGCGGTGATTCTCTGGTGTGTGACTTCGGACTGGCAAGTGGTGATCCCTCTGTGTGTGACCTCGGACTGGTAAGCGACGACCCTCTGGCACTTGACCTTGGACTTCTTCTTGACATCGTCTCCAAGGGCCCACCTAAGTCCCAGCGGCCTGGGTCCCTACAGGTTCCTCCTGGGGGGGGACAGCGGGCTTCCAGGGGTGAAGCTCCAGTCAGCCCACTGAACGCTCAACTTCTCAAAGGTCCACCTAAGTCCCAGAGATCCAGGTCCCTACAGGCTCCTCCTCTCAGCAGTAGAGGGCCTGAACCAGTGTGTTGAGGCATTAGCGTCCAGGAATCCCCCTTTACCGTCATCGTCTGTGATCTCCGGGGGCCGCTCAGTAATCCGCCTGTCCAAACCCCTGCAGGCCTGGGGAACCCCGGGCCTGCAGGGGTTTTATTAACCAGTGCAATATGCACTTTCGCCTGCAAGCGGCTCTCTTCCCCGATGATGCCACCAAGACCACATTTATTATTGCCCTCCTCGAAGGGAAGGCCCTAGAATGGGCCTCCCCCCTGTGGGAATGGGATAATCCCGTTCTCAGTAATCTAAGAGAATTTTAGGAACTCTTTCGGATGAACTTCAGTGATCCTACACAGGAAGTTTCCACTGGGCCAAAGTTGCTTCAATTATGTCAAGGTGCAAGGACATTGGCCGAATACGCCAAAGATTTCCGGACCCTTTCCTCGGAGCTCGGTTGGGGTCCCGACTGCCTACGGACCATTTTCCTTCAAGGGCTTAGCCCCTTGATCAAGGACGAGCTCGCGGGCCGGGAACTACCTAGGGCATTGGACGCTTTTATCGATCTGGCAGGGCGCATAGATAGGCGCCATCAAGAACGCCGCCAAGAGGTTCGGATGACTACGAAAAACAATATCCCGTCAAGCCGCCCTCCACGCCTGTCGTCTCCCAAGAGAGAATCGGGAGAAACCCGAATACTGGACAAAGATCCCATTCAATTGGGCCGTGGGAGACTCGCCACACAAGAATGCCAACGACGAAGTACCGAAGGTCTGTGCTTCTACTGCGGCGCGGCGGGCCATCAAATAGCCGCATGCCCGGTGAGGCCGGGGAAACTCTCGAGCCCTGGACCTGAGGGAGGCCTCTTCCTGGACTTAACCTCACCGGCGCCCCCACTAACCCTACCAGTGGTGCTAACATCTGCGGATGATGAGTTCCACACGTGAGCCCTGGAGGACTCTGGTGCCGGCAGCAATTTCATTGTGAAGAGTTTGGTGGAGCACTTAAGGATTCCACAGGTCCGTATTCCAGCCCCATTGGTCATCTCATCGATCCAACGTAAACCCCTCCCGGAACAAGTGACACATCTCACTGAATCTGTCCAACTGAGAGTTGGACCCCTTCACCATGAGCTGATGACCTTTCACATCCTGGAGCATTCTATACACCCTGTCGTCTTGGGACTTCCCTGTCTCCAAGAACACTGCCCCCAATTCGACTGGAAAACTTTAGTTGGTCCAGTGGGGGCCGAATTGCCACGACAAGTGTCTCCAGGTAATGGTCCCTATTCAATGCTCCACCACTCTCCTTGGTATCCAAGACTTGTCCGCCCCTTGTGCTACTTACTCAAGCATTTCTTTTGAACTAAAAGTCAAGCCTACAGAAGCTTCAGATGAATTCCATTTCCGTAGAGACCATCCAGCTAAACCCAGGCCCCCAGGGAGGAGCCCTAAAGAGGGGGGTACTGTTGTGTCCTGTGGCCGCAGACTGCCGCGGCCACGCCCCCTAACTCACCTGCGGTGGTGGGTCGCCACAGGCGGCATCGAGGAAGCCGAGAGAGTCAGGGCCATCTCGCCCTCAAGCCAGCACGGGCAACCTGCTTGTGTGTGCACACCACACACGTTACATTAGTGCATAGCAAGGCACCGTGGCAGTGGGTAGTTTAACAGACTGAACTTTATTATTGGGACAGTCTGTGCAGTGAAATCCCCAGTCTGCCTCTTTTGTGCTTACAAGCAAGCTGCGTGTATGTGCGCACCACACACGTTACATTAGTGCCTAGCAAGGCACCGTGGCAGTGGGTAGTTTAACATACTGAACTTTATTATTGGGACAGTCTGTGCAGTGAAATCCCCAGTCTGCCTCTTTTGTGCTTACAAGCAAGCTGTGTGTGTTTGCGCAACACACACGTTACATTAGTGCATAGCAAGGCACCGTGACAGTGGGCAGCCGGTAGGCACTAGGCAGTGACATTAAATCCATAATGTCAGGAAAGCTAGATGTAGTTGTGTGATTGGGACTGGCAGAGGAGGCACTTCAAAAGACACTAGTGCCACTCCCCCATTAAAGTTAAACAGGCACCTGTCACAATCTAAACTCTTTGTAGGTGCAGGCAGTTCCATCCAGAAAAAAATGAAATCTGACCATGATGCATCGCCATCGCCACCACCTGTTTCTGGCCCTGTAGTTTTGGAGGTTAGGGAAGGGGAGGCTGAGTCATGCCAGACAAAACGTTGACACCCAAAAGCAGCAGGGGGACATAAGTCTTGACTAACACTTAGCGTTGACAATGTAGCGCAGTCACTGTTTCTGATTCAGATGAAGAATCATCTTGTGTGGGATTCTCATCTGAAATGGAAGAAGTAATAGCTGACAAAGCTTTAGGAAGATCAGTTAGTCCTGTCTTAGCCTCCACTTCAGTGCAGCAGGGGAGAGATGAAACTGATGAGGAGGAGGAAGACCATTCAGCGCAGATACAGAGGGTGACTGAGGCCCCTGGCATTGCTTCTCAGGGTGCACCCACTACCTCAGCTCCAAGGCTTTAGAGAAGGGAGGTTCATGAAAGACATCTGCGATCTGGAGCCACTTTAAAGTGATAGATGACCCACGTTTTGCTCGGTGTAATTACTGTGCCAGGGATATTAGCAGAGGCAAGCAAATGGGACATCTATCTAATTTTGGCTTGACGCATCATATGATGAGGCAACACCCAACAAGATTACTGCCATTTGGAGATGGTAGCAGTACCAGTCAGGGGACCCCTTCCAAGCAGCGCAAAGTGGTTCAAAAGCAGCAGAGTCAGCCCACGTCCTCATCACCTTCTAGCAGTCAGGTGGCAGGCCAGCAACCCCCTGACATATGGCAGAAGCAACAACCCACCATGGAGGAAATGGGGTGGAGTGCAGTAACGCTAACCCGGGGTAGGAGGCAGGCAGCCTCAAAAGCTGTAACCAGGAGCATTGGGGAAATGATTGCCCTTGATGACCATCCCTTGCAGTTACTGGAGAATGTGGGTTTCAAGCGTTTTCTGAAAGTCATAGTTCCAAATTACAAAGTCCCCTCCAGAACCACATTTAGCAGAAAGGTCATCCCCAGCCTGTACAAGCAGTGTTGCAGTCGCATGCAGGCGCAGCTAGCTAAGGAAGAGGGGAGAGTGTATTTCACCTGCGATATCTGGACCACCATGAATGCTGCATACTCTTACCTCTCTCTCACAGCACACTGGTGGGACGTGGCTGAGGCAGGGGCAGCCAGCAGCTCTATTATTGAACAAGTATCAGGGTGGAGTTGGGCTTCACTGCATACCCACCTGATGGACCAGGCCCATACTGCAGCCAATATTCTAGCCTGCATCAGACAGATGCTGGAGGGCTGGTAACTACACCAGCGAGACAGGAAAACTCAGGCAGGGTTCTTTGTCACAGACAATGGTGCAAACATGGTTAAGGCAATAATCGACGGGCGTTTTAAGAACATCCGATGTTTTGCACACACTCTGCACCTGGTAGTGAAGTCAGCTCTGGGGTTGGATTCCAATGACAAAGAGAATCAATACCTGCATAGGTTAATACAGAAGTGCAGGAACATAGCAGTGCACTTCCACAGAAGTGTCAAGGAGGGGCAGGTTCTCCGACAAAAGCAGACTGATTTGGAGATGCCTCACAAGTGTCTCAAGACATTGCCACCCAGTGGAATTCCACATTTATGATGCTGGAGAGGATTGTGGAGCTGCAGACACCCCTTCATGAACTTTCTGGTACAAAGGACATAGGTGTGCAGAATCCCATAGGGCATCATGATTGGTTAGTCATGAGTCAGCTGGTAAAAATCCTGCAGCCCTTCAAGGATGTCACGGAGGAGCTGAGTTCCAGAAGTGCCACCATGGCTGACATCACCCCTATAATTTCCTGGATGAACATTTGGAGGCTTTTCAACAGGAAGAGGGAATGACAGTTGAGGTGCTGCATTGTCTGGACGTTTTGCAGCAGCAGCTGGAAGAGAGATTAAGACCTTTAACAGAAGAGAACACGTACATGCTCGCCACAGTCTGTGATCCCCGTGTGAAAAGGAAACTCACCCTACAGTACGATTGTCTCTTATTGGTGAAGGACCTGCTGTTAGCAAAAGTCCGTGAACAAGAGTGCCATAGGCAGAGACAGATTGGGCGTGAAGCAGAGGTGGAAACAGCGGGCACTTCAGAGAGTTGTGCTGCTAGCCCAAGCAGAAGCAGCACTCTGTCAATGACAGACAGTACGTCCGCCTCCACTTCAGAACGCCAAAGGCATGTTGCCCATAATCATCTGTTGTGCGACGGGAGAGAGAAAAAGCAGCTGGCATGAGTGACTCTCAGCCTACCCAAGCAAAGGAGACACCAGCACAGCTGTCAGTAACATGGTATCTCTCAGAGCAGACAGATCCGCTGGCATATTGGGCACACAAGTTCACTGCCTGGCAACACCTAGCCAAAGTGCTCAGCGATATCTGTCATGTCCACCAACCAGTGTGCCCAGTGAACATGTCTTTTCAATGACAGGCGATATCATGTGCCGTTCAGGCCTTATGTCCCTAGGTGGGATTGACTCTGTCCTGTATTGCTGTGCCTGTCAGTCCAGGCCTTATGTCCCTATGTGGGATTGACTGATGCGTCCATCGCTGCTCGATGCCCTCACTCCACTCTCTTTACCTCTGTGGCGACTCCCTCCGGGTCTGATGGACAGTTTGATGCTGCGACACCTTCTTGCCTTCTCTCTCTGGCATCCCCGGACCGGCATGATGCTGCGGTTCTGCCATGTTGCCTGATGACGTAGGGCACGCGCGCATTCCCATTGATGTACCAGCAAGGGCACAAACCTTGGGGGCGTCCCCTGTGATGACGTCATTTGCTTCCAGTATAAAAGATCTCAGTATTTGCTAACAAATTAAGTTAACAAGGAGAAACTCTTCGCTTCTATGCGAGGATTTGTCCAAGCTACTCTGACTTCTCAGACTTACGAGGGGTACCCACTCCTCGGGGGCCTCGCTCTCTTTTCTTTATTTCAGATTGCCAATAGGAACCGGTACTCGCTCCTCGAGGGGCCATGTTACTGAACACTCTGAAGATTCTCTATTACCAGGAAGCTATCGCAGATACAGATCGCAGATACAGACATTTGTGAGTTACCAGCGCTCTCTCAGAGCTTTCCCTAGAACCAGGTACTCTCTTCTCAAGGGCCCATATTCCTGAACACTCCGAAGATTCTCTACTGCCTGGAAGCTATCACAGATACAGACATTGTGAGTTACCAGCACTTTCGTAGAGCTTTCTTGGAACCAGGTACTCGATCCTCGAGGGCCCATGTTCCTGAACACTCTGAAGATTCTTTAATGCTTGCTAGCTATTGCAGATACAGACATTGGTGAGTTACTATTGCTCTCTCCGAGCTTTCCCTGGAACCAGGTACTCGATCCTCGAGGGCCTAACCCTTTCCAGCTACTGAGCTTCATTAAGACCTTGTGTGAGTTGTTATCCATTTCTGGCTATGTATATCGCATACCCTGTCTACTCCCTATCTATAGTTTCTCTACAGCTCAGCAACTCTGGGATCGCTGTTCCAGTACCTGAGGGACTTCAGCCCTGCCGGGCATATCAGCTCACTACTGCCACCTCTGGTGGTTCTACTAACTTGTCTAATAAAAGAATTATCTGTGTCTGTCTCCATACCCAAGCCTAGCCGTTGGTCCCTCTCAGGATATCCTCTTGGGGGCACAGTCATCTGCCATCGGCCCAGGGATCTACTATCTACATTCCTCTACAGCTGAGTGCCCTCTCCAAGCACTCCGCTGATAACAGATTGCTACTCTCTCTCCATCAGGACTCTTCAGCAACAGATTCATGTAGATTGCTAGCTCCGCAGTCTAACCTCTACAGATTGTTATCTACTCCCTCTACAGGAGCTGAGCATATAAGATTGTTAACTCCTCCTTCCTCAGGAGCAGTTCCATAACAGATTGCTAACTCCACCCACGGAGTGTAACAGTTTGCTAACTCCTCCTTCTCAGGAGACATATTCATTACAGATTGCTAACTCCTCCTCCAACAGGAGTATCCAGCAACAGATCTACAATAGATTTACAACATTGACTCTGTCCTGTATTGCTGTGCCTGTCAGTCCAGGCCTTATGTCCCTACATGGGATTGACCTCTGTCCTTGACTAATTTGCCTGTTCATCCAGGCCTTACGTCCCTACATGGGCTTGACTCTGTCCTGTATTGCAGTGCCTGTTAGTCCAGGTCTTATGTTCCTACAAGTGTTTGACCTCGATTGCTGTGCCTGTCCGTCCAGGCATTATGCCCCTACGTGGAATTGACCTCTGTCCTCAACTGCTTTGCCTATTCATCCAGGCCTTATGTTCCTACAAGGGTTTGACCTTGATTGCTTTGCCTGTTTGTCCAGGCCTTATGTCCCTACGTGGGATTGACTCTGTCCTCGACTGCTGTGCCTGTCGTTCCAGGCCTTATGTCCCTAGGTGGGATTGACTCTGCCCTGTATTGTTGAGCTTGTCCGTCGAGGCCTTATGTCCCTAAGTGGGATTGACCTCTGTCCTCAACTGCTTTGCCAGTTCATCCAGGCCTTATGTCCCTACAAGGGTTTGACCTCAATTGCTGTGTCTGTCTGTCCAGGCCTTATGTTCCTACAAGTGTTTGACCTCAATTGCTGTGCCTGTCCATCCAGGAATTAAGTCCCTACAAGGGCTTGACCTCTGTCCTCGACTGCTGTGCCTGTTCGTCCATGCCTTATGTCCAGTCCTAACAGCTGAACCCTCATTGCAAAAGGAAACCACAGTCTCTGGCAATTCAAACTAGTAATCCTTCACAGCATGGATCGTTAAATAAAACAAATAGTTTTCTTTAGTTTCAGGGCAGAGAAGAGAACTTCCTCCATCTTGCTTATGAAGTCATGATCTGTTTGCAAATGCTTAAATCCTAACAATTTGTACCAATATACACTCTATGGGCCAACCCATTCCAGGGAGCCCTTTCCTGCTCAAAGGAACGGGAACTCTCCCCATTGTTGCAGCCTATCTCTTACCACCTGTTGACCCATGTTCAGAACAAGAAAAGATCTCCAAGGTACTTAGACTGTGGCAAACACAACACAGTGAGACCATGCTCATAATGAGACCCTGCTCCAGGTCGCCACGCTTTGAAGGCTCGTGCTCCACTCTAGGGGCCAACCCATTCTGGGAAGCCCTTTCCTGCACAAAGGAAAGGGAACTCTCCCTGGGTGTAGCCAGCCTGTATCTACCCTCTGCCTCTGTGCCTTGCTGCCATACGCCAGATGACTCACTTAACTCCTTGTGGTGTTCTGGCCACTATCATGGTTGCTGAGTGTGTTGGTGCTAGTCTTTCTGCTTGCTATGTAGGGATGTGCTATGTAGGGATATTCCCCCCGACAAATACGTATCCCGAATGCAACGAATACTTTCTGGCTGCACATCCCTATCACATACAGCTATTTTGTAATTATTGCTATTGTAATTATATTTTCATTGATGTACTGTTTTTGTTGTGAAATGCTGTGATTGTCTGTTCCTCCTTCATTGTGCTGTAGGATGTCGAGCCACTTGTCTTGTCGCTTTGCTTGTCGTGCTGCCTTCAAGGGTTCATGCATCTCTTATCGGTGCTCTCTTTTGAAGCTGTGGTGTGTTTTTGACACTCTCGCTGCTGCTTTGTGCCTCAGTTAAAGCACTCTTTTTGCCACTCCTCGTACCCCTTTGCCCCTTTAAAGTACCTTAGGCTATTCATGTCACTTTGATGCCACTTTGCCACTGTCTAAGTACCTTGGAGCTGTTTTGTTGTTCTGATGATTGCTTTCCAGAAGTTTCATCAAAATTGATAATAAAACCCCAATTCTGCAGCCAAAAATAGGCTGCAAATATTTCCCCCATTGACTTTAATAGGAACCGGAAAATAAATGCACGTATCAATGTATCGGGGTGCCATTGTACGAATGCAATGAATATGCCCCCCAATGAATACGTATCCTGAATGCAACGAATACTTTCTGGCTGCACATCCCTATCACATACAGCTATTTTGTAATTATTGCTATTGTAATTATATTTTTATTGATGTACTGTTTTTGTTGTGAACTGCTGTAATTGTCTACAGAATGAAGGCATTCAAATACAAATAAATAAATAAGTAGATAAATAAAGTGAATCTTATGGAACATTGGAGCTGTATCAATATGCTCAAGATTCAAGCATGTTTAGTTTAACATTGTATTCAACTGCAGCATGAATTTTCAGATTTAAAATGGACTGTTAACAGCAGATTCTATCTAGTTCTGTGTTTGAAGATCCTGTTGCTTGTTTACATTTTCACAAGCAATTTTGGATTTTTATGTTAAACACTGTCGGGCCGATACAGTAAAAATCGCAGGAGAGCGAGGGGTTTCGGGGGCCCCTATTTTTGCTTTAGTGCACACTACGGGACTTATTTCACGCTAACTCCCAATAGTGTGCACTATCGGGGCAGTTAGCGCGCACTAATGGGAGTTAGTATGCACTAAAGCAAAAATGAATTTTTTTTTGAAATTTCAGAAAAAATTCATTTTTCAGTTCTCCCAAACCATTCTGAATTAGGCAATTTCATTGAAAATGCCTAATTCGGGAAAAACGATTGCACATCCCTAGTGAGCAGTGCCAAGTTGAGTGTTCTACTCACTGATGTGCATAAGTTAACATATTGCGTGTTTCCATCTGTAGCACAAGCCACAATACAAAAGGGTGGACATAAGGGTGGTGATCTAATTCTGACATATCCAGAGCGAGTTTATTATGTCCTCCTCTGGTAGAAGATATTGAAACATGGAGACATGTCAGGGTGTGATTAAGTTAATCAGCTAAGCTTGGTTGTATTAGTTATTTGAAAAAAGGTTTATGAAAAACAGTGAGTATGTTCGAACAATGATTATAAACATTTAAACCACAGGTGCTGATTTAATCTCCTCTAGTTTTTCATATGATGGTTCTCTTTGTTTAGACGATATCAGGTAGATTTTAAAACCTCTGCGTGTGAAAAAACAAAGGTTATGAGTGTGTCTGGGCCTTGCGTACGCCGTGCACATTTTCAAGGGGCCCGGCCACATGCATAACCTCGTTACATGCCGAAGTGCCGGGCCCAGAGAAAGGGGCAGGGAGGGGGGCAGGGAGGGGCGGCCTAGGGGCAGAGATGTGTGGGGCTGGAGGTGGCCAGTAAAGGGTAAAATAAAAATTTGGGGGTTAGATAGGTTAGGCATAGGGGGCGGGGAAGAGAAGGGAAGAGGGAGGAAGGTTAATTAGGTGGTTTGGAAAGTTCTCTCCCAGTCCTCTCCTTAATTGGAGCAGACTGGAAAGGAGCTGAGAAAAGGGACCTTCGCGTCGCCGCCCATAAATTAAAAATTTACCCCCTGCGCACGTGAGTCACGGGCCAAGTGCACATGCATGTAAGGATGTTAAAATCTGCCGTGCATGTGTGTGTGCCACTCGTATTTTATAACACGTGCGTACTGATGCACGCATGTTATAAAATAGACACATTCATGTGTGTGCGCCGGGAAGCACGCACACATGGACGCAAGCGCGTATGTTTAAAAATCTACCCTTAAGTTTTGATTATTGTGCATAGATACAAGCATACTGTACATAAAGAGAGACAAACATGCATATATAGCATGCAGAAAATTATATCTGTTTTTTTTTTCCTCTAGTCTTTATCTCAGAATTTTTCTCTGTCATCTCTACTGAAGGATGAAGCACAAGTTGCATTTTTTGTTTAATCACAAGTTCAGCATGTTTTCAGTTACACTACCTTGGGTTTCAGGCACAGTTTATTTCCACTCTTGTACAGAGAGGGATCTCACTTCTGAGCCACTCCCCTCTACTTCTGCTCTTTACTTCTCATGCTTCACTCTCAGCTAATTTTTAATCATGACCCATCACCCACTTGTCCCACATCCTTACAATGCTGGTACTCCTGCTCCCTCCACTCCTAATTGCATGTGGACTCCTACTCCTGTCAACCCTCAAGTTCTCACCACACATGAACTTGTTCTCCCTCTATCCACTACAATCTGACCTCCCCATCCTGGGCTCCAGCATGCTATAAACAAATAAAAGAGAATGCAGAGGTCTGTGTAGTGTGGGCAGTCAGCTTGGTTAGTTACTTTGGCTGCCTCTGGAGGTGGCACATGTGATTGCCATAACTCTGCCACTGCTGCTGTTTCCAACACTCAAAGGGGTAGATTTTAAGACCTGAGGTTGGGTGTATATGTGCACGCGATTCCCGGCACGCGCAAGGGGTGCACACTAGTGCACCTTGCGTACGCTGACGCCTGAAGGCTTCCCCCGTTCCCTTCCCCCTAACCTAACCTTCCCACCCCTTCCCCTAACTTTCCCCCCTCCAGCCCTACTCTCCCTAAATTTTTATCAAACCTTTTGCGCCTGCCTGGAGGCAGGCGCAGGTTGCACACACCGGTGCCCCCACTTCCATTTAGGGTTGGGATTGCTAATGCAGAGGGGTCTATAACACCAATAGCCACATGTATACATGTATATATGTAAGGAGGGTTGTGTGGAACTGGGACTTAAGGAAACCCCCAATTGGGAGTTTCCTTCTAAATCGTCCCTTACATAGGACTCACCCATATGAACTATGTGGGAGTCCATAGGTCCAATTCTTCTTGACAGAGGGATTGTTGGAGAGGAGGTATAACTTTTAGATTTCTGTTTTTTTCCCATAATTGTTTTACCCGTGGTGTAACCCTTGAAGTTCAATTTTCTTTATGACTCCTTGTGTCTGAAACCTGCACTTTGATTCCCAACCCAGTATCAGAAATGAATCCACACGCTCTTTAGTGAGTAACAGTTTTATCTTTACTGGAATGAATGACTGAAATAAATCTGTTCACTTCCTAAGCATCTGCATTTATCATATAAACACATGCATATAGTACAAGAGAAAACTCAACTTTGTCATAACTCATGTTAAGTATTTCAACCAGAATCAGCATGTGATATAGCACCCGACCTTAAGCAGTCTCTGAACAAGCAAAGTCCCAGATTGTATCCTACTGTGTGTCCATTTGAATTTAGAGCTGAAGAGGGCGTCAGTACTGCTCTTTGCTTCAACTGCCAAATCCACAATACAGCAGCCTCTATCCAAAAGAAGAGCTTCAAATCCTGACAGGGCACAGTTCAATTACTCCCAAGTCGTCCACAGCAGGGTTCCAGAAAAGAGAACCTTAATCAGTACAGATCATATTTATTAATTCAGAGCAGGGCAGGAACTCTGTTCAAGCTGAGCAGTGATCTGTTTGCACATGCTCAGACAATCCAATTTTTATAAATCTCTTTAGGTAAAGTAAAAACAACTTCAATACATCTCAAAACAATGTTAACTAACATAAATACATTACACATGAATACAATTATAGAGGGCTGCTCACCTTAATCAGTACAGATAATATTTATTAATTCAGAGCAGGGCAGGAACTCTGTTCAAGCTGAGCAGTGATCTGTTTGCACATGCTCAGACAATCCAATTTTGAATCTCCTTTCCCCCCCCCCCCAGCTCTTAAAGAGACAGCACTCTATTGTCAGTCTTTTCATGTCACAATGATGATTCAACATTTCTCTGCCCTAGTTCCTAGAGGTATGTTACACGTGGCATGCCCCTTTAGCTGTATGCCACGGGCCCTTGATTTTATGCCATCCCGGGGTGCCTATTGATTACATCACTGAGGGGCCGCCCTTTCGGTCCGGGCCTCCCCTCTCCTTGACCAGGAGTGAGTTCTTTTTCTCTCAAATTTCTTCCCAGAGCAAAAACTGAAATCAAGTGGTTCCCAGCACGCTGACCTCGCTCTCCTCTCTCGTTCAGCGTGCTGCAGGGCCCTTGATTTTATGCTGTTCTGGGGTGCCTGTTGATGATGTCACTGAGGGACCGCCCTCTCGGTCTGGGCCTCCCCTCTCCTCGACCAGGAGCGAGTTCTTTTTCTTTCAAATTGCTTCCCAGAGCAAAAGCTGAAATTGAGTGTTTCCCAAGTGGTGACCTCTCTCTCCTCACCTCCTTTTTATTTTATTTTTGAGGATTTGTCTGTTATGCATGTATGACTGAGGTGAGGCTCCATTAGTGTACAGTTTCTGTTTAGGGATCTGTAGAAGCTTGGCTTGCTCTGTTTTATTTCTAATAGAGGGTGTATTGGTGTTTTAGGATCTGTTTTAATATTTGCAGTGTTGTTTCTTCTTAGGTAGGGTTGTTGCTGTTTGAGTGCTGGCATTTAGTGCTGTTTTAAAACAGAAAGTTTATTGTATTGTAATTCTATTTTCTAGTGGCTTTCTGTGGACCAAGCTCGTGCCCGTGGTGTGGTACAGTAAGCTTAATACCACAGTAAACTTAATACCAGTGTCTGTTTTGCTTTTTTACAGGGTTTTCTGATGTGGTTGGCACCACATCAGTTCATGTAAATATTATATACCTTTTGTAAGTGATATTTTACCTTGGAAGACTGTACTTTGAATATACTTTTTTCATGTATACTTTGTTAATATAAAAGTATAATTTTTAATTGTGTGTAGGGAAGGCATGATGGGGTGGGAGGAGGGTTAAAGGCTAGAACACCTAATACCCTTATATTGGCCTTTGCCATTGCTGTACAAATATTTAACAAAATCTCCCCAAATCATGGTGTCATTTGTTATATAATGGGTGAAGGTGCAGGTTTTCACTTGTCCATAGGCACCAAATATCCTGGCTATGGCTCTACCTTAATTTTTTTGCTAGCAAGAAACAAGTTGTGTCTATGTATTCTCTGATGTTAATTACATTTTGAATGACTCTCTCAAAGTTTTTGTGTCATTTTCAGATCTGACATAGCAAAGGAGACTTCTGATCTCAATAACCTAAAGTCCTGAAATAATTTCATTTTTTAACACAGAAACTACAATATTTAGAGAATCTTTTCTTGAACTATTTGAGTTCCCTGGAGTATTAACTTTAGGATCAGCTGCTTTTAAATTCCTTCAAATTTAGCAAATGCTGCAGCATTCCATTTCACTGAAATAAATTATGCAGATGAATTCATATTGATAGGGTACAGCAGCCCACAACTTCCACAGCTTATTCAATAAAAAGACTCTATTCTTCCCTCTAAAATAGGAAATCCTTGACACATGGATCAAGCAGAGTTTACAATATATGCTGCTCTGAATAGGCAGACAATAATGATTCAAAGGAAGAATGTTGAAAAGAAATGACTTCTTTGATAAATCTTCAATGCAACAAATCTACTTGCCTTTTCAAATAGATATAATAAATCTTGGTGCAGTCAATCTCTCTTCCACTCTGTTGTAACAGTCATAAGACATAGTCACTCATAGTATAATAAGAAAGTAAACACTCCTCTATAGCAGAGTTTCCAAAGAGGTATGCCATGACACATTGGTGTGCCCTTGGAAATGATCAGAATAGTCACCAGTGTTTCATTTTGATTTGCAACCTATCATTTAAAACAGCCATGGTACCAGAAAACTGGAAGGTGCCTAATGTGACACCAGTTATCAAAATGGGCTCCAGACATGATCTGGGAAGCTATAGACTAGTGAGCCAGATGTCAGTGCCAAGCAAAATGGTTGAAGCTATTTTTAGAAGCAAAATTATTAAGCACATATGGTAAATAGACATGATTTGATGGGGGGCAATCAACATGTTTTTTTGCAAAGGGATGTCTTGCCTTACCAATTTACTAGATTTTTTTGAGGATGTAAATAAACGTGGATAAAAATGAACTGGTTGATAGAGTGTATTTGGATTTTCAGAAGATACTTGACCTAGACCCTCATAAGAGACTCCTCAGGAATTTGGAAGGTCATTGGATTGGAGACAGTGTTCTGTTGAGGATTGGTATCTGGAAAAAAAGACAGGAAACAGAGGACAGTACTAAATGGTCAGTTTTCTGAATGAAGAAAGGTTATTATTGGAGTACCCTAGAGGTCTGTATTGGGACCTGTGCTATTTAGGAGATTCATAAATGATCTGGAGAAAGGACAACGAGTAAGGTGACCAAATTTACTGATGACACAAAATTGTTTTGAGTTATTAAGTAGCACATTGTGAAGAACTGCAGAAGATCCTTTTGAGACTAGGAGTCTGGGCTTCTAAATCACAGATGCAATTTAATATGAACAGGTGCAAAGTAATGCATGTAGGGAAAAATAATCCCACCTACAGGAACACAATGCTGGGTTCCATGTTAGGCGTCACCACCCAGGAAAAGAACCTCAGAGTCCTTATAGACAAAACCGTGAAATCTTTGGCTCAGTATGCAATGTCGGTCAAAAAGGCAAACAGAATGTTTGGAAAGGAATAGAGAACAAACTGAAAAATATCATAATGGTCTTGTATAGATCTATGGAGCAACTGCTGCCTTGGATCAGAAAGGTCTCCCAATAGGAGAACATCACCCTGGTGTATCAGGAAGTGATCCTGCAGCAAGAACCTGCTCTCCAGGTGATGTATTGTCCTCTCACACTGAGGACAAGTCTCCCAGGGCTACTGCCCAGGAGGGAAGGGTTAGGCTGGCCATCATAGTTGGTGATTCAATTATTAGAAATGTAGATAGCAGGGTGGCTGGTGGACATGAGGACTGCCAGGTAACTTGCCTGCCTGGTGCGAAGGTGGCAGACCTCACGCATCACATAGATAGGATTATAGACAGTGCTGGAGAGGAGTCGGCTGTCATGGTACATGTGGGCACCAACAACATAGGAAAATGTGGGAGAGATGTTCTGGAAGCCAAATTTAGGATTTTAGGTAGGAAGCTGAAATCCAGAACCTCCAGGGTGGCATTCTCTGAAATGCTTCCTGTTCCACGTGTAGGTCCCCAGAGGCAGGCAGAGCTCCAGAGTTTTAATGCGTGGATGAGACGATGATGTAGGGAGGAGGGATTCAGTTTTGTAAGGAACTGGGGAAACCTTTGGGGAAGGGGGAGACTTTTCCAAATGAATGGACTCCACCTTAACCAGAGTGGAACCAAGCTGCTGGCAATAACTTTCAAAAAGGAGATAGAGCAGCTTTTAAACTAGAACAAGGGGGAAAGCTGACAGTCGCTCAGTAGTGCATGGTTCAGAGAAATGTATCCTTGAAGGATACTAATGAAACAAGTGAGTTAGGGCATCCCAACAGATAGGTTCCAATAAAAGCAAACGTAGTCCATGTGCCTATATGTAAAAAATCACCAAAGCTAATGTTTTCCAAATTATCCCTAACAACTGAAAAACAGGTTGTTAATACAAACAAAAAACACACTTTGAAATGCTGTATGCCAATGCCAGAAGTCTAAGAAGTAAGATGGGAGAGTTAGAGTGAATAGCAGTAAATGATGAGATTGACATAATTGTCATCACAGAGACCTGGTGGAAGGAGGATAACCAACGGGACGGTGCTATATCACTCTTTGGTCGATGGGGAAACAATAAGCTCTGGCTTGGGAACCCTAGACCTACGCAGGCTGCCTCCCCAGCCTTTTTTAAGGTGAACCTGCATTCGGAGAATGTAGTCCATGAGGTTCTGCCCGGGGTTCCTTTCATCTTCCTCTCAGTCTCCTCACATATTGCAACTCAAAAGGGGAAAAACCCTATCAAGGTCTGTGTGACTTCGCGTATTGCAAACAGCACATAGGGTAGCAAGACATCCCAATTCTTGCCATCTTCTTCCACAAATTTCCTCAACAGTTGTTTGAACATCTGATTGATGTGCTCGACGAGGCCATCAGTCTGCGGATGGTACACAAAGGTTCTTAGTATTTTTACCTTGAGCAAGGTGCAGAACTATTTCATTACCTCAGACATAAACAGGTTCCCTGATCCATCAGTGACTCCTTGGGCAACCCAAGTCATGAGAAAATCTCCATTATGGCGGTCACCACCATTGGGGTGTTCATGTTCTATAGCGAGTCTGCCTCTGGATATTTTGTGGCATAGTCCAGGATGATGAGGATGTACTTATTTCCTTGAGTAGCTCTCTCAATTGGCCTCACAAGGTTCATGCCCAACCTTTCAATAGGTGTTTCTATTATAAGCATGGGAATGAGAGGTGCCACCCATATGCCAGTGGGCTTTTTGAGTTGGCAGGTAGGGAATTATTGACAATTAAACTGGACCTCTTTATATAGGCCTGGCCAATAGAACTATGCCAATATTTTTTCATAGGTATTTTCCTTCTCCAAGAGGCCCCTTAGAAGGCGGCTATGTGCTAGTTGCATGACCTTTCATGATACAGTTTGGGAACCAGGAGTTGTTATATTAATTCCACTTCCACACTTCCCTTTGTGACTCAGTATAGTAAGTCCCTTTTTAACACAAAATATGAAGGAATAGGGTCTGTAACCTCTGTTCCTGGAACTGGCTTCCTGTCCACCCTTTGTTTATGCTCCTGGGCCTACTTAAAGGTCTCATCCTCCCTCTGGGCCCACCTGAAGTTCCCTGGGTCACCCCCTTTTTCCACTCAAAGGGGTCAGGTAAAACATTCTAAATTCAAATCTTATGCCATAAGACACTTAAACTAGACAACGGGGGTGGCAGAGGAAATTAGAATGTCACCCCCCCCCATAACAAATACAAAGGAAATGGGTGAAGGGGATAACAAAAGTCATCTGAATAAGACACAAAACAAGTCCAAGAAAAGCAGTAACCTGAGCGAGAAAAGCTAGAAAGATATGAGCACAAATGCTCGTAGTGTGGGCAATAAAATCCCAGACCTGCAAGCCGTAATGGTGGAGATGGACTTGGACATTGTTGCTGTCACAGAGATATGGTTCACGGAATCTCATAATTGGGATATGGCCATACCGGGCTATAACTTTGTTAAGGAAGGACAGAGAGGAAAGAAAAGGGGGATAAGTAGCTCTTTATGTTAAAAACAATATCCAAGCAACTGACCTGCAAGGAAGATGGGGTAAAGAAGAAGCATTATGGGTTGTCCTAAAAAAAGATGATGGTGCATCCATTTTTACTGGAGTGGTTTACAGGCCTCCAAATCAAATGGAAGATCTGGTTGAAGATATCCAAAAGGTGGGAAAGAAGGGAGAAATGATGATTGTTGGAGATTTTAATTTGCTGGACATAGACTGGAGAATCCCTTCTGCAGAATCTTACAGAAGTAGAGAGATAGTGGATGCTCTGTTCAAACAAATGATAATGAAACTCACTAGGGAGGGAGCTATACTCAATATAGTGCTCACTAACGAGGATAATGTCTCTAATGTCTGGGTGGGTACCCACCTCAGCACCAGTGATCATCAAACGCAAATAGGATGCAGAGACGTTACATGAAGACCCAAGTTTTGCATTTCAAAAATACAGACTTTGCTGAAATGGGGAAGTGCCTGGAAGGAGAACTAGAAGACTGGGAGAAAATGAGAGAGGTCGAACAACAGTGG
This sequence comes from Rhinatrema bivittatum, assembly GCF_901001135.1. Classification (NCBI taxonomy): domain Eukaryota; kingdom Metazoa; phylum Chordata; class Amphibia; order Gymnophiona; family Rhinatrematidae; genus Rhinatrema; species Rhinatrema bivittatum. Next base: position 376,522,913 of record NC_042615.1, on the reverse strand, counting down.
GCCAAACTAAAAAAAGCAGTTACAAAGGCAACTAATCTATATGGGGCTGATGCAATACAGTGCGCTCAGCTGAGCACACTGTTTAACCTGCAGTCCGATAGGGGTTGAATAGGAGCTAATGAATACCCTAATGCAATAAGGGGATTAGTGCCTATTCAACATGCATCCGACATGCAGTGAGTCTAATAGCGCTAATCACATGCAAATGTATGTGATTGAGGCTATTAGTATTCACTCCAGATGAAAAAAAAAATGTGCATCTACGACACACATTTAGCACTCAGCAAATAACACCTGCCTGGAGCAGTTGAAAAAAGTGCACTAGATATACTACTATCAACATTTTTTTCAATATTGTGAATAAGTTGAAAAAAAACAAGGGAGGAAGATACATTTAAATTAAAGATATATAGCTTGAGTTTATTGTCTTAATGAAAACTTTTTGAACAGTTTGCTCTATTCCTTATTATTCTATCAACTTTTTCAGAAAGAGAAATTTGGTTAGGATCTAAACTTAGATAAAACTGATCCCATGTACAATACGAAGAGAGACTGTAATTTTCCAGAGATATATTAATGAGAATGACTTGTCAAATTTTTTGACATAATTGTTTCTAAAAATGAAAGCATTCTATTATTCGCACAGTTCTTATTCTAGGTTACATTTTATTTTTTGCAGTAAAAATATGCTACAGGAAATTCAAACGGTTGACATTGTGATCATTCTATGGTATGATCATGCCCTGATTACTGTCTTTTTTCAATGCAGCCACATGTTATTTTCCCAAAAAATTGTGAATGTGTATTAAATTTGTTTTTGTTAAAGAACCAATACCGAAAGTTGCCGTTTCTTGGTCTTTCATTGAATATTTTTAGTTTAGTAATACTTCCTTGAGATTCATCTGGGTTTCAACTCAATCTGTTACTAAACATAGTTGTATACTCTGTATTCTGCCCATGAGAAAGCCAAGAAAGCATTGCAATAGGACGGAAGGCTTGAGATAAGCCACAAGTGTTGGAAATTGAAAATAAAAGATATAGCTCAAAAATTCTTAGAAAAGCTATAAATCTGAGATGACTTACCTATACTCAATTGATATACAAGTTGAGAATAATCTAAGAGGAAATAAGCATGCATTTTATGAAAAGAGGAATAAATCAGATAGGTTACTTGCACATAAATTGAAAGCTTTACAACAAAGACTTTTAATCAAGACCATTAATCATCTGCAAATTGGGCTTATTTCAAACCCAAGAGAGATTTGTGATGCTTTGGTGACTTTTCTCCTTTAATTTGTACTCTTCATAATTCTCAGAAGCCAGGCACTGATTGATAAATTTCACTGTTACTTATCTTTTTAAAAAGATCTCATGGGAAGATCGAGAGCTTTATGATAAAGAGATATCCTGCCAAGAGGCAATAAAAAGTGATAACAGGGAAAGTCCAGGTGATGATGGCTTATCCAAGACCCTTTATAGGCTTTTTTTCTGATCAATTTTAGTTCTAAATTGACAAATTTAATCCAAGGGGAATATTCAAAAGCCATTTACCCAGGTAAATTTTCTGTTTTAAAATTTCCCTCTAGGTCAATAATATGTATACTTTTATATGGGTAAAGAGTAGGCATTGCTGGGAATGATCCAGGGAAGGGAATAACACATGCACATAGATTATATTATTTCCAAGGGAAAAACTACCTGACACAATAGTGGGTGCAAATCTCTGCAGGTGCCAGTTCCCAAATTAGTTTTTAAAGGGAAATTATGCTCATGCTTTCCATTTCAAAAATGGTACAAAGAATGTGGATAAAAGTAACCACGGATGTTGCATCAATATGTGCAGTTATTTAAATTTCTCCCTTAAGGGATGGAATATCTCTTCCTGAGTCATCAATGAATGTTACAATTTTAATTTTCTATAAGTTAGACAAAGATCCTAGGGAACATCAGAGCAAACTTTGGATGCCAAGTCATGAGGAGGTAAGCCTGCTTCCTCCTCCTCACTGGGGTGGATACATTTTTGGAGGAAGTATGGCAAATCCTCCCAGTCTGGCCACTAGATGCCATTATCCCTATCCATAGAATGCACTTAGATAGGAGCCACCCATACCCTTCAGGACCTCACAGCAGGAGGCTTTGGATTGGGTGACTCAGTGCTATTTGGCCCAGCCTTTCTATTACAACAGTTAGAGAGAGTAGCTGCAAAGTAAAGATGTACTTTTTCCTCACTCTGTTAGGACCTCCCGGACTTAACCTCAGGAGTTTCCTTTCAGAGGGGATACCTCATCGTGCACTCCCTGCCAGATGGTCCTTCTCACTTTAAGTTACAGAGAGATAGATTGTTGAGCCTGATATCCTTTAGGGGCAAAAGGGTTCTCACCAAGGGGCCAAAGAACTGTGAGCCTGCTCTATATCCAAGGTAGGCAAGTACCAGTGATGGACCCTGCTGCAAGAGACAGAGAAGGCTAGAAGAGTTCTATTTTTGGAATTAACTGAGTTCACCCTGATTTTTGGGGGAAATTCACCCTCGCTGGCCATACTCTAGGGACAGGGGCTGAAGACCAGTGAGTCCATTCACACCCTGAATGTGGCAAGTACCTGTGACAGCACGAACCACAGTTTAGGAAGAAGTAATCAATTAAATAAGTATTTTTTGGACTTTGAGTTAGTGTGGATATTTTTGGATTCCCCTTACTCACTGTAATTGTAGGACTGAGGAATAGCCTGATCCCCTGATTTTTCCACAAGATAAATCACCCGAAGTAATAGCTAAGAATAAAGGAACAGCTGCACCAAACGAAGGGAGAAGACCCCATTTGGATCTCTGCTCACCTAGGGACCAGAACAGACTGGGTGTCCAAAAAGAAGAAGATGTCTTCAGGAAGGAGTTTTGCAAAGTAAAGGGGACCTCTCCAATAGAATTCCCACACAGCCCCTGGGAGAGTTATGCACATTTAAAATCATCATGGGTTCTACCCAGGGGTCAGTAATGAGGACACCTACCTATGCAGAAAGAAAACCCTGTAACTACAGTCAGATGTACATTCATCATTTTGGACAAATAAACTTTATTTATTTATTTATTATTTATTTAACATTTTTTTATACCGATATTCTTGTAACAGGTTACAAATCACTTCGGTTTACATTGAAACGAAAACCAGAGTATAAGGTGTATGCATTACATTAAACAAGGAAGGACAAACTTGGAAATAGAACTGAAATTAACCAGGGAGCAATTAACCGGCGAGCTGGAAAAGATAAAGGTTTTAAAACAGGGTGCTTAAAACGAAAAGCATAGGGGCTAGGGAGTGGAGAGACAATTTAAGCTCGATTGCAAAGGGCGGGAGATGAAGACTAGCAAACGAAAGTTCTTCTATAGCTTCTTGTTTGAGTCAACAGATCATAAGAATTGCGAGAAGGCCTGATTGAACAACCAGGTTTTGAGTCTCTTTTTAAAGGTGATGGGGCATTTTTCGAGTCTGAGATCTGGAGGAAGGGAGTTCCAATGCATAGGGCCAGAAGAGGAGAGGGCTCTCTTTCTTAATGAGGTTTTAATGGAGGGGGCCTGAGGGTGTCTTTATACGCAGATCTTACCGGTCTGGATGGTAAGCGAGGTCGAAGAGGGATCTTGAGTTCCAGTGGGGTGATGTTGTAAAAGGCTTTATGGATGATTGTTAGAACTTTGTACCAAATTCTGAATTTGATTGGGAGCCAATGCAGGCTAATCAGGATGGGTGTAATGTGGTCCATTTTTTTGGACTTGGTCAGAATCCTAGCTGAAGCATTTTGCAGCATCTGCAAGGGTTTAATGGTATTGGCGGGGAGGCCGAGCAGAAGTGAGTTGCAATAATCTATCTTTGAGAAGATGATTGCCTGTAGCACTGTACGGAAGTCCTGGAAGTGGAGGAGAGGTCTCAAGCATTTTAAGACTTGAAGTTTGTAAAAGCAGTCGTTTGTAGTGTTATTGATGAAGCATTTGCAATTTAATTGATTATCCATGATGACTCCTAAGTTTCTGACTTGTGGGGAGAAAACTGGTAGGATTGCGGGGGGTATTGGGCAGCGGGTAGTTTCCGTCTTGAGTGATGAGGAGGAGTTCCATCTTGCTTGTGTTCAGGATCAGGTTGAGGCTTGTTAGAAGGCTGTTTATAGATTGCAGGCAGGTATTCCAGTAGTCCAAGGTTTTGTCTAATGATTCAGTGATTGGTAATAGAATTTGTACGTCATCAGCGTATAAGTAATAGGTTAGATTTAATTTGGAGAGAAGATAGCAAAGAGGGAGCAAGTAGATATTGAAGAGGATTGGGGACAATTAGGATCCTTGAGGGACTCCCAAGGTAGAACAGACTGGATGTGACTCTTTATTGTTGATTTTGACTTTGTAGAACCTGTTTTGGAGGAAAGACTTGAACCAGCTGAGAGCTGTGCCTTTGATGCCTATGTCTGATAGTCAATCTATGAGAATGTCGTGGTTCACAGTGTCAAAAGCCGCTGAAAGGTCCAGGAGAATGAGCAGACACGGTTGTTTTCTGTCAAGATTCAAGAGGATCATATCTGTTAAAGTGATTAGTAGGGATTCCGTGTTTCTGGATTTCCGGAAGCTGAACTGAGATGAGGAGAGGATTTTGTTGTTGTCCAAGTATTCCGTGAGTTGCCCATTTACTATTCTTTCCAAGATTTTGGAGATGAACGGAAGGTTTGCTATCGGGCGGAAGCTGGCTGGGTCATCAGGTGAAAGATTTGGTTTTTTCAAAAGTGGTTTTATGATAGCAAGCTTAAGGGGGTCAGGGACAAGGCCCTGAGTTAAGGAGCAGTTTATGATCTCTGCGATCGACTTGGCGATGGTTTTTGGTATGGCGATGAGTAGATTAGATGGGATCGCGTCAATGGGGTGAGAAGCCGGCTTGAGCTTCCTGAGGACGTTCTCGATCTCTATGGAGGAGGTTGGCTTGAACTTTTCCCAGTTTGTGGTCCGATGTGTCGGAGGGGGAGTGGGGGATGGAGGCAGATGGGCCTTGTTATCCTTGAGTGGAGCAATGAGTTTTGAGATTTTATTCTTGAAGAAAGTAGCTAGTTCGGCAGCTTTGCTTGCAGATTGATCATCCGGAATAGTCGTAGGGGAAGGATTGGTGAGTGACGAGACAAGAGAAAATAAGGCTTTCGGGTCGAAGATGAAGTGATGGATTTTTTGTGCGAAGAAATCTTTCTTTGTGCGGAGTATGGAGATCCTGTAATGGTGCATGATGGATTTATATGCTGCTAGGTTTGTTGAGGATGGGTTCTTGCGCCAGGCGTGTTCTCTGCTTCTGAGTTCTCGCTTGATGGTTTTAAGTTCCGGTGTGTACCAAGGTTTTCTGTTGTCTATGTTAGATTGTAGGACTTTAGTGGTTAATGGGCAGGAAAGGTCTGCCACTTTTTTGGTGATATTAGACCATGAGGATACGGCTAAGTCTGGGTCCATGAGGTCAAGCTGTTCTAATTCTGAAGACAGGACATTGCTGAGGGTGTCTGGGTTACAAGGTTTCCTGAATTGAACCGTGGTTTTTTGTGTCGGTAAGGGGATAGGTTGACGATTCTTCAGAGTGGTGGAGATCATCTTGTGGTCCGACCAAGGGACTAGAGAACACACTGTGTGAGAGGAGGGGGAGAGGCTCTCATTTATGAATATTAAATCCAAGGTGTGTCCTGCTTTGTGTGTCGGTTCGTTAATGATTTGTTTGAAGCCCATGAAGTTAAGTGTGTTTAGAAATGTGTCACAGTTAGGAGCGCGGAATTGCATCTACATGGAGGTTGAAGTCTCTGAGTAGAATGGCAGGTGAGTCTGTATTGATGTGTTTGGCTATGCCCTCAATTAAAGGTGATGGGTCTGATTCCAGGCAACAGGGGGGGGGGGGCATATGTGAGGCCAATTTGAAGGTGGGCCGATTTGAAAACGACAAATTCAAGAGGGGGAGAAGAGTTTGCAAACTGAAGCGACAATCCTAGTTTTTTATTTGCAGCTAAAAGCAGACCTCCTCCTCTTTTCTTCTTTCTGGGGATGGAGAAAATATCATAGGAGTATAGATGAAGTTGGTTGATTAGAACTGTATCCTCTGGCTTTAACCAAGTCTCGGTGATGGCACATAAGTCAGGTTGTTCCTCCAAGAGATAGTCATGGAGGAGGTGTGTTTTTTTCGAGAGGGATTGCGCATTGAGCAGGGTTAAAGAGAATAAGGTGAGACCTAATAGCAGGTTCAGAGGTGAGATCATGAGTTGAATGAGACTTTTTTGTAGGAGTGTGGGTGCAGTCTGTTTTTTTACCATGTTAATCCTGCTATTGTGGATGATCGGGATAGCAAAGGAGATCATCCTTAGCTCTTGAAGGTGAGTGGTGAAGGGGAAAGGAGAAGGATCCGTTGATAGCAGCTTGGCACAAGGGAGTTGGAAGAAAGCGATCCCTGACAACTGGGGAGTAAACTAGAGAAGACCAGAGGAAGGGAGAAATCAGTTCTATTACCTAGAGACTGTTCTAAGGTGCCGCACTAAGGGGCACACAAAGGGGCAGGCCCCTTTGTCTTGCTCCTTCGGTGCGCGACGCCGGAAGGGAGAGCCCGATTTAAAGGGCTCTTACCTTGCTGTTTTTTTCCTTTCTTTCATCAGTTCCAGTTCTCCTTGTGATTTCTGCCTTCTGGCTTCCTATTGGTTGCAGCGGGAGCTGGGCCGGCTGAGGGTCCCACGTGGCCTGCGGGTTCAGGGCACAGGGTGGCCGGGGTTGAGAGTGGCGGTCGGCGGGGCTGGATCCCGGGTCGGGGCGGTGCCGAGCAGGCCGATTAGGCAAATTCGGCCTGCTGTGGATTTGGAGAGACGGGCAAAGGTCCCACGTGGCCTGCAATTCGGAGCGCAGGGCGGCTGGGGCTGAAAATGGCGGTCGGCGGGGCTGAGTCCCAGGTTGGGGCGGCACCAAAAGTGCCGAATAAGACCTGCAGCAGAGTTGGTGAGTCGTGGCAAAATGAGGCTTTATTTAACTTTATTTAACATTAACTTTAACTTTATTTAACATTAAGAATCAGTAAATTTTATTTTAACACCCAGACCTGGTCCTGACTAATTCATATAGCTTCTCACCTAATGAGAATCACTTAAGGTACTGCACATACACAGGCGGCCTTCTTTCATCACCTGGACCATAAGCAAGACTTTCCCCCCATAAAAAGAGACCCCCCAGAGATTGAGAGTCAGCATGGGATGAAAGGGTTAGCCGGAGCAGCCCCAGAAGATATACATTTGATTGTGTGCCCTTGGGGCTTAACACACCACACTAAGGGTTACAGAAATGTGGAGGGGGCGGTATTGGGGATTTCTGTGAGAAAGTGGGATAGGGATCGAGCACTCTTACAATGCTATGGTTATTGATTCCTATGGGCTGGTAAAAGTGATGATTGGGGAATCCTTGTGCAGATAAAAAATATCAGTTCATTCAGGCCGGTGGGGTAGGAGATCAGGGCATCCTTGGATTTCTGCAATTATTGATTGCTTTTGCTGGAGGAAGATCAGGATGCCTTCACTCCTTCTCTGATACTTCCTTCCTTTGCTGCAGCTGTTCCTTTATTCTTAGCTGTTACTTCAGGTGATTTCTCTTTGAGTTAGTGTGGATGTTTTTGGATCCCCCTTCCCCACTGCGATTGCAGGACAATATTACATGCACAATCAGAGGTACAAACAGCACAGTTACAATCAGTGAAGATTTTATGTGATTTGGAGTGCTGAAAGCTACATAAAGATGATATTTGTACATTGTATGCTTGAACTAGCTTGATAGCAGCTGTCTATGGAGGGCTTCTGTGAGCAAGAGGGAATGGAAGAAGAGGTGTTGCAGTTTGTTGTCTCCTTGCAAAAACAGATACAAGACAAACTGAATAATCTCACTAAAAACAATACATATATGCATGATACATATTGTAATCTATTGCTGAATGAAAGTCTTGCCCTCCACTCCCAGTGTCTCACATTCACAAAGGAGATGCTGGTAGCTAGGATCTGTGAACAGGAGTACTAGAAACAGATACATAATAGAGATGTGCATTTGTTTATTACGAATTAGGCAATTTCAATGAAATTGCCTAATTCGTTGTGGTTTGGGGGGACCTGAACCACGAAACGGATTTTCCCTGAGCTTTGGGGAAAATTTGTTTTTCAGGTTAGTGCGGGGGGGAGGGGCACATTTAATAAAAAAAAACAAAAAAAAACCACCCAACCCTTAAGTTTTAATTTCTTACAATCCCCCCCCCCCCACCACCATCCGAATCCCTCCACAAGACTTACTAAAAGTCCCTGGTGGTCCAGCGGGGTCCCACGAGTGATCTGTCTCTCCATGCTGTCGGGCCTGCTATGACTCAAAATGGCACCGATAGCCTTGCCCTTATGATGTCACAGGGGCTACCGGTGCCATTGGTCAGCCCCTGTCACATGGTAGGAGCATGGTAGGAGCATGTGACAGGGGCTGACCAATGGCACTGGTAGCCTCTGTGATATTGTAAGGGCAAGGATATTGGCACCATTTTGAATACTGGCAGCCAATGGCCCGAGTGCAGGAGATCGCTCCGGACACCCGCTGGACCACCAGGAACTGTTGGCAAGTCTTGGGGAGGTCAGAAGTCCCCAAGCATGTGCCATTGGTCAGCTCTTGTCACATGCTCCTACCATGTGACAGGGGGCTGACCAATGGCACTGGAAGCCCCTGTGACATCGTAAGGGCAAGGTTATTGGCGCCATTTTGAGTCATAGCAGGCCCGACAGCATGGAAGGAGAGATCACTCGCAGGACCTCGCTGGACCACCAGGGACTTTTAGTAAGTCTTTGGGAGGGATCAGGATGGTGGGTGGGGGATGTAAGAAAGTAACATTTAAGGGTTGGCGTGGTTTTTTTTTCCCAATTCGAGGTTTTTTTCCTGATTAGTTTTTTTTTTAATTTGTTTTTCCGGTTTCGGGTTCGGGTTCCAGTTTTATTTTTGACAAAAAATGATCCGTGGGAAAACAAGTTTTCGCACGAAGCGCACGAACCGAAACCCGACCTGAGCCAGAAAAATGAAGCTCATCTCTAATGCATAATGCGTATGTAGCACAGGAAACAGTGGACACATCTAGCAGGAGCATCCTGTGAGCAACCACTTCTTCTTTCACTTCAATACTCCAGAGCCACATTGCCTGCAAAGAATCATCTCTCCAGATATAAATAATAGCTAAAGCAGTTAGCAAGAGAGACCTTCGTCCTACCAAAGCAAACTCGATTACAGCAGAAATTTCTGTGAAACACTATCCTGCAGAGCTCATTAAGGATATGGACACATGTACACAGGATATTGAGCACACAAGTTGGCAGTCTGGCCAGAACTAGCCAAGGTATCTCAGTGAAATATTTCCTGCCCACCAACCAAAGTTCCCAGTGAATGTGTCTTCTCATGGCAAGAGACATCATAACCTCGCATTGGTCAAGGATGGTACCAGAATTGATGGAAAAAGCTGGTCTTTTTTAAAATAAATCTGCTTTTGTTTAGGTTTAAAGAAATTTCATGTGAGTGGCAAGAAGACTGAAAGCACATTGAAGATCTTTCTGCTGCCACTCTGCCTAACTGCACTATTCCCCAGATGTTCCACATTAGGGGAATTTGCTGCTAGGATTCTGCCTACCTTCCATGCCCCTGATATTTGTGATTCTCTGCACTGTACTCCATGAGAGTTTTGTTACCTTTTGTTTTTTGTGATTCCCCATACTGTATGCCATAGAGGGTTTTACATTTCTGTTCTGTTTTCAATTTCCCACACTGTACACCTTAGGGCTTTAATGCATTTATGCTGTTTATGATTTCCTGCACTGTACACTTTGGGGCTTTGATGCATTTCTGATGTCTGTGATTCCCTGTACTGTATACTTTGTGGACTTGGCTGCCTTTATACTGTTTGTAATTCTTGTACTGTATGCCTTGGTGGCTTTGACAACTTTATAATGTTTGTGATTCCATGCTTTATGTCTTTGGGATCAACATTGCATTAGCTCTGAAATCACCATAGTTATACAAGTAACAGATGGAACTATAACTGATTTAATGAGCCATTCACAGTTTAACTGTATTGGCCATGTGAACATTACAATTGCATGGTTCAATCTTTATAATTTGTCAGAAGCATATACTTGTCCACTGGTAGCATCATTCACATTCCTCCTACTGAGACAGGCATCCCTCACTCTACTTCTCTTCAAGCTTCTGTCCAAATCCCCTTCCCTTATGGTACTTTCTGACTTTTATTCTTTCCCTGGCCATTTGTACTTTGCACATTCACTATACCACTCCTCAGGCTTTTTGATACTATTCTTTCTCTGCCTCAGCCTTCAAGATGCATCTTGGGGATTTTTTCACTACTCTTCTCACTGCTTTGCTCTGCTCCTACCAGTTCAATTTTTAAACTCACCAGTGACACTGCTGCTGCTGCCACTCCATGCCAGTACTTGTTACCGTAGGGAGCTTACCCTGTTTTTTTTTTATATCTTCTTCATGCTTTCTAAATCACCTTCCCTTAAGGTACTTGCTGACTCTAGGTCTTACCTTGCACATTCATTGCTTTACACGCTTCCTGCACACTCCTTGGGCCATTCACACCTCTCCTGGTACTGCTTTGCCCCACTAGTTTCTTGAGCTTTGGATGCCATTCTTTTCATATTAGCCTTCAAGGTACACTTTGGGGGGGGGAGGGTTCAGCTACTCTTCTTCCTACATTGCTCTGCATCTATCCTTTATGTTTTTAATCACTAGTATGACTGCTGCTACCACCACTCCAAGTCAGTCTTGGTAGCTTAGGATGCTTCCTCCTCTCTTCTGGCTTTGATGTTCTTTCCAAATCCCCTTCCCTTATGTTACTTCCCCTCTTGGTCTTGTCCTGGCCATCCAGTGTTTTGCATGATTGCTTACCATTCCACAGGTTCTTCATCTCGCCCCTGATACCACTTCAGCCTTCTGGTGCCTTGGACTTTTTATACCATTCTTCTTCCCACCTCAGGTACACATTGGAGTTTTCAGCTGCTCTTCTTGCTGTGTTGAGTTGTTCCTATAATTTGTGTTTTTAATCACCTGTTGCATTCAGCAGTCCACGGGCTAACCCTATGAACCTGACCTTTCTGGCCGGGCCCCCAGATGTGACAACACATCACCAGCATTTTTCATGGCTGGGCACTGCTCCTCTTTATGGTGACATGTTGCCAGCTTACTTTGCAGCAGGACACCACTGTCTACCTTTCACCACGCTCCTCCTTAGGCATGCTCACTCCCGATGTGGTAGTATTTAAGCTGTCCATAGTGGAAAAAGCCCCACAGTATGTCCTGTTGACCTCAGTCAGGAATATAAAAGATGGTATTTACCTCCACTTCTTTGCCTCAGCAACAGGTCCACTATTCCCATAATAGTCCATATTGTTCCAGTTCTTTAGTTCAAGCATCCTTGTTTTCAGTTCTTCAGTTTCAGTGCACTTGTCTTTATTCTTTTGCTTCCTACTCATTGCCCACTTGTTCTTTTCCTCGACTTCTTGCTCTGCTTATCTGTCCCTCCTTTCCCTTCAGACAGATACCTGACTTGAGATTGACCTGATCTCGGTTACGCTTGACCGCTGCCTGCCTCTGACCATTCCTGCCATCAGATATGCTTGACCACTGCCTGCCTCTGATCACTGCTTGCCATCAGATATGCTTGACTGCTGCCTGCCTCTGACCACAGCCTGTCTCCAGATATGTCTGGCCTCTGTTTCCCTCAACCTAGCTATCCTACAATGACTTCCTCCACCATCTAATATAGACTACCTATTAGTTTTGTGGGACATTTCCGCAGCGTTTGATACGCTTGATCATAGAATCCTCCTATCTAGACTTCAAAGGATAGGTTTACAAAGTACAGTATTAAACTGGTTCGATAGTTATTTTTCAAATCGTTGCTGGCAAGTAAATTTTAAAGGTAAATCTTCACAAATTTACACTCAAACTACCGGGGTTCCACAGGGGTCCTCTCTGTCACCAGTGCTGTTTAACATATACCTCATCCCACTGTGTCAGATATTATCAGCTTTGGATGTTCAATTTAAAATTTATGCAGATGACATACAACTTTATGTCCCTTATAAAACATCCTGGACTGAGACCATCTCATTATGTAATCTGTATGTAAAGACAATTGAACAATGGCTAAGCCATAGTAGGCTTAAGCTCAACTCTAAAAAAACAGAGCTCCTTCTGTTGTGTGATTGAGAACCCTATTAATTGTCCACCTTCCTCAGTCACACTAGGTACAGAGGTCATTGAGATAAAAAGAGTAGCTCGCAACCTGGGAATACAATTAGATACCAATCTGTCTTTAACACATCATATTTCTCATTTAGTTAAGACTTCATTTTTCAAACTACAGACAATAAAAAGATTAAAACCACTTCTATTTAAATCAGATTTTCAAATGGTTCTTCAATCTCTCATTTTCTCAGGATTAGACTACTGTAACAGTCTTTTTTTGGGTTTGTCGGATTCTACCTTAAGACCTCTGCAACAAATTCAGAATTCCGCTGCCCATTTACTAACGGGAGCACCCATGAGACATCATATCTCCCCTATCTTATTTAGCTTACACTGGTTGCCAATTAAGTTTAGGGTGAAATATAAAATACTGTCACTAATCCACTCATTAATTCATGATCCGGATTCAACTTGGCTCTGTACCTCATTACGGTTATATAAACCTACTAGAAATCTCAGATCTACCACCAAGTATCTACTTGACGTTCCCACGGTTAGGCTGGCCAGATTGAATATAACCAGAGAGAGAGCGTTCTCAGTTGCGGGACCCATTCTTTGGAACTCGATCCCAAATACACTAAGATCAATTACTGATCACAATGGATTCAAGAAGGTTTTGAAAACCTATTTAAAATGGCCTTTGCAGGAATTGAGGAAACAAATATCTTTCCTCAAAGATCTTCATAATATTATTGGATGTACATTATACATACTTAGAGCTTAATAGCTTGTTTTTGCTAACCATGTGATAACACTGGTCTCTGGTTTCTTAACCTTTTCTGACTTTTCTCGTTTTTTAGTTATAAATTTTAGCATAAGTTATGTTAAAGAATTAGGGATTATAATTATACATTGTATTTTTTTACTTTATTTTATTTATTGATTTTGTTTTTATTATGTAGTTTTTTGTTTAATTATCTTCCTCAGTTTTTCTTATATTTCGAAGTTGTGAACCGTCTTGGTCAGACTTTGTCTGTGAAAGTCGGTATATAAAATGTTTTAAATAAATAAATAAATAAATAAATAAATCAGTAGAGGCCCCCACCTAAAACTGCCAGCCCCAGCACTAAAATGCTCAGCCTGAGGAGAACGAGGGATGGTATAGGTGAAGCTCCAGCTAGGCCTCTGCTTCATCTGGGCCTGCCTGCTAGGGGTGTGCATTTGTTTGCAATGTATTGGCAATCCGCAACATATAGGGCCATATTTGTTGTATTCATGGGGAAGCAAAACGTATCAGGCCTGATTTTAAAAAGCATTTACTCGAGTAAAACAGGGTTTTACTCGAGTAAATGCACTTTACTTGAGTAAGTGGGCTTTTGAAAATTGCTATAATATATGCCATTGAATTGTCCATAGGATTTACTTGTGTAAGTGCACCTTACTCCAGTAAATGGCTTTTGGAAATTGCTACAATAGTAGTTACATTTACATGTGTAACTCCTTTTGAAAATTACCCCCATCATGATTCCCACAAATACAACGAATCTTCACGGAATTATTCGGCTGTCTAAAGGAGCAAATTTAAACAAAACCCCGACCCTCCTGACTCCCACAAGACTTACCAAAACTCCCTGGTGGTCCAGCGGGGCTCCGGAAACCATCTATTGCACTCATGCCGTCGGCTGCTGGTATTCAAAATGGCACAGCCCCTGTGACATAGTAAGGGCAAAGGCTATCAGCGCAATTTTGATTACTGGCAGCCAATGGCCTGAGTGCAGGAGATTGCTTCAGGAACCCCGCTGGACCACCAGGTATTTTTGGAAAGTCTTGGGGGACCCTCCTGACCCCCACAAGACTTGCCAAAAGTTCCTGGTGGTCCAGCGGGGGTCCTACCAATGTAGGAGCACAAGATGGCGCTGGCCATCCATTGCTCCTACCATGTGACAGGGGCTGACCAATGGCGCCGATAGTCTTTGACCTTTCCATATCCTACCAAGGTAGGAGCAGAAGATGGCGCCGACTGTCATTGCTCCTACATGTGACAGGGGCTGACCAATGGCACCGATAGCCCCTGTGACATAGTAAGGTCAAAGGCTATTGGCGCCATTTTGAATACCGGCAGCCAATGGCATGAGTGCAGTAGATGGCTCCCGGACCACCGCTGGACCACCAGGGAATTTTGGCAAGTCTTGGGGGGGGGGTGTCAGGAGGGTGGGGGGTTGTATTTAATTAAATTTTAGCTGGGAAACTAATAAGAATGGAGTGCATGAAAAGATTGGGGCCCCCCCTTGCCGAATGCAATGTATCTGCCCCCCCCCACGAATATGAATACCGAATGTAATGTATGCAGTCCCTCTGCACATCCCTACTGCCTGCTGACAGTGGGAACATATGGCTCCTCCCTTCAGGTTGTGCCCATCCTGCCTCAGCCCAGGATCCACAAACATAACACCAACACCACTGCTGCTGTTGCTGCTCCAAGTCATTCTTGATTCTTAAGGTTCTTCTTCCTATACTCCAGCTGTCTTCAAGGTTCTTTCCAAATCCCTTTCTCTTTGATACTTGCTGACTCTTGGTCTTGACTTGGCTATACTTTGCTTTGAACACTTGCTTTACCACTCTTGGGATTTTGATACCATTCTTCCTCAGTCTTTGGGGATTTATGGCTACTCTTCTTGCTGCATTGCTCTCTCCTAAGGTTTCAGTTTTAAATCACCAGTGTCTCTGCTGCCACTATCATTCTAAGCCAGTCTTGGTATCTTAGGGTGCTTCCTCCACTGCTCAGACTGTCTTCTTGCTGCTTTCCTAAATCCCTTCCAATAAGGTATTTGCCAACCTTTGCTCTCACCCTGGATTAACAATGCTTTACACGTGGCTTACCCATCCAGTTATCTTTAATAGTTTCATGATCTCTTGGACATTTTCTTCAAATTCTTTTCCCTTATTGTTCTTGCGATTATTAGTTTCAACCAGTATTCAACCTTCAATTGATTATGACACAGCAAAAGGCAAAGACTGCAAAACTGCAGCACCAAAAACCAGCACCTTGCTTCTCTATTATTACATTTTACATTTACATTTATTAAAATTTCTTAATCGCTCAACACAATCAAGGCCTGAGCGATGAACAAAAATAATTACACAGTCAGTTTACATTCAAATACATACAAAATTCATAAATACATAGTTGGTTTTGCAGAAAAACATATCACAGAAAATAATCATTACTGCTTCTGTGTTAATGAGGCAATATTTGGAAAAACTGATTCAGAAGAAGAATTATGTCCTGGATTTCCTGAGTCACATGATATTAAACAACTAATGGCTAAAGAGCAACTGGTGCCTCTAGTCAGTACCATATTTTCCTTCTATGAAGACCAATTTCAAGCCAAACTGTCAGTTCCTTCACCTAATGATGCAATATGAAAATGGCATTAGGCCTCCTTTAGAAATTTCCTATGGCTTCTCCTTGGCAAGGACTTATTTATTTATGTGAGCCATTTTATATTCTACCATTTCTATATGTTCAACGCAGATCACAGCATTTACATATGGACATTGACACCAATAAAATATATCAATAAAAGTCAATAAAATAAAAGTAAAAACTCTGAACATATTAGTCAATTAGCTGGTGAATATCTTATTCTCCTGAAAACCTAAGTAGGCTTGTTTAAATAGAAAAGGCTGATTTTCTTTCTAATTATTTACTTACTGTATAAACTGTTATATGTAAAGCCTGTTGCTAATTTATTGTTTACTGTAAACCGAGGTGATGTATTTCTATACGTACCGCGGTATATAAGAATCTCCAAATAAATAAATAAATAAATAAAGCATAAATAGTCTTACTCCTGTTGAACATTTAATGGTAATGAATTCCATAAAACTGGAATGGCCAGGGAAAAAGCTCTACTTCTAATTATCTTTAAGCAAAATTCAGTTGTAGAGGGAAGGCTAAATGTATTCTGAGAAATAGAACAAAGACTATAAAGGAAGGCACATTTTTTCTGGAGATGACCTGAAAGACAAAATGAGTCTGAATAAATTGATTTATGAGCTATAGTTAAAATTTTAAAATGAATCATCTCCTTCATTGGTAACCAGTGCAATTTATTCCTATATGGTGTCAAACTTACTCCCCATGACAAACCATATATCGTGCTAATGGTAGAACTTTGAACCAAATCTTATATCCACAAAAGACATCCAGATAACCCCAGATACAAAAAGCTGCAGAAATCAAGATTACTGTACCACCATCTGAAAATCAAGATTACTGTACCACATCCCAAAATCACTATTTGGTAAAACAAACTTCAAAGGATGAATCAATTTTAATTTAAAAAAATATATTTTTGCAACATTACTGATCTGTGTCCACAGATGAATCCAATCCAATACCTAAATCAAAGGATATATCACTAATCTGCACTGGATGGTTAAATAACTTGAAATTTATGAGTAAAACTGGCAAAGTACTAGTACCTAGCCATAATATCACTATTTTACTGATTTAAAACAAGATCAATTATCTTTAATAATCATACTGTGTTGCAATTTTGAGTGGGGAAAGACATCAGCCACTGGACTAGAAATGTAAAATTGAACATCATCTGCATATAGTTTAAAAAGATATCCAAAAGAATCCACAATATCACCTAATGATCGTAAATAAATATTAAACAACATGGAAGATAATGAGGAACCTTGAGGTACTCCCATAGAAACACAGAACCAGTCAAAACTCAATTTATTAAAATTGACTGACTGATATCACTTTTAAAAAATAACTGAAACCACTGCCACACCATCCCTTCAAAACCTAGTTCTCACAACCTCATCAATAAATTAGCATGAGGGATGGAGTTATATGCAGCAGATATGACTAGCTTAACAAGCAGGACTTCAGTTTTATTGTTCCCCAACTTTTTATACTGTAAATAGCATCTACAAGAAACACCAATAATGTCTCTGTTGCATAACCTTTCCAGAAACTATACTGTTCTTTATGCAATATCTTATTCTCTTCTAATAAATCCTCCAATTATGCTAAAACCCATTATGAAAAGATTAGAAACCAGATAATGATTAGATAAGAGCAACGGTGAATCAGAGGACTTCTTTAAAACAGGCAATAACAGCTTGCTTTAAAGCAGTTGGTTCCTGACTTAATCACAACGATTGGTTGATAAATTCAATAAAATAAACTCTGAACGGAGTATTTCTACCAATTTGGTTAAAGCCCTTTGCCCCTCATTTAGAGTTTTGGGGTGTTCTTTCCACTCTGGTTGGCTATGTGCACCTCTCATGATATTTTAGTGGCTTCATGTTACTCTTTCACTCGCTTTCACCATCTATTGCTGCCCTGAGGTGGAGGTGGGGAGATTCTGCTTTTTTGATGTTTTCTTTTTCATAAATATTTTCATAAATATTTTCTTTCTGCTCGTTGTGTCAAAGTTGTTTGTGACTTGTAATATTAGCGACTTTCATGTGAATAACATCATTTGGTTATCATTTTGCATTATTAGTTTTACACATTTTCAAGCTGCTTACCTTAAAATGGAGAAACTCTTTTAGACCCAGTGTCCAGAGGTATTAACAACCTGCCCGACATGGTCCATGTTTTGGCTGAAACCTTCTTCATGGGGCCATATATCTATAAGAAAAAGAATAATCACGGCATGTTATCAATATCAAGAGCAAACATTTCTAAGGCACAGTGGTAAAGGTACTAACGAGTGACTAGTTTCAGCGTCTCTTATCTCCGTCATCCGGTAATGTGTTTCTTCCACTGGAGGGGGGCCGTACGAGTGCCATTTTTAAAGGGTTCTTAGCTAATGTGAGAACACCGCATATGATGGTAGTGCTGACGTCACATAGTCGGCATAGGTGCCGATTATGTGACATCAGATTTGATAAATCCTCCCAGTAGACCCATTGTCAGTACAATTGGATCCCTATTGGAGCCATTATTGGTTTTCATTGATACATTTTTACAACCATTGATTCCTCAAATGAAATCGTATATTAAAAGATACCAAAGCAATGTTGAACAAATTAGCATCAGTTACATCTACCTCTGATACCATAATGGTTACATTGGATATATGTACACTTTATACCAGTATACCACAAAATGAAGCTTTACAGGTGCTTCATCAAGCCTTGGACTCTAGATTTCGCCCACATCGGTTCCTGTCCACTATTTTGTTATATATATAGCTACTATAGCACTGCAGAAGAATTACTTTATCTTCAACGAACAGTTCTACCAACAGATACATGGCACAGCAATGGGGGCCACAATGGCCCCAAGCCTAGCTAATCTCTATATGGCTAACTTTGAGGAACAGCTTTTGTATTCAGGATTAATGTTTAAAAATATTTCACATTGATC
Source organism: Rhinatrema bivittatum (assembly GCF_901001135.1). NCBI lineage: Eukaryota > Metazoa > Chordata > Amphibia > Gymnophiona > Rhinatrematidae > Rhinatrema > Rhinatrema bivittatum. The sequence goes on along the minus strand of NC_042615.1, from coordinate 376,504,266 downwards.
TCGTTATATCGATGACATATTTTTCTTTGGCATGGGGGAGTATCTACTTTACAACAATTTTTGATTTGGATGAATTCCCTTGACAAGAATTTACAGTTTACAATGCAGTATGCCAGTAAACAAATTAATTTTTTAGATATTTCAGTCACGTACACTGATGATCAATTTATTACTTCTTTATACAAAAAAACCACAGATAAAAATGTTCTTTTAAATTTTTCAAGTTTTCATCCGTATCAATTGAAAGATAATTTTCCCATTGGACAATTTTTGCGTTTACGTAGCTTATGCTCCACGAAGGATGAATTTTTATTACAAGCGCACAATCTGTCCACACGACTATTGCATTGAGGATATCCTCCAGAACAATTAAGAAAGCCTTTAAATGAGCATTGAATGCCCAACGGATTTGATTGTTATTGGATAAGGATAACAACACAGAAGATTATCCACTAATATGCATGTTGAGATTTTCCACCAAATCATCCCAAATTGCTGCTGTGATTCGAAACTATTGGCATATCTTAAAAATCCATCCAGTTTTCACAGAGAATCCAACTATTGCATATAGCTGGGGTAAAAACTTGAGAGATATTTTGACTCATTCTCTTCTACGTCCAGAAGTTCCACTGTCTACAGTACAACCTACTGGCCACTGGCCTTGTCAAAACTGTTCAATGTGTGCCCAAACTATCCCAGGTCCATCTTGGACAGATCAAGCAGGCAATATCTATACAGCTAAAACACATTCATCCTGCACTTCCACTCATTTTATTTATTTAATTGTATGCCCATGCAATAAATATTATGTTGGAAGAACGAAACGATCTATACGCACATGCTTGACTGAACATCGCAGCTGTATCAGCACAAGTAAAATGCAGGCACCCATTGTAGCACACTGCATAGAAAATTTGCATACCTTTGTGGATCTTAAGTGGCGGGTCATAGCAGAATCATAATGTCCAGTAGAGGGGGTGATCCACAAATTTTGTTGAATTTTCATGAACAAAGATGGATTTTTCGTCTGAACTGTGTACATCCCGATGGTTTAAATGCTTCTAAAGAGTGGTACACCATTCTGAAATTACCTTTCTCAACTGCACCTATGCCAACTATGTGACGTCAGCACTACCATCTTACGCGGTGTTCTCACATTGGCTAAGAGCCCTCTAAAAATGGTGCTCATACGCCCCCCCCCCCCCCTCCGGTGGAAGAAACACATTACCAGATGACGGAGATAAGAGACGCTGAAACTAGTCACTCCTTTTGCTATTGATATTGATAACATGCCGTGATTATTCGTTTTCTTATAGATATATGGTCCCATGAAGAAGGTTTCAGCCAAAACACGGACTGTGTCAGACAGCTTGTTAATACCTCTGGACACTGGGTCTAAAAGTGCTTGAAAATGTATAAAACTAATAATGCAAAATGATAACCAAATGATGTTATTCACATGAAAGTCGCTAATATTACAAGTCACAAATATTTTTGACACAACGAGCAGAAAGAAAATATTTAATGACCAATGATTAAATACAGCTTGGCGGAAGCGATCAAAATATGCTATCCCGGCTGCAGCCGGACTGGGTCGCTGGGTACTCGGTAGAGTGCCTGCGAAAGATTCCTGAAAAATTACCTGTTTGAAAGCTTGAGGATTTCCTGTATCGGCCTGGAGAGGAGTGACGTCGACACCCGAGGGAGGAGCCGGAGAGGTATAAAGACCTGCCTCTTCCAGCGCGACGCCGCTGCAGCCAGACTGGGTCGCTGGGTACTCAGTAGAGTGCCCGCAAAAGATTCCTGAAAAATTACCTTTTTGAAAGCTTGAGGATTTCCTGTATCGGCCTGGAGAGGAGTGACGTCGACACCCGAGGGAGGAGCCGAGGAGGTATAAAGACCTGCCTCTTCCGGCGCGACGCCGCCGGCGCGACGGCTAAGCCACGCGCGGCCAAGGGGCGCGCGGCTTTGCCCGGATTAGCCCGGGTTAGAACGGATTGGAACGGGACTCTGCCGGCTGCAACCAAGTAGAACCCTATAAAGCTAAGTAACTGTTTTTATTAGTCTACCTGGGTTCAATCTGACTGGGAACCTTGGGGATAAGATTGTTTGGTTATTCGCCATGCCTCATACAAAGAGGAAGGCGAAATTGAGGGAAACCTCACTAACATCCACACCAAGCAAAATGATCCAACCCAGCATTAAAGATTGTTTCCAGGGTCCATCCACTCCTGCACCGGTAGCGGCCGCTTTAAGCCTGACTCAGGAGCAAGAGAAGAGCTTACAGGCCATAGAAATATCACTGACGCCCGGTGCCCCAGAAAAGCCGGCCCCTCCCTTCAAAGGGGAGATAAATGTTTCTGGCAACATGGGAGAACATTCTTATGCTGAATATAAGGACATTTCTTTATCAGTAATTGAAGGGGATAATGGGGCAATAATGCAGTCAAAAGGGGAGGTTTTGCAGGACAATGTTAAAGAAATACCTATTATTATACCTACACAATTTTCCATGGAGGAATTGGAGGCAATTATGGTGAATGTCCAGAAGTCTATAGCTAATTTAACAAAGATAACACAGGAAGCTTTAAAAAACAACACTAATTTGGAAGAAAAAGTAGTCAAATTGGAAAAACAGGTAAAATTTTCAGATATACAGATTGGAGAAGTTCAGAAAGTTCAAGCTAATTTAATAAAATCACTGGGGGAGACTGAAGCAAGGATTGAGTTTTTAGATAACCAAAATAGGAAATTTAACCTTAGAGTGTTGAATTTCCCTAAAACACCATTGTCCCCACCAGGTGAATTATTTAATAGTTATTTAAAGAATATTCTAAAATATGCAAACAGCAATATCCCTATGTTGTCAAAAATGTATTATCTACAACAAATGCAAATAGATAAAGAAAAAGATTTACAGACTAAAGAAAATTTAGATCTAACAGACTTCTTAGAAAAATCGTATGAGGCGCAAATTGAAAATAGAGCAACGTTATTAGTTCAATTCACCTCTCTCAATGAGAGAGATACAGTATTGAAGCTGAATTTCAAACATCAGGAAAAAGAATTCTATGGATATCCAGTAAGGATTTATCCTGACGTTGCTCGAGCGACCCAAAATAGGCGAAAGAGTTTTTTATCTTTGAGAAAAGAAGTAATTGATAGAGGGGCACAATTCACCCTAAAATACCCATGTAGATGTATTGTAAGATATAAAGATAATAGGTATATCTTTACTAATCCTGATCAGCTCAAGAGACATCTAGACAATGTACCCTTAAATACTGTATTAAATGGGGAAAATTTTTCAAGTGGAAAAGGGGACTAGATAAGTAGTGGTAATAGTTTTGCCTGATTATGCTCCAATTAATATGGCTAATAGGGTTCTAAATTACCTTTAGATTTCCTATGTAAATGGAGGCTATTTTGACACTGAAGGATCATTTCCTATTGAATATTTCTTCTGTTTATTCTTGAATTGTGGAAATATTGTCCTCCATATATTTGTGTATTTAATTATGAAAATGCAATAAAAATAAAATTAAAAAAAAAAATGCTATCCCGCACATAGTGGTGAATGACTTTGCGAATATGCACATCGAAGTCTGGTATGAGGTCATTAAACACAAAAAAATTATTTTGTTCTGGGAAAATATTTGCAGAAAGTAGAGGTATTTGAGCCTAATTCACTAGTTTATATCGCGACAAATACCTCAACAAGATTTGTGTGTATTGAGCTATTCATGCCATACTGCTTTACTCTTCTCATACAGCCTTGGTGGTTTCATGCTACTGTTGTTTGTAGCCTTTGCCCACTGTTTCAGCCTTGGGAAGATCTGGTCAGTGATTCTGCTGTTTTTCTCTTTTGATACTGCCTTGGAGAACTGCTGCCACTGCTGATACTGTTTTGCCCCGTTGTGGGTCTTTGGATTGTTTTATGCCACTTCAGTGCCTCGTTGACATCGCCCTGATGCATTGACAATGCCTTCACTCTTCTGATGATATCTGCCTACCAATTTCATTAGAAATGATTAGAAAAACCCAATTTGGGAGTCCAAAATAGGCTGCAATGCTTCTCCCATTGACTGTAGTGAAAAATGAATAAACAAATACAACAAATGATTTTTTTTAAACTAATGAAACAAATGGAGGTGCCCTACAAAATGAATGAACAAAGTGAAGCAAAAATGTTGCCTTTGCATATCCCTATGATCATACACCAGTAATTTGAGAAAGCTCATTGTGAGGGACATAGTGATTATTCAAATGTGAATATCTATAATAGTAATGCATAATAAAGATAAATAAGATTGATCTAAATTCAAGGTTTATATCTGTTTTCAGTTTGATCAAATACATTTGAGAAATCTCAAGTTCTAAAATACTCAGATCAACCGATTAGATTGCGAGGTTCTGGCTTTTTGGTACTTAAAAACCACTCTGTACAGTTAGATAAAAGGTTTGAATTGGTTCTTCTGTGTAAAAAAGTTTTTATTGCATATTTATTCCTCTATGAAAGCAATTTTCTAATATAAAGACACAATTGGGTTTAGTTTCTTCTATTAAAGTCAAGATAAAAGATTGCCAATTTTCTAACTCTCCTGGTGACCCTGTACCTGCTTTGAATTTAATCAGGTGTAAGTTAATATTTTCAGTGGAAATAAAAAAAATGTGGGCACACATTAGTCATTGCTTAAGGAAGTTTCTAATACTTAGCCATGAAAATGACTCTTTATTGTGCTCTAATAACATCAATCCTTGAACCACTGCATCACATTTGTCTATTTTATTTTATTTTTTTTAGAAAATTTGAATACTAATGTTTAGATAAATGTCTCAATGTGCATAATTAAGCTATACACCATGAAAGACATTGGGATGTTCTATCTAAATTATGCATACCGTATCTATCTGCAAACAGAATGCATATATTGTAGTCCTACTTCAGCTTCATTTTGGGATATGTTTAAAAATTATTGAGGTTTGAGGTTATCTCTAATACAATAAACACAGACAGACCTTTCCAATTCAGGAAATTTTTATTTTTCGTTGTCTATTGACAGCTTTAGATAGGTGACAGTGAAGACTTGCTGTTGATCTTGACACTGTTTTCTCACCAATTTTCACCTGTTATGTCCATTGTGTATGACATGTCTTTTAAACACAAAGTCTCAGAAAGACATGCAGTAAAATATGTGCTTCATAGCTTTAGACTTCAAAAAGGGGGGTTATTCTAAATTCCATTAATGATTGTCAACACTCTTGTCGGTCTTCGAGTTTTACCTTGTTTCCTTTCACTTTTGAAGTATGAAAGCGACTGAAAAAAATATTGTTTCTGTACTCTGAGCTCCCGCTTTCCACTTCTCTGCAGCACTGTACTGGTTGGATTTTGGGACAACACCATCTGCTTTGTGTAGCCATTTTCAAGGCCCCCCACCCACTAGCATTCTGCTATCAGACCTACTAAGGAGTTGCAACTCCCAGCAGTCTCCATCATTCAGTTCTAAAGTGACATCAGAGAACACAGGCTTTTTAGTCTGAGCTTCCTGTTGCCAGATGCAGCAGCCAGCAAGCTGTAGCTTAAGGACAGGCCACAGTCACTGATTTTTTAAAATATATTTTTGACTCAGTTTTCTCCAATTCAATCAGTACCAGGGCTTGGATCTGGCACCATGAGCCTTAACTACCCAAGTTTCTTCCTCCCTTTTTTTATAATCCTCCCGATCAGGACTGGCTCTTCCATTATGCGACCTAGATGGTCACCTAGCATGTCAAAATGTAGGGCAAGGGAGATGGAAAAATCCTGGAAACCTACAAGTGCCACCAGCCCACTTCTAAGAAACCCATGAACTGACTGTAAATATTTTTTAAACTTGCAGTCAGCTCTTCCTGATTGTGGATCTCGTTCACCACGAGATCAGCACAGAAATAAAAGTTTACAAATAACAAACCAAAAAAATATATAAGGTGATATCTTGATCTTGGACTAACATAACATTTCTTTACTTGCTATTGAGAGCTACTACTTTCTTCTTCTGGTCAAAAGTAAGGACGTCAGACAGGCTGACTTGCAAGTTTAAAAAGGCTTGCAGTGCTGTCACTGGTTGCTGGTAGAGCCCATCTTATCAGTGGTCAAAGAATGCAGGACACTGAGAGGCTGGTGCTGCCACAATTAGGAGAGAGGGGAGAGAAGGAAATGAATGCTGGTAGATGTGAGAGAGGAGAGGTATATGGTAAAAGGCAGGTAAAGGGTAGAGAAAGAGAGAAAGTATTGGGTGGGTGGAAAAGCAAGAGTGTATGCTGGGTGGCTGGGGGTGAAGAGAGAGAGTCAGCATATGCTGAGTGAGTGGGGAAGGTAGAGATTGCATGTGCTGAACAGGTGGAAGTATTTAGAGAAAGAGAGCGCAAACTGGGATGACCGAGGTGGTGGGTAGGGAAGTGTGGACACTGAGCGGGTGGGGGTGGCAAGAGAGTGCTTTGTGAATGGGGAAGGTGAAGAAAGCATGTGTATGTTGAGTGGATGGTAGGGTAGAGAAAAAGAAGGTTCTGATTTGGTGGGGGATGGAGAGAGAGAGCTGCTAAGTGAGCGGGAGGGTTAGAGAGAAGGAGAGGATGCAGGCACTGCAGAAAGAAGGCAAAGTTCAGGTTGATGCTGGGTTGGAAAATGAAGGCAGAGAGAGAGAGAGGGAGAGGGAGGATAATGGTGGGCTGGGCACTGTGAGTGGGGGGGGGGGGATGACAAAGAAAGGGGAGTATTGGGCAGAGGGTAAAGGAAAAGAGCGGGGAAGATTCAGTTACAGAGCCACTGATGCCTAAGAAAGAAGAGCTTTGCTGAACCTGCTTCCAGCGCCGCTGCTACTGCTGATAGGATAAAGCACTGTGCTGGAGCCGCTGCCGGGGCATCAGTGAGTAGGGATGTGAATCGTTTTTCAACGATTAAAATTATCGTCCGATAATGTTAATATCGTCTTAAATCATTATAGAACACAATACAATAGAAATTCTAACGATTTATCGTTAAAAATCATTAAATCGTGTTACTGCGCACTAACGGGAGTTAGTGCGCACTAACTCCCAGTTAGTGCACACTAACAGAAAATGATACAAATTGACACTTTCCAGGTCAGTGAAGGTCAGTTAGGAATGAATATGTATTCCTATTGGCTGGCTGCCCTCTTATCTATTGATGTTACCAAGGTTCCCACTGAGGTGATGGTTGGGGGGATGGGAAATGGAACTGGAAACTCACGAACACCAACAGAAAATGAAACAAAGTGTTGACACTTCCCAGGTCAGTAAAGGTCACTTAGGAATGAATATGTATTCCTATTGGCTGGCTGTGCTCTTATCTATTGATGTTACCAAGGTTCCCACTGAGATAATGGTTGGGGGGATGTGAAATGGAAACAGTTGGAAGCTTGACAAAAAAAGTAATGTGATGATCATCACTCATGTGACTAGAACTTGTTTGTTTATTATTTTTGATAGCAGGCACATGAAATGCTAGTGCATGTTGAATTTGCCAATCACTGTGCATTTTAGAAAGGTGGTCCTGGCTGGAACTACACAGTTCAAATATATGTGGTAATTGATTGTTGGTAAGTGTATTTTTTAAGTAGCCACACTGGCCACCAGTATGTTTACTTTTCCTCCTACTTAACTCACTAGCTCAGCTTTATAAGAAGGGCTTCTCTGCTTGTGTGTTGTTTTTGTTTGGTGTGAGGAGAGCAGAAACATCAGATCTTTATTCAATCTACTACAGTCATCTGTTATATTAACCTACTCAATTTTTTTTAAATTATTTATTATATCACTGAATTAATAATTAATTATTATTAGGTGGTGGTGAATGTCTGACTAGGCTACTAGCCTAGTGTAACTGGTGAGGCTAGTGGCATTTTAGCAGAATTATAATTTATTTTTATTAGTACTGCAGCATTAATATATTCAAGCCTAGGTAGGCAGGCAGTGCACCATTCCAGCAGTCACATCATTGCTTCCTGTGCATTGCATTATGTGTGCACAGGTCTCCTTTACTGCACACACTGACTCCAGCTGTGGAAAAGGCAGGTCTCCTTTACTGCACACATTGATTCCAGCTTGGGGAAAAGGCAGGTCACCTTTTCTGCACACACTGACTCCAGCTTGGGGACAAGGCAGGTCTCCTTTACTGCACACACTGACTCCAGCTGTGGAAAAGGCAGGTCTCCTTTACTGCACACATTGATTCCAGCTTGGGGACAAGGTAGATCTCCTTTACTGCACACACTGACTCCAGCTTGGGGACAAGGCAGGTCTCCTTTACTGCACACACTGACTCCAGCTGTGGAAAAGGCAGGTCTCCTTTACTGCACACATTGATTCCAGCTTGGGGAAAAGGCAGGTCACCTTTTCTGCACACACTGACTCCAGCTTGGGGACAAGGCAGGTCTCCTTTACTGCACATACTGACTCCAGCTGTGGAAAAGGCAGGTCTCCTTTACTGCACACATTGATTCCAGCTTGGGGACAAGGTAGATCTCCTTTACTGCACACACTGACTCCAGCTTGGGGACAAGGCAGGTCTCCTTTACTGCACACACTGACTCCAGCTGTGGAAAAGGCAGGTCTCCTTTACTGCACACATTGATTCCAGCTTGGGGAAAAGGCAGGTCACCTTTTCTGCACACACTGATTCCAGCTTGGGGACAAGGCAGGTCTCCTTTACTGCACACACTGACTCCAGCTGTGGAAAAGGCAGGTCTCCTTTACTGCACACATTGATTCCAGCTTGGGAACAAGGTAGATCTCCTTTACTGCACACACTGACTCCAGCTAGGGCACTGTGTGCAGGAAGATCACAACACTCCTGGTATTAATAGGGATAGGGCACTGTGTGCAAGAAGATCACAACATTCCTGGTATTAATAGGGATAGGGCACTGTGTGCAGGAAGATCACAACACTCCTGGTATTAATAGGGATAGGGCACTGTGTACATGAAGATCACAACACCCCTGGTGCCAGGGTTAGGGCACTGTGTGCAGGAAGATCACAATACCCCTGGTATGAGGGTTAGGGCACAAGTTCTAGTCACATTGACTGATCACATTACTTGTTTTGTCAAGCTACCGTTTCCATTTCCCATCCCCCATATACTGTCAGTGGGAACCTTGGTAACATGAATAAATAAGAGGGCAGCCAATAGGAATACATATTCATTCCTAAACTGACCTTAACTGACCTGAAAAGTGTCAAATTGTATCATTTTCAGTTAGTACGCAGTAACTTGAGTTAGTGCGCACTAATCGGAAAAAACGATTTTTTAACTAAAAAATCGTGCCAAACACGATTTTCTTCTCCTACCAGACGATTTCAATCGTTAAGACGATAGGGCACACGATTCACATCCCTATTAGTGAGGAGCTGCAAGACAGAAAGATCACCTAATTCCCTTGCGTTATTGCAGTGACTCCTAGGCCTGGGGCCATGCCTCCTCGGCAGCATTCCCAGCCACAGCTGATCCAGAAATGGAAGACCCAACCTGCGTATTGAACTGAGGAAGTAACATACAGCAGTGCACAGGGAGGCAGGGCAGGTCACTGTTTTTAACATCCTTTGTACCACTGAACCTCCTTGCTAGTCTTCATTCTTATTGTGTGGTCAGTGCTGAGACCAGCATTTTCTGCAACCAGGTCAGAAATTCAAATTTTATATACTGACATTCAATCTGAGATATCATATCAGTTTACTTTCAGGTACTGTAGGTATTTCCCTGTCCCCAGAGGGCTTACAATCTAAGTTTTGTACCTGAGGTAATGGAGGGTAAAATGACTTGCCCAAGGTCACAAGGAGCAATAGCAGGACTCAACCCCTGGTCTCCTGGTTCATAGCCCACTGCTCTAACTCTAGGCTACTCCTCCTCCTCCCAGTTTGACTTCCCAGTGGCTACTCTGGCACAGCACTATCTTCTTTGGTGGCAAAGGCAAGGCAGCAGTTCCAGCAGAGCACCCCTCCCCCACCTCTCCTTCCCCCAAAACTCCCAGCATTCCGTCTTTTTCTTTCTCCCACCCCTTGTCCAGCATCTCTCTTTCTTTCCCCCTCCAGTACTTTCTCTGCATTCTCATCTTTTTCCCCTACTATTCCTTTCCCTGCTTCCCCCCTCTTTCTACCCCATCCCCCACACTTGTTCTGAGTCCTCATCATCATCATCATCATGATCACTGTTTATTTATATCACACTTTTCCAGCAATAGAGTACAAAGTATGTTACAACCAGTTAGGATAATTGAATACATAAAGCAAATTGCAGGATGAATAGTGCACGTAATACATTACATTACTAAATAAAGCATACAAAATCACAGCAGATACATAAAGATCTAATAAATAAGGCAACAAATATCAAGTACAGATGCATAATTGTCATACAGATCTAGAGATGTGCATTCATCTGGGACGAATTAGACAATTTCAATGAAATTGTCTAATTTGTCCTGTTTCGGCAACCCTGAAAAACAAAGCACATTTTCCCGAAATTTTGGGAAAATTCATTTTCGGGGTTAGGGTGCGCTATGTAGATCTGAAAAATGGGACTTAGCAACTCAAGCACAGATTAAGATTGTATACAGTGGCTCGAGGCACTAGAGATAGGAAGAAGTAAATATTTTGTTTCATTTTTCATTTCATTTTTAGAGGGTTCACCATGAATTTCATTTTGTTTAATGTTTATTTCATTTATTTAATTTAAAAAAATGAAATGAACATTAAAAAAGAAAAAATAAATGGGGCCTCCTGAGGCCTCCAGTCCCAACTATCCACCCCTTCCATCCAAAAAACTGCCAGGGTCAGGATCTACTTTGGCCCCTACTTATGCGTTCTGACGATGAGGCCTAGGCCCAGGACAAAGCCTCGGCCTTTCGTAGGCTTAGGCCATGGTAGGTAGCCGCGACCTCATCCTAGGTCCTACAGTAAATCCAGGCTTCAAGCCCTAGTCCTGATGCTTCTGCCTAGGCCCAAAACCAAGGCCTAAACTGGACTTCAGGGCCTCAAACTCAGCCTAGGTCAAAGCTGAGGTCCTGTTGCTGGAGCCCAGTCCAGAGGTCAGGTCCCAACACATGGGCCTCTGCCTAAGCCAAGGCCAGGGTCCAGTCCTGATGCTAGGATCCAGTCTGGAGGTCAGGGCCTTGGCCTGGACCCAGGCCCAATGCTGCATCCTGGCCTGGAGGCCGGTCTTGATGACTGGGCCTTGGGCTAGACCAAGGCATAAGCTGAGGACCAGGCATCTGGATCCTGCATCTGGGCCTTGGCATTGTTCCTGAGTCCCTGCTGAGGCCCAGACATCAGGACCTGGTCTCCACATTGGGCCCCAGCATCAGTCCTGGGACCCAGCTGAAGCCCCAGCATTGGAACCCCATATGCAGAGCAGGCCCTTGGAAAGAAGGCAAAACTATCAATGGCATGGTTAAAAGGGAAGGTGAAAGAAGCTATTTTAGCCAAAAGATCTTCATTCAAAAATTGGAAGAAGGATCCAAAAGAAGAAAATAGGATAATGCATAAGCGTTTGCAAGTTAAATATATGTTGCGTTCGTGCCTCTTCTCGCCCCTCGCTCCACCCTCTCTACCTGGGATGCGACTCCCTTCGGCTCTGATGGACAGTTGCAGCCGCAGCTTCTCTCCGCCTCTTGGTCCCCATTCCCCCGGGCTGGCCTGATGCTTCGGATCTGCCATGTTCTCGATGACGTAAGGGTGCACGCGCGCGCGCTCCAGACTTTGTACCAGCAAGGGCATGAACTGCGGGGGCGTCCCCCCATAGTGACTTCATCCATTTGTACTTTAAAAGGTCTTTGTTTGCTAACCTCTAACGAGTTAGCAAGGAACTCCAACAGGACTTGCTTCGGCAGTCCACGATACTTGCAAAAACGATCTGAGTCAGCGAGGGGAATCCTTCTCCACTGCTCGGCCTTTTCAAACTTACCAGGAGTACCCGCTCCACGGACGCTCTGCTCTCTCTTCTTGATTTCAGATTGCCAGAACATTCGGAAGACTCCTCATTGCCTGGAAGTGATCGTGGACGTGAACACTGCGAGTTCTATTACATAGGAATCAGTATTCGCTCCACAAGGGCCTACATTCCTATTGCTCTGAAGACTCCCTTCCGTCCAAGAAGTTATCGCAGCTACAGAGATCTAGAGTTACATTGGCAAGATTACAGATAGGAACCGGTACTCGCTCCAAGAGGGCCTATGTTCCTAGAATCTATTACAGACTCTGTTCTACTCTAGAAGCCTTTTCATATACAGCAATTGTGAGTTCATATTACAGACTGTTTGTGGGAACCAGTACTCGCCTACGGCTCCTGTTCCTGAATGTACTGAAGACTCTCTGTGGCATAGAGACCATTGCAGACATCTACTATTGTGAGTGTACCATCTTGTATCCAGTATACCTTGTCTACTCACTTCTTCTAGTCTCTCTCTACAGCTCAGCGACCCAGAGATTATATTCCAGTATTAGAAGGACTTCAGCCTTGCCGAGCACAGTGACTCACTACTGCCACCCCTGGTGGTCCAACTTCCAGTCTAATAGAGAACTGTTGAGTTTATCTCATACTCTAGCCTAGGCGGTGGTTCATCTCAGGATTTCCTCCTGGGGGCGCTGTCATCTGCCATCGGCCCAGGGATTCACCATTTCCTCCAAGTGGTCATTCCTTCACTATTGTCATCCTTTGTGAGCCAGCCACTACAGACCACTAACTCCGCTCACGGAAGTATTATATAGACAGCTACTCTTCTTACTTGAGACTTGCCAGCAGCATATATATGTACAGATTTCTATTCCGTAGCGGAGGCTTGATAGATTGCTATCTCAGTAGCAAAGTACAATATATCTATTGTTCGCGCCTCTCCTCAGAAGAGTATCATTATACAAGATTGCCAACTCCTCTTCCTTGGAGAGTTGATCCATAACAGATTGCTACTCCTTAACAGATTGGTATCAGATTGGTACCTCCTTTCCTTATAGGAGCATCTAACAGCAGTTCACTAACAGATCTACAGATAGCTAACTCTTCCCCTCTGGAGGAGCAGGTCATGTCATATCGCTATTCCTTCCCCTTTCAGGAGAACAGCAGAACAGCTTGCTAACTCTGCCCTCCTGGCGGGGTGAGCAACAGCAGATTGCTACTCCTCCCCTCTGGAGGAGGAAAGTGTAACAGACTGCTAACTCCTTCCCTCAGGAGGAGAAGAGCATAACATTGCTAACTCCTTCCCTCAGGAGGAGGAGAGCGTAACAATATAAAACATTGATAAGACAGGCTAAGGGAGAATTTGAAAAGAAGTTGGCTGTAGAGGCAAAAACTTACAGTAAAAACATTTTTAAATATATCCAAAGCAGAAAGCCTGTGAGGGAGTCATTTGGACCATTAGATGATCGAAGGTTTAAAGGGGCAGTTAGAGAAGATAAGGCCATCGCGGAAAGATTAAATGATTTTTTTACATCAGTGTTTACTGAAGAGGATGTTGGTGAGATACCCCTATCAGAGAAGGTTTTCATGGGTAATGATTCAGATGGACTGAACCAAATGATGGTGAACCTAGAAGATGTGGTAGGCCTGATTGACAAACTGAAGAGTAGTAAATCACCTAGACCGGATGGTATTCACCCCAGGGTTCTGAAGGAACTAAAAAATGAAATGTCAGACCTATTAGTAAAAATTTGTAATCTATCATTAAAATCATCCATTGTACCTGAAGACTGGAGGGTGGCTAATGTAACCCCAATATTTAAAAAGGGCTCCAGGGGCGATCTGGAAAATTACAGACCAGTTAGCATGACTTCAGTGCCAGGAAAAATAGTGGAAAGTGTTCTAAATGTAGTAAACCTGTTGTAGATCTGTTGCTGGATATCATATTGGAGGAGGAGTTAGCAATCTATTATGAATATGTCTCCTGAGAAGGAGGAGTTAGCAAACTGTTATGCTCCGTAGGTGGAGTTAGCAATCTGTTATGAATCTGTTGCTGAAGACTCCTGAGAAGGAGTAGCAATCTGTTACCAGCGGAGTGCTTGGACAGGGCACTCAGCTGTAGAGGAATGTAGTTAGGTGGATCCTTGGGCCGATGGCAGATGACTGCGCCCCCAGGAGGATATCCTGAGAGGGACCACCAGCTAGGCTTGGGTATGGAGACAGACACAGATAATTCTTTTATTAGACAGGTTAGTAGAATCACCAGAGGTGGCAGTAGTGAGCTGATATGCCCGGCAGGGCTGAAGTCCCTCAGGTACTGGAACCACAATCCCAGGGTTGCTGAGCTGTAGAGAAACTATAGATAGTGAGTAGACAGGGTATGCTGAATTCAAAGCCAGTAGCTGGAAAGGGTTAGGCCCTCGAGGAGCGAGTACCTGGTTCCAGGGAAAGCTCTGAGAGAGCGATGGTAACTCACAAATGTCTGTATCTGCGATAGCTTCCATGCAGTAGAGAATTTCAGAGTGTCCAGGAATATGGGCCCTCGAGGAGCGAATACTGGTTCCAGGGAAAGCTCTGAGAGAGCGAGGGTAACTCTCAAATGTCTGTATCTGCGATAGCTCCAGGCAGTAGAGAATCTTCAGAGTGTCCAGGAACATGGGCCCTCGAGGAGCGAATACTGGTTCCTATCTGCAATCTGAAATAAAGAAAGAGCAAGGAGGAGTACCCGAGGAGTGGGTACCCCTGGTAAGTCCGAGGAGGCAGAGTAGCTTAGAGAGACAAGCGAGTCCAAATCAATCCCCGCTATCAATCCTTGCTAACTCAATTCATTAGCGAATACTGAGACCTTTTATATTGGAAGTGGATGACGTCATCTCGGGGGGATGCCCCTGAGGTTCGCGCCCTTGCCGGTACATCAATCGGAGCGCGCGCGAGCGCCCTACGTCATCAGGCAACATGGCAGATCTGCAATGTCGTGCCGGCCTGGGGACACCGAAGGGAGACAGCAAGAAGACACCGTGGCATCAAACCGTCCATCAGACCCAGAGGGAATCTCCACAAAGGTAAAGAGGGCGGAGTGAGGGCATCGAGCAGTGATGGACGCAACACTAAATATCAAAATCATAGAACATATATTAAGACAAGGTTTAATGGAACAAAGTCAGCATGACTTTACCCAAGGCAAATCTTTTCTCACAAATTTGCTTCACCTTTATGAAGGGGTTAATAAACATGTAGATATAGGTGAACTGGTGGATGTAGTGTATTTGGATTTTCAGAAGGCATTTGCCAAAGTTCCTCATGAGAGGATTCTAAGAAAAGTATAATGTCATGAGATAGGTGGTGATGTCCTTTCGTGGATTACATACTGGCTAAAATACAGGAAACAGATAATAGGATTAAATAGGACCATTTTCTCAGTGGAAGGGAGTGGGCAGTGGAATACCTCAGGGATTTGTATTGGGACCCACACTTTTCAATATATTTATAAATGATCTGGAAAGAAATACGACAAGTGAGGTAATCAAATTTGCAGATCATACAAAATTGTTCAGAGTAGTTAAATCACAAGCAGATTTTGATAAATTGCAGGAAGACCTTCTGAGACTGGAAAATTGGGCATCCAAATGGCAGATGAAATTTAATGTGGTTAAGTGCAAGGTGATGCATATAGGAAAACATAACCCATGCTATAGTTACACAATGTTAGGTTCCATATGAGGAGCTACCACCCAAGAAAGAGATCTAGGCGTCATAGTGGATAACACATTTAAATTGTTGGTTCAGTGTGCTGCGGCAGTCAAAAAAGCAAACAGAATGTTGGGAAGTATTAGAAAGGGAATGGTGAATAAAACAGAAAATGTCATAATGCTTTTGTATCACTCCATGGTGAGACCGCACCTTGAATACAGTGTACAATTCTGGTCGTCGTATCTCAAAAAAGATATAGTTGCGATAGGAAAGTACAGAGAAGGGCGACCAAAATATAGAAACATAGAAACAGAAATGATGGCAGAAGAAGATCAAACACCCCATCCAGTCTGCCCAGCAAGCTTTCACACTTGTTTTTTTCCTCATACTTATCTGTTACTCTTGGCCTTATACTTATCTATTACTCTTGGCCCTTATTAGTAACTTTTTGGTTCTGGTTACCTTCCACCCCCACCATTGATGTAGAGTGCAGTGCTGGAGCTGCATCTAAGAGGATTATCTAGCTTAATTGGTTAGGGGTAGTAACCGCCACAATAAGCAAGCTACTCCCACACTTATTTGTTTACCCAGCTTGAGCGATTCTGTCCTTGTTGGTTGTTGTCTGAATATAAATCCTCTTTTCTTCATTTCCCCTTCCGTTGAAGCAGTGAGCTGCGCTGGATATGTATTCCAAGTGAAGTATCAGACTTACCGTATTTTTCGCTCCATAAGATGCACTTTTTTCCCCCCAAAAGTGGGGGGAAAATGTATGTGTGTCCTATGGAGCGAATATAAAAAAAAAAACTAAAAATCTAACAAACCCCCCCACCTCCTTCCTGACTCCCCCAAGACCTGCCGACTTAATTTACTACAACCCCCCTCCCTCCTGACCCCCCAAGACCTGCCAACTTTATTTACTAGAACCCCCCACCCTCCTGACCCCCCCAAGACCTGCCAAATGTCCCTGGTGGTCCAGCAGGGGTCCAGGAGCGGTCCAGGAGCAATCTCCTGGGCTTGGGCCGTCGGTTGCCAGTAATCAAAATGGCACCGACGGCCCTTTGCCCTCACTATGTCACTGGGACCGACCAATGGCAGCGGTAGTCCCTGTGACATAGTAAGGGCAAAGGGCCGTCGGCTGCCAGTAATCAAAATGGTGCCGACGGCCCTTTGCCCTCACTATGTCACTGGGACCGACCGCTGCTATTGGTCGGTCTCAGTGACATGGAGAGGGCAAAGGGCCGTCGGCGCCATTTTGTTTACTGGCAGCCGACAGCCGAAGCCGAGGAGATCGCTCCCGGACCGCTCCTGGACCCCCGCTGGACCACCAGGGACGTTTGGCAGGTCTTGGGGGGGTCAGGAGGGTGGGGGGTTGTAGTAAATTAAGTCAGCAGGTCTTCGGTGGGTCAGGAGGGTGGGGGGTTGTAGTAAATTAAGTCGGCAGGTCTTGGGGGGGTCAGGAGGGTGGGGGGTTGTAGTAAATTAAGTCGGCAGGTCTTGGAGGTGGGTCAGGAGGGTGGGGGTTGTTAATTAATTTAAAGGGTTGGGATGGGGTTTTTTTTGGGGGGGGAGGGGTTCCCAGAGAAAGAAAAGTTTTCTGATCTGGGGAGTGGACCAAAATGGCCCTCCCCATACCAGAAAACAAAATGGGGAGAAAAAAAAAAAGCTATGCACTCCCCTAATTTGCTCCATAAGATGCCCAGACACAGAGCCGGTTTAGCACAATTTTTTTTTTTTTTAATTTTCCCCCTCTGAATCCTAGGTGCATCTTATGGTCAGGTGCGTCTTATGGAGCAAAAAATACGGTAATTGTTTCAGGGTTGTAACTTATTTAAATCCATTTTCGATGATCTTGCTCGAGTTACTGTTGCAGGCTCTGCTTTGGTGGGCCTGAAGCAAGGCAAAAGCCCACTGGCTGATTTTGCGATAGAGTTTAAAACTCTTGCTACAGAACTCTGCTGGGACCCTAAATGCCTGAAGACCCTTTTCTTCAGAGGCCTGGATACCCGTTTAAAAAACAAGCTGGCCTCTCGCGAAACACCTGACTCGGACAAACTAGTGGCTTTAGCCACTCGGATTAATCACCGGCTTCATGACAAGGTGAAGGAACTCTGGCCTAATAGAATACCAGGGTTGAAACAGGCTAGTGCTAAACCTGCACCTCGGATGGTTCCAGTAATTCCTGCTGCCAGTGAAGATGAACCGATGCAACTTGGTCATGGGCATTTGACTTCCAAAGAGAGAAGAGGCGCGGTCCTTGCATGTATTGTGGTCAGTCCAGCCACGATGTCCCTACATGCCCTATTTGTCCGGGAAATCCTTGCCAAACCTCCTGCAGGAGGACTGTTCTTAGGTCTCACTACTCCCTCTCCTCCACTCTCTCTCCAAGTCTCCTTGACCTGTGGACCATCCACGGATCAAACACTTGCCCTGGTGGATTCAGGGGCAGGAGGAAACTTTATTCTCAGACGTTTAGTGGAACACCTGAGGATTCCCTTCATCAGTTTGAAAGTTCCGCTACTTCTATCCTCCATCCATGGAGAGCCCTTACCGGGCGACATGACTTGCCAAACCATACCAGTGACTCTCTGCATCGGAACTCTCCATGTGGAATCACTTCCCTTCTTTGTGTTGGAAAAGGCCATGCACCCTATCGTCCTGGGGTTACCCTGGTTGCAAGCGCACCAACCCCAATTTGACTGGGCATCCTTGGAACTCTTCCGCTGGGGCCCAGAGTGTCATGGGAGGTACCTTAAGGAGATTTCTCCTGTCATCTGCATGCCTATGACTCCGTGGGCGTGGTCATCTGCCACATGTCCAGGGATCCACCCAAAATGCTTACAAATAATAACAAGCACCCACTGGCCCCAGAGGAGTGGGTACCAGACAGAGTCCAAAGTCCAACAGAGTCCAATAGCGTAGCCACAGGAACACGTAGCAGAAGCTAGTAGAGACGTACAGAATGTTGACAAGTCGGCTAGCTGAGGGCGAAGGCGGAGCTTATGTACCTTAATCTGATGTCATCATCAAACAGGGATGTCCCAGAGGTTCCCACTGAAGAGGCTTCAAAGTAGGGCCCTGTGGCACGCACGTGCGCCTAGGAAGGCCAGAGATGACGTGGGTGGCAGCAGAGTCTCAGCCGCCACAAGGAGCCATGGAGAATGTGGCAGTGGAGATTGGACTGTGTCGTGAGCAGACCTGGGGAGGGCTGGAGAATTTTGCAGGATGTAAGTGTGGTCGCAGCTGTCTGCGACCGACAGGCATAACAGTAAGTAACTGAGCCAGTTGGAACTTATCTGGCTAAATTACAATGTATATTCAGTGGCACGCAAAGCCACCCATTATCCACATATATATTTGTACTTAGCTGGATAAGTCTACCCGGCTAAGTTTAGACCTGCTCTATGGCATGTCTAAAATTACATGTATACTTATGTGGCTAACTCTGAATATCAGCTAACTCAACTCCACCATGATCTTCCCAGTACAAGCCTACTTTTTGTGCGTGTAACTTTTAACTATATAAGGGACTTATGCAGCTAAGTAGTTGCTGCTAAGTATGCGACTATGTTCAGTGGCCGCTGCTTAACTGCATAAGTCCCACTTATCTGGCTAAATAGTTGTTCAGAATCTGCTAGGGAGTTAGCAGTCTCGGTTATAGTTGTGGGTGGATCCTTGGGCCAGTGGCAGATGACCACGACCCCGGGGGGAGGGATATCCTGAGAGGGACCACCGATCAGGCTCAGAGTTTGGATACAGACACAACTAGTTCTTTATTAAACAATATATTGAGCTACCAGAGATGGCAGTAGTGAGCTGGAAAGCCCGGCTGGGCTGTAGTCCCTCAGATACTGGAACATCAATCCCTAGAGGCTGAGCTGTAGAGAAACTTAATATAGTGAGTAGGTAGGGTATGCAGATGGTACACTCACACAATGTCCCAATAAAGCCCAGGTGCTGGAAAGTATAGGCCCTTGAGGAACGAATACCTGGTTCCAGGGAAAGCTCAGAGAGAATGATGGTAACTCACTGATGTGGCTGATATAGTTGGTAGTGATGACTTTCAGGCAGAAGAGTATATGAAGCAATTCTGGGAACAAGGGCCCTCGAGGAGCGAGTATCGGTTCCAGACTGTCACCTGAAAAACAAAGGAGAGAGCGAGGCCCCCGAGGAGCAGGTACCTCTGGTAAGTCCGAGGAGGCAGAGTAGCTTAGGTAGCGAAACCCTTGCTAACTCAATGTGTTAGCAAATACTGAGACCTTAAATATTCATCGCGGGTGACGTCATCTTCAGGGGACGCCCCCGAGGTTCGCGCCATTGCTGGTACTTCAGTCGGGGCCATGCCGCACGCACAGCCCTAGGCCTCCAGGAACATGGCGGATAGCAGCATCAAGCCGGTCCGGGAACGCCTGAAGACTTGCGGCAGAAGAACACCGCGGCAGCCAATCTTCCCACGGTCGGAGAGGGAGGCGCCAGAGAGGTAAGGAGGGCAGAGAGAGGGCATCAGGCACCAATGGACACAACAATAGTGCTAAATGTGTTTTGAATATCGAGCTCTTTTGGGGCTCTTAGGACATTTAGTGGACAAGTTATCTGGCTACAGTTAACTGGATAACTTGTCCTGGATATTAAGTGGGATACACTCCTAT
The DNA here is from genome assembly GCF_901001135.1 of Rhinatrema bivittatum. Classification (NCBI taxonomy): domain Eukaryota; kingdom Metazoa; phylum Chordata; class Amphibia; order Gymnophiona; family Rhinatrematidae; genus Rhinatrema; species Rhinatrema bivittatum. The sequence continues at coordinate 376,483,987 of NC_042615.1, read as the reverse complement.
TGAATATCTCTGATTTAAGTTATCCAGCTAACATTAGCTGGACAATGGTAAACATAACCAGAAATATAAGGTACAACAAGGGTGGATAGGTTAGGATTGGGTTAGGGGGATGGAAGGAAGATTCTGGAAGGAGAGGTTTTTTTGAAAAAAAAAAATCTGACCATGGATTGAGCAGTGGTGGGAGGAGGAGAGACGATCCATTACCCTGGCCTTTATTATTAGTAAACCATCCAATACAGGACATTTTGGGGAGCAGGCAGCAGGCAGCAGGCAAGGAGTGTGGCTGGTTGGGGCCTTTTGGATTGCATTTTTTTCCATTAGCATTGCCACTTAACTGGATAACTTTTGAAGATATCTGGGTAAGTGGAAGGTTATCTGGCCACAAACAAATCAGCTAACCTAGCTGGATATAACCAATTTTCAGCTAGGTTAGCCAGTCATCTCAGCCCTTCCGTGGCACACCCCCAAAACATGCCTTTTTTATCCAGCTAAATTATAGCAAGATAACTATTTATCCGGCTGTAATTTAGATGGATAAGTAGCTGAATATGCCACAATTGCCATTTAGATAGATACATTTTGAGTTTTCCATCTAAATGGCCTTTGTATTTATTTATTTATCTATATTTATTTATTTATTTAATTATTTGTTCTTATTAACCACTCACTCAGAAGACTCTGATCGGTGCGGTACACAACAGGTTTAAAAAATCCAAACACAAAAATTGAACATAATAAAACAACTAAAACAAATAATATAATTTTATGCAGGTTTTAAACTAAAATCACTTAATTAAAATAATACAATGCCCTAAGCAAGAGAGATGAATGCTCCTAGATCTTACTACAGGTAGAACTCAAAATGCTCATTAATCTAGCTTGGAAAGAGGCAGGATTTAACCCTCTTCTGAAAAAGCAAATAATTTAATTTCCATCCTCAGCTCTCTTGGTGCTGAATTCCATAATTCGGGGGGTATAACAGAAAGAAGTCTCTTCCTGTTTGCACTTCTAGAAACTTCCTTCACTGTTGCAACTTTGACTAATACCTCAGATGCTGAACGGACCCATCTCCAGGGCTTGTAAATCTCTACCAGCTCTTATAAATACTTTGCCCCCTGTCCTTTGGTCACTTTATACGTTAAACTCATGATCATAAATTGAAATCTTTGCTGATCTAGAAGCCAATGCAGCTGCTTTAATGAAGGAGTTGCACTGATCTTTCGAGGATAGCCATAAATCAACCTTGCAGTCATATTTTGCATAACCTGCAATCTGTGAATACATTTGGCTGGTAACGCCAGCCAACCCATTGCAATAATCAATCTGAGGTAAAAATAAAAGCCTGAAGCAGCAACCAAAAAACTGACAAAGAAAAAAATGCCCCAAATCTCCTCAGTATCCTATGTTTAAAAAAATACCTGCCTGTACTACCATGGATATATGAGACTCAAAATCCCACTGATCATCACAAGTCACCCCCCAAATTCTTTACTTTTGGATAAGCTCATCCCTTTTATCTTTAATTTCAATCACTTTGTACAACATCCTTCATATCAATATAGAGCCACTCTGTTTTCCCAATATTTAGCAATAATTGATTTTTGAAAAACCACTTAGAAAGCAGACCCAAATTCCCATTAACCCTGATCATTGCTTCCTCCACATTCTGTTCAGCTGAGAAAACCAATTGAACATTATCAGCATAAAGAAATCCCTTAAAACTCAATTCTCTAATCATCTTTCCCAAGGGCTGCATAAAAAGATTGAATAACAAAGGTGAAAGGGGAGAGCCCTGCAGAATCCCACATTTGGAACCATAGAAGTGCTTCCCGGCGCACACAAGGATGCGCCAATTTTCTCTCATGTTAGAAAACCCATGGGCTGTGCACATATACGCGCCGGATTTTATAATCCGCACATGTAAGTGCGGGCAGGGCGGACAAGGGATGGGACTTCTGCAGTTTCCGTGCAGTGATGCATTATGGCCTTCCCCATTTCCCTCACAGTCTGCTCCAATTAAGAAGTAGACTGGAAGGGAACTTCCCTCACCCCCTACCTAAATTCCCTCCCTCTTCCCCTCTCCTCCCCACCCCCTAAACCATACCTTTTTTTTTGTTTTTTTCTTTGTTTTGCAACTTACTTCAGTTCCCGAGCTGAAGTAAATTGCACATGCCAGCTGGCTGCCGGCACATGATTCTTTAGGACAGCGATCAATGGCACTGTCCCAGCCTACCCCCAGCCCTGCCTCTTCCCACCCAGAACATGCTCCCCGGCCCGCCCATTCGAAGAAGCCCAGCACTTGTGCGTGTACCGGGCTTTATGCGTGTGGCCGGTCCCTTCGAAAATTCACTCGGCAGGTGCGTGAAGCCTGGATTTTACGCGCACAGGGCTTGCAAAATCCGGGCTATATTGCTTACATGACACCCCTCACACTTGCACCTCTGCAGATCTCTCATTCAAAAATGAACTCAACCAAGTTAAGACCTGTCCCTACAGACCTAGTTCCTCATACCTCTCCAACAAAAGAGTGTGATCCACCAGATTGAAGGCAGTGGACATATTTAAACAACTTAATTTTCCCTACACCAATAGCACTTCTCCATACTATAACCATGTCTGAAACCTGATTGACACTCGTCTAACCCATTAATCTCCTCCAAATATCAAGACAACATTGACCATCACCATCACCATCCTCCTTCTCCTTCCCAACCCCAGCACTTTTCTCTTTTCCTCCTTCCTTTCAGTAATCTAATACTGCCAATCCACTGCTGCAGCTTTCCCCCTCTGCACTGGCAGATGGGAGGGCAGCCATATGCCTCCTCCTCCTCCTCCTCCTCCTCCTCCTGACCTGTAAGGGACAACACAAGCACACCTCTGTCTTCCTCTAACTTATGCAGGCTGATGCAAGCATGTGTTTACCTTTTCCTTCAGCCAATGTAAGCCCATGGAAGTGTCACTTGGGGCTCTTTCTCCTTTTAGTCTATGTGGGCTGGCATGAGGTGTGGCTTTCCTTGCATTGTGAACATGGTTGGTAAACGAGTTCTTAGGTCAATAGCCAGTCATGTGAAACCCATAACCAGTCAGGTTTTCAAGCTATCCACAATGAGTTCGCACGAGGTAGCATGACAAAAAAGGGCCTATCACACACGCACACATCCCAACCCTTCCTTTTAAATTAATTTTAATAAATGCATTACGGATACTTTTTGATTTACCCTTGTATATTGGGTTTTTTCATCTGGTTACAACTTGATATGCGGAGTGAACATAATTTCAGAAAAAAAACCATCAGTATCAGAGCAAAAAAACAAATTTGCAACAGCTAACATACAGGCCGATACAGTACAGTGCGCTCCGCGTTTGGACGCACGTTTTCGACGCTCGAAAACATGCGTCCAACCCCCCCTGAAACTAATAGTGCCTGCAACAATCAAATGCATGTTGATGGTCCTATTAGTTATTCCAAAGGTAGGCGTTAATTTCTGCCGGCACCGGGAAAGTGTACAGAAAAGCAGTAAATACTGCTTTTTTGTCTGAGGTCCAAAGTAAAAAAAAACCAAAGTCTGAGGTCCAAAGTAAAAAATAATTTAAAAAAAAATTTAAAAATTGGCCCACGGCTCGCGGGTTGAAAACCGGACGCTCAATTTTGCCGGCGTCCGGTTTCCGAACCCGTGGCTGTCAGCGGGTTTGAGAACCAACGCCAGCAAAATTGAGCGTCGGCTGTCAAACCTGCTGACAGCCGCCACTCCTTTCAAAAAAGAGGCGTTAGGGACACACTAGTGTCCCTAACGCCTCTTTTTACCATGGGTCCTCATTTAAATACTGAATCGCGCACACAGGAGAGTGACTTTGACTGAATCGGCCTGATAATGCAGCTAAGGAGGGACAATAAGAGAAAACATTTCCCCCCTCATACAGACTAACCATAAACAGGTTCAAATAAATACATAGAACATAAAACATGAGAACAAAATACAATACATATTAAATACAATAAGATATTAAATGCCAAATGAAGATTAACAGAATGAAATAAAACAATGCATCTGATGTCAAACATCTGTACCATATAGTAGCCTACTAAGTAAACAAAAATTCAGCCATAAAATTGGATTAACTAATAATTATATTCCTTTGATTCAGATTTGATTCAGTTTTGGTGGGTGAGGCAATAGTACTTTCACAGTAATAATTAGATTTCTGTAATCCTTTCTTCTATATACTATTTTACTGTAAATTTGTATTACCTCAATTCTTTTTTTAACTTTGATCTTCCAGGATGCAATTTTCTTACCCAAAGAAATAAAAAAAGCTCCACAGGAGCAAACATTAGAAGGGCTTGGCGAGTCATACAATACCAATCTGTCTTTGGTTCATCTGCATTTAATAGTGAATTTGTTCATCTTTGATAATGAGCCATGAATCTTTGATTACTTTTTTTCTGCATCATTGGTGCTTTTCACTATGTGAAATGACTGGAAATTGCACCTACAGCAAGCTGTTTTTTTAGTAAGGTTAATAACAGAATACTGTGGCATTTGGTATCTTTAAATAAACAGCTAAGGCAAGAATTGTTATTTGGTCGACATATGTCCATGTTCTGACAAAAGTATAACAGTTGACCAGAACTTTTTCTATTGCTAATACTTCATTTCTGAATAATTAAATGCAATACAAGCTTGTAATAACATATTTGTATGCTCACAATGTTTATATGCTCACAATGTTTATATGCTACACCCAAAAGAAATAAAGCAGAAGTGCAGACATATGATCAGGATACACAAAAATAAGAAAGAAATTGCACCATGTGCAGTTGACCAAGGATAGAGTATTTTATCAAAGAAATGGCCTTTTACAAAATTGCTTGTCTAATAAGTGGGTAAACTTACATGTATATGTCATGTTCGCATGTAAACTTACCCAGATTGACCAGAGGTATTGCTCGGGGTGGAGATAGGGAGGTATTGGAATTATGCATATAAGGGTGGGCACACGCCAAAATCAAGAGAGAGGCCCGCATGTAGGACATGCACTCGTCCACCCTATTTTAAAAGCCACCCATATGCGCTTACAAGTTATGATGCATGAATACCTTGCATCAGGAAAAAAAGGGGTGGAATGTGGGCATGGCATGGGCAGAACATGGGCGTTCCAGGGCGAGGCAAGAGATGAGCGCACAAGTACCTATGCAACTGGGTGCATGCCTAGGTTTATTTGTGTTCAAACTTACTTCTACTATGGAGGAGGTGTAAGTCTTAATAAAACTATTTCTAGGCATCTGTAAAGTGTTAACAGGAGGGAGTGCAAAATATAGAACCAGGGGAGGCTGGAGGACCTAGCTGTAGACTGGGAAAACTTGTGTATGAACTGATGAAACTGGTTATGGCGTTGATGCGTGCCTGTTATAATATTTTCTCACTTGAACGTTTCAAACCCAAAATTTTGTGGATGTGCATGCACACTTATATAATTAGAGACACTCATTTGCATGCTAGGGTTATTGTATAACATGTGTATAGGATATAAAATTGCTGCATATCTGGCCACGTGCCCACACACACGCATATATGTGTGCCTGATTGCCCCTTTGAACGTGACGGTCATACTTTTTAAAATTCGACCATATGCAGGTACATTTTTATGAAAAATGTGTGCAGACACTTTAGCAGACATAATTGTATGTGAGTAAATGTGATGGGATAATTTTCAGTGCATACTTATGCAGATAAATCCATGTTGAAAGTTAGAAACCAGTTTTCAAATGGTTTATGGATCCTAAGTTTAAAAGTTAGAAGCCTCAATTGGCCCTTTTGAAAATTGTCTAGGGCTGAGTCCATAAATTTAGGTTCCTAGTTTAGGACCTTAAAACGTGGGTATCTATGGGAGTGAATTTAGGGCAGAGAAGATATGTTAGGAATTGTAACAGGTTTGGTATCAGTGGACCCCTGGTGCTGTGAGGTGGTTGCTGCAACCTAGTGGGCAGACCCATTTGGTCCACAGCGACAGCTAGTGGACACACCTTACAGTGGGACAGAGTGGATCTTCACATATGCCAGCCACCTCCCCGCAGGTTGTTTTTGAGTTCTCGTAGCCAGCAGGCCTTAGGTGGTTCCTTGGAGCGGTCAGGCAGGCAAGACTCCAAAGCCAGACCATGGTCTGGGCAGACAAAAGATACCGAGAACAGGCCAGAGGTCAGAGCAGGCAGCATATAGAAGATACCAGAGACAGGGTAGAGGATGGGGCAGGCAAAAAACAAGGTGTGGTCAGACCCAAAGCAATGGGTCAGATCCAGGTCAATACAGCTATACATGGCCACATTAATCATTACATCAGATTCCCTCATAAAAGATAGGACTTACTGGACTTGAAGAGAGGCTTTTATGCCATTGCCAACTTTCCAAATGTTCTGGGAGTTATTGACTGCACTCACATAGCCATCACCCCCACCCTTTACCCTGGCTCAGGAAGGAGATCTACCACAACAGAAAGCTCTTCCATTTCATCAAAGTGCAAGTGGTTTCCAGGCAAAGGGCCATCGGCTGCCACTCATAAAGATGGCGCCGATGGCCCTTTGCCCTTACCATATGACAGGGTATCCGTGCCATTGGCCGGCCCCTGTCACATGGTAGGAGCACTGGCTGGCCGGCGCCATCTTTAAAGATGGCCACCGCCATTGTAAAGATGGCTGCCGCCGTATTTAAAGATGGCCACCGCCATCTGTAAAGATGGCCACCGCCATATTTAAAGATGGCCGCCACCGTCGTAAAGATGGCCGCCGCCATCTTTAAAGATGGCACCAGCCATCCAGTGCTCCTACCATGTGACAGGAGCCGGCCAATGGCACGGATACCCTGTCACATGGTAAGGGCAAAGGGCCATCGGCGCCATCTTTATGAGTGGCAGCCGACGGCCCGAGAATGGGAGATCGCTCCCGGGACCACCACTAGACCACCAGGTAAATTTAAAATGTTTTGGGGGGCTCGGGAGGGTGGGGGAAGCTAAGGGGTCATTTTTAAAGGGTCGGGTGGGTTTTTTTTTTATCGGGCCATCGGCGCCATTTTTGAGTGGCAGCCAAAATGGCGCCGATGGACCGAGAGCGGGAGATCGGTTCCCGCGCCACCACTGGACCACCAGGTACTCGTAAAAAGCTTTGGGGGGGTTCGGGAGGGTGGGGGAAGGTAAGGGGTTAATTTTAAAGGGTCGGGCCTCACTAAAAAAACAATAACAATGTGAATCAGAACCAATTCCGATTCACATCACCCACGATCAGATTTTTTCCCCCCTCTAGCCGAACCCAATCATTAAGACGATCGGGCACACGATTCACATCTCTACTACAGAGTACATATAGGGGTAGATTTTCAAATAGCGCAAATTGGCCTACTTTTGCTGGCGCATCAGGCGCAAGCAAAAGTAAGCTGGATTTTAGTAGATATGCGCGGAGCTGCGCGTATCTGCTAAAAACCTGGATCGGCGCGCGCAAGGCTATTGATTTTGTATAGCCGGCGCGCGCCGAGCCGCGCAGCCTACCCCCGTTCCCTCCGAGGCCGCTCCGAAATCGGAGCGGCCTCGGAGGGAACTTCCTTTTGCCCTCCCCTCACCTTCCCCTCCCTTCCCCTACCTAACCCACCCACCCGGCCCTGTCTAAGCCCCCCCCCTTACCTTTGTCGGGGGATTTACGCCTCCCAGAGGGAGGCGTAAATCCCCGCGCGCCAGCGGGCCTCTTGTGTGCCGGGACGCAACCTGGGGGCGGGTACGGAGGGCGCGGCCACGCCCCCGGACCGCCCCGGGCCGTAGCCATGCCCCCATACCGCCCCCAAAACGCTGCCGACACGCCCCCTAAACGCCGCGACGACCGGGCCCGTCCCCCCGACACGCCCCCGACACGCCCCCCCCGGAGAACCCTGGGACTTACGCGAGTCCCGGGGCTCTGTGCGTGCCGGTAGGCCTATGTAAAATAGGCTCACCAGCGCGCAGGGCCCTGCTCGCCTAAATCCGCCTGGATTTGGCGGATTTAGGCGAGCAGGGCTCTGAAAATCCGCCCCATAATGTTTAAAAAAAAAGTGGCTTGGACTTTGGGTTTTCAAATAGCCTTTTAAGGCTCATGTCAAGCTATAACTTAGCTTCCAGTGTGTAATAGCTTGCTGTGGGTTGGCAGCGATATAACAAAGTTATGGTGATGTGAGTGATGCAGCCATTCTCTCTCTGCCGCAGGAGATTCGTGATATGGTTGCAGGACCTGGGTTCTCACACCTGTTATTATTCTCAACACTCTGGTAGAAACGAGGTACAATGAGGCCTTATATTCTACCCACTGCAACATTCAACATACCTTCTGAGTTCTCCAAAGTAGATTTTGAGGTTTGGACAAAATGGGGTGGGGGGGGGGGGGCTTTCATGTATGCCCCACCCAGAGTAGAAGAGATAGTGCTTGTCCGCTGTCTCTCATAATCTTGCTCTACATTATGGCATCCCAGTTGACCTTGTTCCATATCTTGCTGAGGATCCCCCATATCCCCCTGCACATGCCGGGGAGACCACTCGGACTGGCAGCCAACTTTAGCAAAGTGTCATACAGTGCTACTTTGCCTTTTAGTCATCATCTAGTCCTTCCCATTGCATAGATAAGAACCCAGAGAAGTGTTTCTGGCATCTCACATCTGTATCTTTAATTTACTCACCAGTCCTCTGTGTGGGTCAGTGTGTAACAGAAACCACTAAGTCCTAGTTAAGCAACATAGCAATAATTGAACAACAGATGCAATTTACAGTAGTAGACAAAATAAACACCAAATAAACCTAACAGTCAAGAGAAGTGGCTGTTCTAATGTATTCATATTGATTGTGAGTTAAAAACAGTCAAGTTTCATCATAGCATTTGTGTAGGACTGCCAACACAGTGTGCATTGCTTGGCATAGCTCGCACCTTCTTGCTAGTCTTGGCTATGCCTTGCACATTGTCCTAGTCCTAGTCCTCACATGTTAGCAAGATATTCACATAGGTATAATGGAACTCCAGCAGGGCCTATGACATTGGGCCCAGGTACTTAAAAAGTGAAATAATTCACAAGTAGCTCAGCAGCTTAAAGGCACAGCCTGAAGCTACAAGTTGACAGCTACAATCATCAAGCACAGTCTCTCACTTTCCAAGGCAGTGCTGACATCTGAGTGCTCACTTAGCAAGCCTTCATTTAGAGCCTTTTTGGAAGCATATGTTCAATATTGTGGCAATCCCAAACTTCTCACAGGTCATTGCAAGCTCACATATTTTATAGGGGTTGCACATGACCATGCACAGCTGGGCCCTGCTACACGTGGATAAACAGTTAACTCTCATATACAGATAGTGATAGACTTGGCCCTTGGTCTGTCATGTTGGTTATGTTAGTTGCACAGAGAGGCTATTGAAGGATTCAGGACTGACTATATGAAGTTTGTATTGGGAATAGGATGGTGTCACACCTTCACATGATGTAGAAAGTTACCTCTGACATTGATAGGTCTAAGTTTATTGTGTGATGACAAACAAAAGTTAGTCTCATTGAACTTAAGGTAAAGCTGTGTTAGAAGCTATTAACCTACCCTGTCATGTCACAGGTAGCCATTGGGAAATATTAAGAAGTCGGGGAGCAGCAAATTCCTTTGCCTGTCCAGCTCAGGGCTAGTCAAATTCTCCTGCTTTAAGAAGATACATAGAAATTCTGCAGAGTAGTTTATTTGCTCTGATTGCTAGTATCAGTTAGAGTTCATAACCTTCATGTGGCCACTCTTAAAGTACATAGGCTGAGGACACAATGGGAGACATGCTATCAGAATGGTAATTTTCCAAGCAAAGTCATAACCTTTCAGGGCTTTTCAGGCTGCTATGACTTTTTATGCCATGATTTGTGGCCAACATAGAAGAGTTTCTGTCCTCTAGGATGTGTCTCCTGTTGTGTTTGAGCATTTTAGACTTTGTGGATCCTGAGACCAAAGCAAGTGTCCTGATAGACTATCAATCATCAGCTCTGTGCACAGCATTAAGGTATGAGAAGGTTTTGTCAGCTGATGACCTCACGAGCCAACAAGCCTGTGAAAAATGTATAGTCAAACTGTTCCCAGAGGTATCATGTGGTAAGCTTGATGTTTTCTACACTTTCAGTGTTGTTTTGTAGAAGGACATGCATTTTTTGGCACCTGAGGCCTAGAGGTACCCATGTCTGTAACAAAGAAAACAGAGAACATATATCTTTCCAACAGATGTCTGTCATGCTGTCCAATGTAGACAATCTTCTATGAGCAGTAATGACTATAATTACCTCATTAGCATGTAGGGTTAAGCTTGGCACATTGATGGTTGATGATGAACAGGACAGGGATAGACAATTAGGGCTTCAGGAGGTTACCAACATGCTAGAGGAAGTCTGTAAACAACAATATCCTAACAGATGTGTGTGTCTGTGTGTGTCTCAATAAGTAATATGCAGTGCTAATCTCTGTCTATATCTGTGTCTGGGGGTGATGTAGGGCTTGTAGTTTTTTTTCCTTACCACACCAAAGCATACACCAGAACATGCACTGTGTATGCACCCAATTAGCACATACTTGTTTTTGCCACAAGCTATCCTGTTCTTCCATGCTTTAGAATGGATGCTACAGATATGGTAATGTGTAGGAGGGGAGAAAATGGCCTCACGCTTTGTAAGCTAATCTTCCACCTTGGCCTGACACTGTTTCTTCATTCAGCCGAGAGGGGGTTGAGAACATTGGCAGCATAAGAGCTCAGATATGCAGTGCCAATTTGCCAGATGAGTTGATATCTATCTGTAATTGGCACACCTTCACATGATGTAGAAGGTGATGTAGAAGGTGACAACTTTCAAATGTAGCTGGGCCACTGTGACAACTCTCAAAATGTAGCTGGGCCACTGTGCCACAAAGGCAGTCACCTATATACGTCTGAGACAAAGTGATAGCTGAGTGGGAAATGTATTGGTTTTGGGAGGCCTTACAACTGTGCTGCCAAAGTCAACCACTCCTTTCTTCCTGCTCCCAGTATCTGTCTACTGAGGTCAAATAGCCCTAGCTTCTCTTGTTCAATGCAAGTATGCAGTTTGGGAATAGCACACCTGTAGCTACAGCTTTCAGTGTGTTGCAATATAGCAGAAGTGAACACACATCACAACTACTATTGTGTGTGGTATCCTCTGCTATGAAACACATTGAAAGCATGTATATCTTGCCTGCATCAGAGACAGCTGTGTACATGTTATGTGGGTATACTATACACCAACTATACTACTACATTATATATCCTAAGGTCCATCATTAAAAGCCATTTTGTTGGCCAACTGAAAAGTTAACACTCTATAAATGACTAATAAGTCATATGCAGCTACTTATCCAGCTTCATTCTAGCCACCTAAGTCATTATTTGCCTGTAGATTACACCTCCCCCTTCCCGCACCTGATGCTCTCCCATCCAGTATCTTTTGTGGGTCTATTTGTAATGGTATTGGGTAGGGATGTGCAGAGGGACGCAATACGTTGCATTCGTGATTTGGATTTGTCGGGCAGCAGATATGTTGCATTTGGCCGTATGGCGCCCCAATGCGTTAATACGGCGATTTCTATTCGTGTCCCAGCTAAAATTAAAATTAACTACAACCGCCCACCCTCTTGACCCCCCCAAGACTTACAAAACTCCCTGGTGGTCCAGCGGGGAGTCTGGGAACCATCCCCTGCACTCTCCAACCCTCGGTGCCGGTTTCATCATTGCGCTGATAGCCTTTGTCACAGGGGCTACCGGTGCCATTGGTCAGCCCCTGTCACATGGTCATCGGCGCCATCTTTGCTCCTACCATGTGACAGGGACTGACCAATGACACCGGTAGCCCCTGTGACATTGTATGGGCAAAGGCTATCGGTGCCATTTTGAGTATTGGCATCGGACGGCTGGAGTGCAGGAGGTCGCTACGGGACCCACGTTGGACCCTCAGGGACTTTTGGCCACCTTGGGGGGGCCTCCTGACCCCCACAAGACTTGCCAAAAGTCCAGCGGGGGTCCGGGAGCGACCTCTTGCACGCCGGCAGTCCGATGCCAGTACTCAAAATGGCGCCGATCGCCTTTGCCCTCACTATGTCACAGGTACCGACGGTCGGCCCCTGTGACATAGTGAGGGCAAAGGCGATCTGCTGCCAGTATTCAAAATGGCGCTGATCGCCTTTGCCATCACAATGTCACAGGCTTTCTCTGCCATATTTACATACTGACTGGTTAGGCCTATATTTACCCGGCCGTATGTATCTGCATAAGTTTAGGGCAAATAGATTAGGTGGCACTTTTTTCTGGATGAATATAGAGGACAGGTTTTGCTGCTAACTGTAGCCGGATCATTTGTCTACTACACAGCCTCAAGAGTGTGGACCTCAGTGTACTTGCAGCCTGCTAGAACGCTGTCTCATTCCAGAAAGTGGCCTCTGTATAAAGCTCATACAGCCTACTGTGTGACAACTAAGGAGTGATGGAGGTGTGGAGGGTAGAGAGTCTCCACTGCCTAAGAGCAGAAAGCGATGGGGTCTGCTGTAGCTTGGAAGCAGACAGACATTCGACGGACTCCCTACCACCCCAGCACTGCCTTGGATTGTTGATCAGTAGATGTGTATGAAAAATCTTACCTCTGTGTTTCCTTTCTGAGCACACTACCAGAACCCTTACCTATTCTCTCATTTCCTCCCACTTAGATTATTGCAACCTGCTCCTCACAGGTCTCCCAGCAAGTCATCTCTCTCCACTTCTAATCTGTCCTAAGTTCAGTTGTATGACATATCTTTCACTAAAGTCACTACTCTCACATAATCCCTCCTCTGAAGTCACTGCATTGGCTCCCTATGTATTACACATATAGGTTTAGCTCCTCCTTCTCACCTACAAATGCCTTCACTCTGCAACACCTCACTACCTCTCCTCTTATCTCTCTCTACACCCTTCCTCATGCACTTCACTCATCGGAGAAGTCACTCCAATCTATGCCCTTCTCTTCTAGTGCCAATTCCTGACTCCGTACTTTCCACTTGGCTGCATTGTGTGCTTGGAATAGTCTTCCTGAACTGGTGTGTCATGCTCCCTCTCTTGCCATGTTTAAATCCCATCTAAAGACCCACCTTTTTGAAACCGCTTTTAAATCTAATGCCTGATTGCCTGCTTTTAGTCTTGTTAACTAATTTTCTTTATGAAATAATCCAAGTCTGTTGCTCAGTATGTTTACCTTATTAGATTGTAAGCTCTATTGAGAAGGAACTGTATTTTGTAATGTTTGTACAGTGCTGTGTATGTCGTGTATCGCTTTAGAAATGTTAAGTAGTAGTAGTAGTAGTGTGTTATTTATGTCCGTTATTGACATATATTATTATAAGGTCATGGAAGCAAGTGATAAATAATGTGCACATATATATACATTGTATATACACAACGTATATACATTGATCCCTTAAGAAAATCATGATTACAGCAAAGAATCTAGAAAGTGGAAGTGGCAACCGAATAGCTACAGTACAGCTCTAATGTTAGAGCTGATACCAGCATTACAATATGATGACAAGAGAGGGTCCAGACAGTAGGGTTGTGCATTCGTTTGCAACGTATTGGTAATCCGCAATATATAGGGCCATATTTGTTGTATTTGTGGGGAAGCGAAACGTATCATGATTCCCCACGAATACAACGAATCTTCACCAAATTATTCGGCTGTCTAAAGGAGCAAATTTAAACAAAACCCCACCCTCCTGACCCCCCGAAGACTTACCAAAACTCCCTGGTGGTCCAGCGGGGGGTCCAGGAGCCATCCCCTGCACTCACACCATTGGCTGCCGGTATTCAAAATGGCACCGATAGCCTTTGACCTTACTATGTCACAGAGGCTACCGGTGCCATTGGTCGGCCCCTGTCACATGGTAGGAGCAATGGACAGCCGGCTAGCCCCTGTGACATAGTAAGGTGAAAGGCTATCGGTGCCATTTTGATTAATGGCAGCCAACAGCCCGAGTGCAGGAGATCGCTCCCGGACCCCCACTGGACCACCAGGGACTTTTGGCAAGTCTTGGGGGACCCTCCTAACCTCCATGCTGAACTTGTAGGTGCGTAGATATAGCCGAGCTGCTTCCTGGCAGCCAGAAGATTGGGTTGCTACTTCTACTGCTGAAGAGGTGTCACTTTCATTACTCTCACTCTCACTCCCCTCCCTTCCCTCCCTCCTGCACCTGCCCTGACAACTCTCCACTGCCCTCTCTGTCCAGCCCTACCCCGTCGTCTTCCTCCTGCTACATTCACCTGCTTAGTCCCTTCCTCTTCCTGCCTCCTCATATCCCTTCCCTCATCTCTATTCCTACTATCCCTACTCCTCTTTTTCCTACCACTACTGCCCTCCTCCTCCTCTCCTCCCTCCTCCTCCTCTCCCTCCTTTCCTCACATCTCTATTTTCTTCTCTCACTACCCCATGCATACTCCATCCGCTCCTGCTCCTCACCACTCCTCCACCACTCCTCTCCACATGACTCCCCATGACTCCTCTCCCTGCTACTTCTCTCCCACCACTCCCCACCACTCTTCTCCATGCCATTCTTCCACCACTCCACCTGTCCTCTACTCACCACTCCTCTACCACTCCTCTCTTCCACACAAAAGGACAAACAAGACAAATGCACACAAACTTCCACATACAAATAAAGATAAGAGACAAAGGTAAAGGAAAACAGATGAGAACACTAAACAGGACAAGTCACTCAAGTAATCACTAGAAAAAAATAAACTCCAACTATCCACTAACCAACTCACCTCCTCTCCTCTCTCTCCAATGCCTGACATACCTCAAAAAGGCAGCTGCAGGAAGCTGTTAAATATTTAAACAAAGAAAGTAATGTGCCATACATAAAATGATGCACATCCCTTAAAATAACGTGCGAGGCATTAAATGGCGTGTAATATGGTAGTGTGTTGCACAATGTGAAAGAATATCACATGACATGATATTTACATACAAGGTGCCTTATTTTATTAATTTCCCTAACCATGCCCATCTTATTATGGGATGCTACCATGCCATATTTCTGCTATATTTACTGTGATTTGATGAATCTAGATCTTAGATGCCTAATTTAGAATCTCAGCTTTTTTTGAATATCAGCCTTCTGATGTAATTTTGGAATAGATTCATGAGAAAAAAATGAGAGAGAGAAGATTAGCATAGTTTGAACACATGGAAGGAAGAAATGAAAGTTATGCTGGCAAGAAGGTAGTAGAAATGCAGATGGACAGAGAAAGCCCAGACTAAAACAAACAAAAGCCTTGTATCAATGCCATTTGCCAGGATGTTGAAGCCAATGACTCAAACAAGAGAACCAAACATGTAGCATGGCAGAAAGTGTATAGGACTGTAGATTCCCACATTAATGTGAAACACATGGAAGGGAAAATTCACTAATATTAAATTCCCAAATTCACAATACTGCATACTGTTCTTAATGGGAAAATTTCCACATAAAAGGCAACCCCCCCCCCCAAACCCAGCAAAGTTTGACATGTTCACAACATACTGCCATTAAAGACAGAGGCTGGACATTGGGGTGTGTTTGAAATTTACGATTTTAGTTATGCATTTATTCATAAATATTTTCATGTTTCTTTAACATTTTCCCCATTAAATCATGTGGCATAAAAGCTGTTGTAAGTAGACAATGTTATTTTTCCACAAAAAAAAAAGAAAGCTTAAGGGGGTCAATTTTCAAAATGCGATAAGGTGTTTTCGCATGCGAAAAGCCCCATTAACGCACGGTGCGATGCAAATTCTGAAAATAGGAGGAGTTAGGGGTGGAGAGTGGGCTGGGTTAGCCTGTCTGCAAAGAGCTATTGCACAGCTGTAATGCTGATTTTAACTACACCTCTTTCAAATGTGTTAGGCTGTGTGATAAGGTTTCATTGCCATGTCTCCCACAGGGATGATTTCAGCTGGAGAGAGAGAGAGAGAGAGAGAGAGAGAGAGAGAGAGAGAGAGAGAGAGACTGGCCATAATATCATGGTCCATAGGTAGGTAGGTATTTGTATCCCTATGGTAGGCCCACCTAGTAACTCGAGGTGGGAATTAGGTAAGAGTGTACGGGGTTAGGGGCCACTTTGACATTCTACGTGATACCTACGAACAGAACAGTGGTCTCTTGTGAAGATTTGCTGGCCTTTGGAGTGAGGAAACTCACTCCAAGATGAGATTTGGGCAAGGTTCTCTCAAGCTAGCTTGATGTTACCCAGGTAGAGAATCCATCAAGCTAGGCTGAGAGAACCTTGCCCAAATCTCATCTTCCACCTTTATGACGCTGCAGAGGTTAGTGGAACTGCAGACACCCCTTCATAAACTTTCTGGTTCAATGAACATAGGTATGCAGAATTCTCTAGGGCATCATGATTGATTAGTCATGAGTCAGCTGGTAAAAATTCTGCAGCCCGTCAAGGATATCATGGAGGAGCTGAGTTCCAGAAGTGCCACCTTGGCTGACATCATACCTATAGTTAATTTTCTGGAGGAAAATTTGGAGGGCTTTAAACAGGAACAGGGAATGACAGCTGAGGTGCTGCATTGTCTTGACATTTTGCAGGAGCAGGTACAAGAGAGATTAGGGCCCTTAACAGAAGAGCAGATATACATGTTCGCCACAGTCTGTGATCTCCATGTGAAAGGGAAACTCGCCCTACAGTCCAATTGTCTCTCATTTGTGAAGATCCTGCTGTTAGCAAACGTTTGTGACTTTTGCTAACAGCAGGACCATAGGCAGAGACAGATTAGGCAAGAAGCAGAGGAGGAAACAGTGGCGGGCACTTCAGAGAGTTGTGCTAGCCCAAGCATGAGCAGCACTCTGTCAATGACAGCTAGTACCTCCTCTTCCTCCACTTCAGTAAGCGAAAGGCATGTTTCCCATAAAGATTCATCTTTTGTGCTATGGGCTAGAGAGAAAGCAGCTGGCATGAGTGATTCTCAGCCAACCCAAGCAAAGTAGACACCAGCACAACTGTCAGTGAGATGGTATCTCTCAGAGTCCACAGAGGACATGCAGACAGATTCGCTGGCATTTTGGGCTTACAAGTCTGTTGTCTGTCCACACCTAGCCAAAATGGCTCAGCGATATCTGTCATGTCCACCAACCAGTGTGCCCAGTGAACGTGTATTTACATTGACAGGGGATATCATGAGTCCTCACTGCTCAAGGCTGGCACCAGTGTTGATGGAAATGCTATTGTTTTTTAAAATAAACCTGCCTTTGCTTGGGTTTCCAAATTTTCCCTGTGAATGGCAAGATGAATAAAAGCAATTGAAAGCCTTGCAGCAGCTCCAACTGCCTCCTATGCTACAGATAATATCATCACATGTACCAGACCTGAAACGCTGTGCCTGTCTGTCCACTGTCCAGGCCGTATGTCCCTATAAGGGCCTGACCTCAAATGCTGTACCTGTTCATCCACTGTCCAGGCCGTACATCCCTAAAAGGGCCTGACCTCAAACGCTGTGCCTGTCCATCCACTGTCTAGGTCATACGTCCCTACAAGGGCTGACCTCAAATGCTGTGCCTGTCTGAGTTTAGTTCTAGTATTTCTAATTTCAGTTTCATGTGCATCACTTCTTTCCAGAATATTCTTTTTCCTGTTTTGCAAAATTTGGAATGTAAGAACATAAAAAGCTGACTTAAAATGTTTGGAGCTTGCATATTTCATATGCTCAACAGTTTTCATGACCTTCATAATATGGGCCATTTTCCTGAAATCTTTCTTAGGTGCCAACAGTAATGTTTCTAGTACTATAGCAAACTGGTAGTAATTGCACTCTAGTTCAACCTCTGTCTTCCCATAGTTTACAGAGGCACTGTGTAAACTACAAAGACAACATAGGTTGATATTGTAGATTTGGACTTGAGCAGCTGTTTTCTTATTTCTGAGAGCTCTTCATGTTCCTTTGTTATCAGCTGAAGTGCATAAGTACAGTTAATAGCTTCTGGGTATTCACAAATATCTCCAGATCAGTTCTTGCTTGACAAATAGCAGTCTCTATTGCGCTAAAAGCATCCTCTGTTGAATTATCTTTCAGAAATGAAAAAGATGCCATTTTCTTCTGGCAGTGAACTAGTTCAAGAAGAAATGACAGATCAAACCACAACATACCTGCACAAAGGAAAACCTCTAATGCTGTGCCTGTCCATCCAGGCCTTACGTCACTACATGGGCTTGACCTCGAATGCTGTCCCTGTCCAACCAGGATTTATGTCCCTACGAGAGCTTGACTTCTATCCTCGAATGCTGTGCTTGTCTGTCCAGGCTTTACGCCCCTACGAGGGCTTGACCTCTATCCTCAAATGCTGTGCCTGCTGCCTGTCCATCCAGGCTTTATGCCTCTATGAGGGCTTGACCTCTATCCTCGAATGCTGTGCCTGAAGCCTTTCCATCCAGGCTTTACACCCCTATGAGGGCTTGAACTCTATCCTCGAATGCTGTGCCTGTTGCCTGTCCGTCTAGGCTTTATGTCCCTATGAGGGCTTGACTTCTATCCTCAAATGCTGTGCCTGTCCGTCATGGCTTATGTCCCTACAAGGTCTTGACTTCTATTCTCAAATGCTGTGCCTGTCTGTCCAGGCTTTATGTCTCTACAAGGGTATGACCTCGAATGCTGTGTCTGTCCATCCAGGCCTTATGTCCCTAAAATGGCTTGTCCTCGAATGCTGTGCCTGTCTGTTCAGGCATTATGTCCCTAAAAGGGCTTTACCTCTAATGCTGTGCCAGTCCATCCAGGCTTTACACCCCTACAAGGGCTTGACCTCTATCCTCGAATGATGTGCCTGCTGCCTGTCCATCCAGGCTTTACGCACCTACGAGGGCTTGACCTCTATCCTTGTATGCTGTGCCTGCTGCAAGTCCGTCCAGGTTTTATGTCCCTATGAGGTCTTGACATCTATCCTCGAATGCTGTGCCTGTCCGTCTAGGATTTATGTCCCTATGAGGCTTGACTTCTATGCTTGAATGCTGTACCTGTCCATCCAGGCGTTACACCCTATGAGGGCTTGACCTCTATCCTTGTATGCTGTGCCTGCTGCATGTCTGTCCGGGCTTTATGTCCCTACGAGGGCTTGACATCTATCCTCGAATGCTGTGCCTGTACATCAAGGCATTATGCCTCTATGAGGGCTTGACTTCTATCCTCGAATGCTGTGCCTGTCCATCCAGGCTTTACATCTCTACAAGGGTTTGACCTCGAATGCTGTGTCTGTCCATCCAGGCCTTATGTCCCTAAAAGGGCTTGACCTCAAATGCTGTGCATGTATGTCGAGGCCTTATGTCCCTAAAAAGGCTTTACCTCTAGTGCTGTGCCTGTCCATCTAGGATTTATGCCCCTATGAGGGCTTGACCTCTATCCTCGAATGCTGTGCCTGCTGCCTGTCTGTCCAGGCTTTACGCCCCTACGAGGGCTTGACCTCTATCCTCGAATGCTGTGCCTGCTGCCTGTCCGTCCAGACTTTATGTCCCTACGAGGGCTCGATTTCTATCCTCGAATGCTGTGCCTGTCTGTCCAGGCCTCACGTCCCTAAAAGGGCTTGACCTCTAATGCTGTACCTGTCTTTCCAGGCCTTATGTCCCTACAAAATGAAATTTCAGACCTATTAGTAAAAATTTGTAACTTATCATTAAAATCATCCATTGTACCTGAAGACTGGAGGATAGCAAATGTAACCCCAATATTTAAAAAGGGCTCCAGGGGTGATCCGGGAAACTACAGACCGGTTAGCCTGACTTCAGTGCCAGGAAAAATAGTGGAAAGTGTTCTAAACTTCAAAATCACAGAACATATAGAAAGACATGGTTTAATGGAACAAAGTCAGCATGGCTTTACCCAGGGCAAGTCTTGCCTCACAAATCTGCTTCACTTTTTTGAAGGAGTTAATAAACATGTGGATAAAGGTGAACCGGTAGATATAGTATACTTGGATTTTCAGAAGGCGTATGACAAAGTTCTTCATGAGAGGTTTCTAGGAAAAGTAAAAAGTCATGGGATAGGTGGCGATGTCCTTTCATGAATTGCAAACTGGCTAAAAGACAGGAAACAGAGAGTAGGATTAAATGGACAATTTTCTCAGTGGAAGGGAGTTGACAGTGGAGTGCCTCAGGGATCTGTATTGGGACCCTTACTTTTCAATATATTTATAAATGATCTGGAAAGAAATATGACGAGTGAGATAATCAAATTTGCAGATGACACAAAATTGTTCAGAGTAGTTAAATCACAAGCAGATTATGATAAATTACAGGAAGACCTTGTGAGACTGGAAAATTGGGCATCCAAATGACAGATGAAATTTAATGTGGATAAGTGCAAGGTGATGCATATAGGGAAAAATAACCCATGCTATAATTACTAGGGGTGTGAATCGTTTTTTGACGATTTAAAAAAATCGTCAGATATTTTTTAAATCGTCAAAAATCATTAAGAGTCGCGATACAATAGAAATTCCCCCGATTTATCGTGAAAAACTGTAAATCGGGGAGGGCGGGGAAAACCGGCACACCAAAACAACCCCTAAACCCACCCCAACCCTATAAATCTAATCCCTTACCTTCCCCCACCCTCCAGAACCCCCCCCCCCAAACATTTTACGAGTACCTGGTGGTCCAGTGGGGACGCGGGGACCGATCTCCCGCTCTCGGTCCATCGGCGCCATTTTGGCTGCCACTCAAAATGGCACTAATGGCCCGATAAAAAGAAAAACCACCCAACCCTTTAAAAACGACCCCTTAGCTTCCCCCACCCTCCCGATCCCCCCAAATCACTTTAAAATTACCTGGTGGTCCCGGGAGCTATCTCCCGTTCTCAGGCCGTCGGCTGCCACTCATAAAGATGGCGCCGATGGCCCTTTGCCCTTACCATATGAAGGGTATCCGTGCCATTGGCCGGCCCCTGTCACATGGTAGGAACACTGGCTGGCAAGCGCCATCTTTAAAGATGGCCGCTGCCATCTTTAAAGATGGCCGCCGCCTGTAAACTTTTAAAAATGTCATTATAGTTACTCTTGTTAAATAGTTACCCTGTAAAATTGTTATATTGGTTACACTGTCAAGCATTGTTGCTGATCCCATGTTATCTGTAAACCGATCTGATGTCCAACAACGAAGGTCAGTATAGAAAAACCTTAAATAAATAAGTTAGCAAGGAGTTCCCTCGTTGCTGAATCCGCTTCTTCCTTACGGACTTCCTGTTCCAGCTGCTACACTTTGGCATGAGATGCTCTGGGTACCCGCTCCTCGGGGGCCTTTCCTCATCTCTGGCTATCTGCTTCTTGGAGGGCCTTCTGCCTTGGATTGTGGTCTGTTCCTGTTTCCCAGGACCTCTTATGCAACCACCACTCTGTGAGTACCTTGACTCCATGGACCACTACTACTACCAGCCTTATTGTGGGACCCTCTTCGGTGTACCCCATGCCTTGAGCCATTACCGTGTCATCTCTAAATGAGGAACTACTCCGGTGTACCCTGCACTGCAGGCCACTACCGCATCATCACTACAGGACCCTCACCGTGTCCCCATACCTCGGGTCACTACCATACAATCTCCAAGTGTGGAATCCCTCGGTGTACCCTGCACTGCAGGCCACTACTGCATCACCATTACAGAGAGACTTCTTTGGCATACCCTGCTCTGGGGGCCACTACCGGATCTCCATATCTGAGGTATTTCCTCTGGGTATACCCTCTGCTCTGATCTAGTTACTTCCCTCCCCCCCCCCCCCCCGCTCCGTGGGCTATGCCTTTCTATCTCTATGAAGACTCTGATCCACAGCTGTGTCTGACATCTGCTGAGACCATGCCTCCCGACGGTAAGGCTCACAGGTCTACTCCCTTTGGGTAGTACCACCTCTCATCTCGGCCCAAGGGTCCACACACCTAAATGTCATAACAGATTGATAACTCCATGGACCCAGCACAGGTCTCAGTGATTCAGGCCATCCCTGGCGTGCCCCAGCAAATTTCAGAGCATCAGAAGTTATTAGAGACTCTTGCTAATGCCATCAATCAATTAAACTCTCGACTGGACTTTACCTTGATGCCTGCCAAGCCAAGTTCTGCTTCCCATGCATTGCCGTTCCGGTCTCCTGTGCCCTTCGCTTTGCAGGTCACCCCTTGTTATGTAGGGACTTTTTGAACCAGTGCAGCATGCACTTTTCTTTGCAAGCTGCATATTTTCCCGATGTAGTGTCCAAAACTACTTACATCTTATCCCTCCTGCACGGGAAAGCTTTGGCCTGGGCATCACCCCTTTGGGAGCGATTGGACCCAATTCTCAATGACTTAACAGGCTTCCTTACCCTATTTTGCTCCGTATTTGATGACCCCGGTCACAAGACCTTCGCTGGATCCGCACATTTGTATCTACAACAAGGTTCGGGCTCGGGTAGAATTAGACCTGTGATCCGGAGACACACACTGTATCAAGTGCAACAAGTACAAAATGCCTTCTCTGTATTAAATACTGAAGAAGTTCTTGAGGAAAAGATTGAAATGTTATCTGAAAAGAGAGAAAAACCCCAATGCATACAGAAATTCCAGATCAGAAACCAAAGGAAAAGACTCACTGTGATAGATGACTCTGCCATCAGAGGCACTAATCCTTTCCCTTGCACAAAAGCAAAGGGAAAAGTGGATAACAAAACTCAACTAAAGAGGTCACAAAAGGAGTCCAGAAACAGCAGTAACCTGAATGAAGAAAGCTGGAAAGCTATGAGCACAAATACTCGTAGTTTGGGCAATAAAATCCCAGATCTGCAAGCCCTAATGGTGGAGGCAGACTTGGACGTTGTTGCTGTCACGGAAACGTGGTTTACGGAATCTCATGACTGGGATACGGCAATACCAGGCTATAACTTGTTAAGGAAAGACAGAGAGGACAGGAAAGGGGGAGGAGTGGCTCTTTACGTCAAAAACAATATCCAAGCATCGGAGCTGCAAGGAAGATGGGGCAATGAAGAAGCATTATGGGCCAACCTAAAAAAAGATGATGGGGCATCCATTTTTATTGGAGTGGTTTACAGGCCTCCAAACCAACAAGATGAGCTGGACAGAGATCTGGTTAGTGACATCCACAGGATAGGA
Source organism: Rhinatrema bivittatum (assembly GCF_901001135.1). Taxonomy (NCBI): domain Eukaryota; kingdom Metazoa; phylum Chordata; class Amphibia; order Gymnophiona; family Rhinatrematidae; genus Rhinatrema; species Rhinatrema bivittatum. The sequence goes on along the minus strand of NC_042615.1, from coordinate 376,460,832 downwards.
AAGAAGGGAGAAGTGGTGATCATTGGAGACTTTAATATGCCAGATGTAGACTGGAGAATCCCATCTGCAGAATCTAATAATAGTAGAGAAATAGTGGATGCCCTGCAAGTAGCTTTGTTCAAACAAATGGTTATGGAACCCACAAGAGAAGGAGCAATACTTGACTTAGTGCTCACTAATGGAGATAATATCTCTGATGTCCAGGTGGGCGCCCACCTCAGCACCAGTGATCATCAAACGGTATGGTTTAATATCACAAAAAAGATAAGGAAAAGAAGCACAAAAACCCAAGTTCTGCAGTTCAAAAACACAAACTTTGATGAAATGGGGAAGTACCTGGAGGAAGAACTAAAAGGCTGGGAGAATATGAGAGATGTGGATCAACAGTGGACCAATCTAAAAGGAGCAATTGCCAAGTCAACTAATCTATATGTTAGAAAAGTAAAGAAAAGCAAAAGAAAAATGAAACCTATCTGGTTCTCAAAGGAGGTGGCTGACAAAATAAAGGCTAAAAGAACAGCGTTCAAGAAATACAAAAGATCCCAAAGAATATCTGGTAGAACTGAGGGAGACGAAGAAATTAATCAAGAGAGCAAAAAGTCAAGCAGAAGAGAGGATTGCCAAAGAAGTAAAGAGAGGTGACAAAACATTTTTCAGATACATCAGTGGAAAGAGAAAAGTTCAAAGTAGTATAGTGAAATTGAAAGGTGGAAAGGATCATTGTGTGGAGAGAGACGAAGAAATGGCAGAAATATTAAACAAATACTTCTGTTCTGTGTTCACGAAGGAGGACCCTGGAGAAGGACCGTCCCTAGTTAACAAGATACTGGAGGGGAGTGGAGTAGATGTAACTCCATTTACAGTAGAAAATGTATGGGAAGAGCTGGGGAAACTGAAAGTAGACAAAGCCATGGGACCTGATGAGGTTCATCCCAGGATACTGAGGGAGCTCAGAGATGTGCTGGCGGGTCCGCTGTGTGACCTGTTCAATAGATCCCTAGAAACGGGAGTGGTGCCGAGTGATTAGAGAAGAGCGGTGGTGGTTCCACTTCACAAGAGTGGGAACAGAGAGGAGGCTGGTAACTACAGACCGGTTAGCCTCACTTCAGTGGTGGGAAAAGTAATGGAGTCACTGTTGAAAGAGAGAATAGTGAACTATCTACAGTCGGGAGAATTGCTGGACCAGAGGCAGCATGGATTCACCAGGGGAAGATCCTGTCAGACAAATCTGATTGACATTTTTGACTGGGTAACCAAGGAATTGGATCAAGGAAGAGCACTCGATGTCATGTACTTGGATTTCAGCAAAGCTTTTGATACGGTCCCACACAGGAGACTGGTGAATAAAATGAGAAGCTTAGGAGTGAGTGCCAAGGTGGTGACTTGGATTGCAAACTGGTTGACGGACAGAAGACAATGTGTGATGGTAAATGGAGCTCTCTCTGAAGAGAGGGAGGTTTTAAGTGGTGTACCGCAAGGATCGGTGTTGGGACCAGTCCTGTTCAATATATTTGTGAGCGACATTGCGGACGGGATAGAAGGTAAGGTTTGTCTTTTTGCGGATGACACTAGGATCTGCAACAGAGTGGACATGCCGGAAGGAGTGGAGAGAATGAGACAGGATTTAAGGAAGCTGGAAGAATGGTCGAAGATATGGCAGCTGAGATTCAATGCCAAGAAGTGCAGAGTCATGCATATGGGGAGTGGAAATCCGAATGAACTGTATTCAATGGGGGGAGAAGGGCTGATGTGCACGGAGCAGGAGAGAGACCTTGGGGTGATAGTGTCTAACGATATGAAGTCTGCGAAACAATGCGACAAGGCGATAGCAAAAGCCAGAAGAATGCTGGGCTGCATAGAGAGAGGAATATCGAGTAAGAAAAGGGAAGTGATTATCCCCTTGTACAGGTCCTTGGTGAGGCCTCACCTGGAGTACTGTGTTCAGTTCTGGAGACCGTATCTACAAAGAGACAAGGACAAGATGGAGGCGGTAGAGAGAAAGGTGACCAGGAAGGTGGAGGGTCTTCATCGGATGACATACGAGGAGAGATTGAACAATCTAAATATGTACTCCCTGGAGGAAAGGAGGAGCAGGGGTGATATGATTCAGACTTTCAGATACTTGAAAAACGTTAATGATCCAAAGACAACGACAAACCTTTTCCGTCAGAAAAAAATCAGCAGAACCAGAGGTCATGAGCTGAGGCTCCAGGGAGGAAGACTAAGAACCAATGTCAGGAAGTATTTCTTCACGGAAAGGGTGGTGGATGCCTGGTATGCCCTTCCGGAGGAAGTGGTGAAGTCTAAAACTGTGAACAACTTCAAAGGGGCGTGGGATAAACACTGTGGATCCATCAAGTCTAGAGGGCGTGAATAAAGAGGAGGCATTCAAACACTGCACGGAGCGGCAGTAGCCACAGAGGCATTCAAACACTGCACGGAGTGGCAGTAGCCACAGTGGCATTCACGGAGCGGGATGCCAGTGGCCAGTAGTTGGTGTTCCACCTTCAGGGAGCGGAAGGATGGAGGGCTGCTATCTCCAAAAATAAAACAAAAAACAAAAAAACAAAAACAGGGGTGGGTAAGAGTATGGGGTAAGGGTGTGGCCTGCTTGTTACAGCAGTTGCTTGTTACAGCAGTTGCTACCCCTAATTGAGCTGGACGTTCACTTGGATGCAGATACGGCGCTGCTCTCTAAATTGGTGGTGGGGTGGAGGGGAATTAGGGCTGGAGGGTACTGGAAGCCAATAGTAACAGGTGGGAGAGAAAAAAAGGGGGAAAAAATGGATAAAGTGCGTAGCTTGCTGGGCAGACTAGATAGGCCGTTTGGTCTTCTTCTGCCGTCATTTCTATGTTTCTATGTTTCTATGTTTCTATGTTCCAGATCACTGGCTGAATATGTCATTGAATTTAGAACTTTGTCCTCAGAATTATACTGGGATCTGAGCTGCCTACATGCTATATTCCTGGAAGGGCTAAGTTCATGCATCAAACACAAACTAGCAGCACGTGAACGTCCCGAGACCTTGGACTCCCTCATCGACCTGGCTGGTCGCATTGATCGTCGTCTGCGTGAGCGGTCGCATGAGGCTAGGGGATCCAAGAGGATGTCGTCAGGAGTTCCACATACTCCTCTAACATCCACCACCTAGACTGCTCCTGCACCAAGTATCGAAGAGGAGGAACCTATGCAAATGGGTGACAGCCATCTATCTGCTAAGGAGAGACGTCATTGGCAAAGATCAGATCTTTGCATGTACTGTGGCCAGCCAGGTCATGCGGTACCCTCCTGTCTACTCTATCCAGGAAACTCCCAGACCTAGGATCTGCCGGAGGACTCCTCCTAGGCCTCACAGTGCTAGCTCCTCTGCTAACACTTCCTGTCTCCATTAACTCAGATGCACTAGAATTCCACACTCTAGCTCTGGTCGACTCAGGGGCCAGTGGGAACTTTATACTCAGACAACTTGTGGAGCACCTACGAATCCCCACCATCCAGACACCTATGCCATTGCTTCTGTCATCAATTCACGGCGAGCCATTACCAGGTGAAGTTACCTACTCCACCAGACCAATCCAATTTTGCACTGGGTCACTGCACATGGAGACCATTTCCTTCTTGGTCTTAGATAAGGCTATACATCCCGTGGTGCTTGGAATGCCATGGTTACAATTGCACACACCACAATTTGACTGGAGCACCTTACAACTGTCCCAATGGGGCAAGTCCTGCCATGGAAAGTGTTTAGAGGTTGTGAATTCTATGCCTTGCCTGACCACCACCACATCTCTTCCGGGTCTTCCTCTGCAGTACTCCTCCTTTTGAGATGTATTCTCCAAAAAAGCTGCGGACACTCTACCGCCTCACCGCTCATTTGATTGTGCCATAAACTTGTTACCCAACCCTGAACCTACCAGAGGAAGGGTGTACTCACTTTCTCTGATAGAAACCAAGACCATGTCCGAATATATTAAAGAGAATTTGTCAAAAGGCTTCATCCAGCCTTCTAAGACTCTGGCTGGAGCCGGGTTCTTTTTTGTGGGAAAGAAGGATGGTTCCCTTCAGCCATGCATAGATTACCGCGGCTTAAATGAGATCACCCTGAAGGACCGCTACCCATTGCCATTAATCTCTGAACTTTTTGATAGGCTCCAAGGGGCCAAAATATTCACTAAATTGCACCTCAGAGGTGCATATAACTTGGTCAGGATTCGCCGGGGTGACAAATGGAAAACGGCATTTAATACCTGTGATGGCTATTTTGAATATTTAGTAATGCCGTTTAGCCTCTACAACGCCCCGCAGTATTTCAAAATTTGATGAACGAAATATTCAGGGACAAGCTTTATAGCTGCGTAGTGGTATACCTGGATGAAATTTTGGTTTTCTTGCAAGACCTTCAGAGCCATCATTCGGATGTCGCCAACGTCTTACAAAGATTGAGGGACAACCAGTTATATGCCAAACTGGAAAAATGCTCTATTCACCAGGAGTCTGTTCCCTTTCTAGGCTATGTGGTCTCTAGCCAGGGATTCCAGATGGACACACATAAAACCAAGAGTGTTCGGGATTGGCTGCAACCCACTGGTCTTAAGGCACTGCGAAGATTCTTGGGTTTCACTAACTACTGCAGGTTGTTCATCCACCATTATTCAATTCTGACCACTCCACTTACAGCTATGACTCAAAAGGGAGCTAATTCCTCCCAGTGGTCTCCTGAAGCCATGACTGCTTTTTAAGAACTCAAGGAGGCGTTCCTGCAAGAACCATGCTTAAGCCACCCGGATCCTCGATGACCCTTCATCGTTGAAGTGGATGCCTCTGATGTCAGTGTTGATGCAGTTCTCAGCCAACACTCAGCCAATCACACCTTACACCCATGCTCATTCTTTTCCCAATGCTTCTCCCCTGCAGAGAGAAATTATGGAATTGGGAACAAGGAATTTTTGGTGATTAAATTAGCCTTCGAGGAATGGCGCCCATGTCTCGAGGGAGCACAACACCAAATCACGGTTTACACTGACCACAAGAACCTCAAATACTTACATCATGCTCAACACCTAAATCACAGGCAGGACCGCTGGTCTTTATTTTTTACCTGGTTCAATTTTCTCTTGCGATACAGGCCAGCTGATAAAAACACCTGAGCCGATGCATTCTCCCGTTCATTTACCACAGAAGATGTTCCAGATACCTCACAGCACATCATCGACCCTACAAGGGTATTCCTCTCCGCTACACACACGGTTCCAGCTGGGAAGATGGTGGTTCCCCAATCACTCAGAAAAAAGATTCTCAGATGGGCACATGACTCTCTGCTCGCAGGCCATCCCGGACAAGCTAGAACGCTTTCTACTCTGCAAAGGTACTATTGGTGGACAACCATGAAGAAAGACATCCATGCATACGTAGAATCGTGCCCTACCTGTGCTCATCAAAAGGCACCGGCGGGCCACCCTTGGGGGCTTCTTCAACCACTTCCGGCACCTAGCGAGCTGTGGACACATATAGCCACGGATTTCATTGTTGATTTACCTTTATCCAGTGGCAACAACACCAAACATGTTTGCCTTTGCTAGTGGAGTTCTGCTATCGCGAATGCTTCAAGACGCAACATAAGAGATCATACAGCTCTTTATATGATCACATTATATTCTTAGTCGATATATAACTAATGAATTCAAGAAGATTATTGTAAGCCCCTGAGGCAGCCGTTTTGAAACGGCGAAACTCGGCCAGAGTCGGGCTACCCTTGTGTCTCCACTGCAATAAAGGATTGTTTTAAGACTACAGGCATCTATTTCTTTTCTTTCATCCTGACGGCTATTATAGATCGCCTTCCTTCGTGCTTTTTAGGAAGTGTGGAAGGCATTGGGAGTACCTCATCTCATGGGAAGGATTTGGTCCTGAGTTGAATAGTTGGGAGCCCGCAACCAACATCCTCGACAAGGAACTGATTAAACAGTTCAACATTTCTCATCCTAGGAAGCCAAAACACCTGGGGAGGGGCCCTAAGAAGGGGGGTAATGTTACGCTCATCGGTCGCAGATGGCTGCGACTGCTGATGCTCACCTCTTTCTTTGCTGCCTTTTCACCTTTGGGGAGAATGGCGGCCTCCATTAGCTACAGCCAACCTTCCTGGAATTCCTGGGACAGCGTGGGCGCTGCCGACTGCCATCTGGCCTTTGGGATCACATAGGCGTGCGTGCGCACATGCCAGTCTTAAACACATCATGGCAGGAACCTCGGGGGCGTCCCCTCCGGATTACATGCTCATTCTGCTGTACTTAAGCTGACTGGCCCTGACTATTGATGAGTTAGCAAGGAGTTCCCTCGTTGCTGAATCTACTTCTTCCTTCCAGACTTCCTGTTCCAGCTGCTAGACTTTGGCGTGAGACGCTCTGGGTACCCGCTCCTCGGGGACCTTTCCTCGTCTCTGGCTATCTGCTTCTCGGAGGGCCTTCTGCCTTGGATTGCGGTCTATTCCTGTTTCCCAGGACCTCTTCTGGAACCACCACTTTGTGAGTACCTTGACTCCACGGACCACTACTACTACCAGCCTTATTGAGGGACCCTCTCCGGTGTACCCTGTGCCTCCGGCCATTACCGTGTCATCTCTAAGTGAGGAACTATTCCGGTGTACCCTGCGCTTCAGGCCACTACTGCATCATTGCTACAGGACCCTCACCGTGTTCCTGTACCTCGGGTCACTACCATACAATCTCCAAATGAGGAATCCCTTGGTGTACCCTGCACTGCAGGCCACTAGCGCATCACCACTACAGAGAGACTTCTTTAGCATACCCTGCTCAGGGGACCACTACCAGATCTCCATGTCTGAGGTATTCCCTCTGGGTATACCCTCTGCTCTGATCTAGTTACTTTCTTCTGCACCCCCCACTCCGTGGGCTGTGCCTTTCTACCTCTATAATAAAGTCTCTGTTCCACAGTTGTGTCTGACATCTGCTGAGACCACGCCTCCCGACGGTGAGGCTCACAGGGCTCCTCTGTGTGGGTGGTACCACCTCTCACCTCGGCCCAAGGGTCCACACACCTACAAGTTATAACACACAGTGACTATAATAGGCTCTAAATGCACAGCTCTCAGCTTCTGTTGAATCCGTGTGATGGTCAAGACAAACTGAGGCTGACATCCTGGCTGTCTGATTACTAAAAGGGCACACTTGATCTGGGAATCCCTGCACAGTGCACACTAAAAGGTTGGGTCAACAAGTGACATTTCAACAGCTCCAAATGGGCAAATGTGTTAACCCATTTGATTAAAGTGAACCAGAAGAAAGTGTGTAGAGCTTGGTCACACACAGAGCTTTCTGGCAAGTTCATTGTTTGGGCTGGCCACACTAATAGGCCTCTCTAGCATGGAGAAAGAAAGACAGGACCTGGCTCAAAGGCTGGTAGACCTAACTGTACAAGTCACTTGTCACCTAACCAAAGTTGTCACATCCCCAATAGCCCCCCGTGTCATTGCCATTTGCCCGAAACACATAGCCATAAAAAAGCATTGCTCTTACCTATGAGCCAACTGTCACCTTAGAGGCTGCCCTCAAAATTTTCAAACAGGGCCATTTGCTTAAGTATAAAGGAATCATTTGTGGCCCATCCTCGACATGGTGACCATGTCGAGGATGGGCATTCGAGTGTCACAGACCACTTGCAAGTAGGGGGAGTGGAAGAGATTTCTGGTGCATAAGAATTCAAAAAAAGAGCTGAGAATATAGATGCAGAGGGGAGAGAAGGAAAATTGAAATTACCATAAATTGAGAACATGGAGTACAATTACAAAATATGTGGTAAAAGACAAAACTTTGCACACATTTATTACTTTGGGATCTGACTATACCTTAAAAGTCTTCAGACATAGCACTTACTGGTATTTAATTCTGTTTTGCAGATTACACTAGAGAGAGGACCACTGTGAGGAGAAACAGTGCTCCAGGTAGCTAAATGGGGAGTCAGCTCCATTGACATAACCGACTTGGCAAAAGTCTTCCTCTGTTGATGTGACCAGCTAGTCCTCCTTCTATGATATGACCATGCATGGAGTATGGAAGACTATCTCTGCAGCAGGCTGGTAGTGGTTGCATGGCATGCTTGCATCCCAGACTAGCACCTATCTCATCTGTCCCTTTGGAAGTAGACCTTCTCTCTACTTGCAATGAACTCCAACAATCTTTCATCAATCTAAAGTGCCCCCATTAGGTTCTGGTCAGCAAATTAATTTCAGCTTCACTCTCTGACATAGAAGTACAAATTCTTGGACTTCCCATTTTGCTCTGAGCAGAAAGTTAGATGTATGACTACATTCTTACCAAAATTAATATTTATCACCAATCCTGTTATGAGTTAGAATTTCTGCACACACAATATCTGCCTCTAAAGAGTATAATAATTGTTTGATTCCTTGCTTTGAGCCAACCAGAATGGTAAAAAGAAAGTATGAAAAAGTTTGGCATGGACAAGCAACTGCACATGGAGAAGAGGGTCTCTGATGATGATGATGGGCCTGAACTGACAAACTCTGGTGAGCACACGATATAAATTAAAAGTCTATTTATTTATTTTTATTTTCTCATTTTTTCTATACCACCTATCATCAAACTAGGTGGTTTACAAATTTTATATATATAACATTTTAGAATAAATAAAATACATTTCCAATACAAAATAATATAAAACATACAAAATGAATAAATCTTATGGAAAAGTTAGCTGACAAAATTTCAGGTAAGTTGGACTCTAGACTGGGGTTATTGTAGAGAAAGCAGTACAGTTAGTTGAGATGGCACAGGACAAAACTGTGCATATAGATGTCTAAAATAAAAATCACATATTTAGAGACTTCACTTACTTCCTTGAGTGTTAAAGTTCAGAAAATGCAAAGAAATTATTTCTCAATTTTGGAAAAACATAATTATCTTGAAAACATGTCTAGACACTGTAATATAATTGTATTTATTTATTTATTTATTGGTGTTTATAAACCGACATTCATGTGCACATAACATACCGGTTTACAATTGGAGGCAAATATCCATTTAAAAACATTTGCATTTCAAAGAATAAAAGAAAAGTTATAAAAACATAGTTTCATAATATTATTAAAATAAAAATCATAACAGATGAAAACTAAAAGATTTAAAAATTCTAAAAACTAGTAAGAAGCAAAGTAATAAATATTAAAAGAACATATAAGTCAGGGTAGGTTATTGGAAGGCTTGCTGGAACAGCCATGTATTTAAGCCTTTCTTAAAAATGTTTACATTTGGTTCCATCTTTAGATCTTGTGGCAGGGAGTTCCACAATTTAGGCCCGGCAATCAATACTGCTCTTTTGAGAACAGTATTCAAATGTACAATTTTAGGAGATGGTATTGGCAGGATCCCAGTACCGGTTGATCTTGTCATTCTTAAAGGAATATGGAAGTGTAAGGCCGATGTCAGCCATTCAACCTTGTTGTTATAAAGTATCTTGTGTATTAGAGATAAAGCTTTATGTTGAATTCGGTATCTGATGGGTAACCAGTGGAGGTCCTTCAGTATGGGGGTAATGTGCTCAGATTTTTTAGTGCCAGTTAAGAGTCTAGCAGCAGAGTTTTGGAGTAGTTGCAAAGGTCTTGTAGAGTTGGCAGGTAGGCCCAAAAGCATAGCATACATCTACCAGTTCACCTTTATCTACATATCTTCTAATATAATTATATTTATGTTTATGTTAATAATTTAACTTTTATTAATGTTATTTAGCTTTTTGCTTTGTTTAAAATTATTTCATTATTGACGTTTAAATGTATTAGACTAAGGAATTTTACTTCCTGCTTATTCTGTTTCATTGTAAACCGGTTTGATATGCATTTTATGCAGGAAAATCGGTATAAAAAACCGATAAATAAATAAATAAATAAATAAATAAATAAATAAATGTTTATTAAGCCCTTCAAAAAAGTGAAGCAGATTTGTGAGGCAAGACTTGCCTTGGGAAAGCCATGCTGACTTTGTACCATTAAACCATGCCTTTCTATTTGTTCTGTGATTTTGATCTTTAGAACACTTTCCACTATTTTTCCTGGCACTGAGGTCAAGCTAACTTGTCTGTAGTTTCCCAGATTACCCCTAGAACCCTTTTGAAATATTGGGGTTACATTAGCCACGCACCAGTCTTCAGGTACAATGGATGATTTTAATGATAGATTACAATTTTTACAAATAGATCTAAAATTTCATTTTTTAGTTCTTTCAGAACCCTGGGGTGTATACCATCTGGTCCAAGTGATTTATGACTTCAGTTTTTCAATCAGGCCCACCACATCTTCTAGGTTTACCATGATTTGGTTCAGTCCATCTGAATCATTACCCATAAAAACCTTCTCCAGAGTGAGTATCTCCCCAGTATCTTCTTCAGTAAACACCAAAGCAAAGAAATTGTTTAATCTTTCCAAAATGGCCTTATCTTCTCTAAGTGCCCTTTTAACCCCTTGATCATCTAACAGTCCAACTGACTCCCTCGCAGGCTTCCTGCTTTGAATATATTTTAAAAAGTTTTTACTGTGAGTTTTTGCCTCTACATCCAACTTCTTTTCAAATTATCTCTTAGCCTGTCTTATCAATGTCTTCCATTTAACTTGACAGTGCTTATGCTTTATCCTATTTGCTTCTGTTGGATCCTTCTTCCAATTTTTGAAGGAAGATCTTTTGGCTAAAATAGCCTCTTTCACCTCACCTTTTAACCATGTTGGTAATTGTTTTGCCTTCCTTCCATCTATCTTAATGTGTGGAATACATCTGGACTGTTCTTCTAGGATGGTATTTTTTAACAATGTCCATGCCTCTTGCACACTTTTTACCTTTGTAGCTGTTCCTTTCAATTTTTTTCTAACTATTTTTCTCATTTTATCAAAGTTTCCCTTTTGAAAGTTTAGCACAAGATCCGTGGATTTGCTTACTGTCCCTCTTCCAGTCAATTCACATTTGATCATATTGTGATCACTGTTGTCAAGCGGCCCCACCACCATTACCTCTCTCACCAAATCCCGTGCTCCACTGAGAATTAGATCTAAAATTGTTCCCACTCTCATCGGTTCCTGAACCAATTGCTCCATAAAACTGTCATTTATTCCATCCAGGAATTTTATCTCTCTATCATGTCCCAATGTTACATTGAAATCTCCCATTATTACTGCACTACCAATTTGGTTAGCTTCCCTAATTTCTCTTAGCATTTCACTGTCCATCTCACCATCTTGGCCAGGTGGATGGTAGTATACTCCTATCACTATACTTTTCCCCAGCACACAAGGGATTTCTACCCATAAAGATTTGATTGTGCATTTAGTCTCATACAGGATCTTTATCTTGCTGGACTCTATGCCATCAAAGTGCATATTGGCATCCCCCAGCATTAGAAGGTAGCTGGGAGGTGCCAATATGTACATGAGAGGCCTAGTGGTTTGCCACAGATGATCAATGTCAGGCCTGTGCTCGGGGCCTTGACGGATCGAAGGCTGATATATGGGAAAGGGGCTCTGGCAAGATTTGTTTAGTGGCAGTCGGGCTGGGATCCCTGCCAGCAGATGGGCTATGGCAGGGGGCCTGCTTTGTGGTAGTCCAAGCCATGATCCCATCCGGTGCTTGGCAGTCACGATGCCTGTTCCAGGGGTTCTCTGAGCACAAGACCCCGTGGTTCCACTTGGGCAGATATTAGGGTATTGACACCTGCCCAGCTGCAATTTTGTAAACATTATTGAACGGACTCGGCACCTATTTAGACTCCCATGTTAGGGATTCTAATGAACGGCTGCAGCCTTTGCATCCAAATTGTGTGTTGCATTTTCCTTGTGTGTAAATGGGAAGTCAAGAGGGGCTGCGATGGGGGTGGATAGGAGCCCATGGGTGTCTGGGCTACCTTGTTATACTGGGCAACCAAACCAATCTCTTTGAAAACATAGAAAAGGAGCAAACAGATGGTGTCAATCTAACAGCGCTCACTTTTTTCTACCCAGATTCTTCTATTAGCTAAAGGATGTGGAGATACATCCCTATTCTTGACATATTCTGCAGATCTGGAGGCAGGTTAGTAGGTTTTAAGATAGAGAGCATGAGGCTTTATCTCCCATTTTCCTATATGAGAACCCTTGCATATCGGGATGTACTTTCATTCCTGCTGATAAGAAGTAGGAGGGACAAAGGTCTCAGTTTTGTCATCTAGCTTTGGAAGAATAATAGGTTTCAAAACTTTCAAATGTTTGGTCAGAAGTTTGGTTTAAGTGCTAGCTCACACAGTAGCTACAATAAAGACAGGCACAAAGTGATTGTTTTGACCTGACTATGCCCGTGAGGCCACTGAACAGAATGGAAGATACCTCGGCTAAGAGTATAGTGGTTATGTACTAGAGTATATTTAGGGGGTAGGTTTGGGGACAAAACTACAATCATTAATGGATACATGTAATGCAGATCTGTTTGCTTTAAACTCTGAAACTGGGAAAATATTTGGCTATCTGTACACTATAAGGTGATTTTAAAAAGTGATGATGCTTTGGGAGAGGCATGCACATGTTTCCCTTGTGTGCTCCTTCGTTTTGAAGAGCTGCCTAATATGCACACAAGTACCAATGCGCAAATATCTCGCATCAGGAAAAAAAGGAGGAGAACGTGGGTGGGGTATGGGTATTCCGGGATGGGGGCCAAGAGATATGTGCATATGTAGTTACATGCATGAGCATGCATCCTTGTCCATTTCAGGGTAAAGTTACTTCTGATACTGATGTGGATTAAGTCTGAATAAAACTCTTTCTAGTCATATATGAACTGCCTGAGGAGTCTGGCTCAACTGGGGGGAGTACAGGCTAAAGAACCAGGGGGGTCTTGAGGATATATCTATAGGCAGGGCAAACTGGTGAGTAAACTAGTTAAACTGTTCATTTCCTGGACATGTGCATTTTATAAAATTCCCTAACTTGTGCATCTAAATGTATTCATTTCCCTGCTATTCATGTGCATGCTTAAAATTAGGAGCACACATACATGCGCCAGGCTTATTATATATCATGTGTGTATACGTGCACACAGGATATAAAATTTCAGCTCATGCACATTTTAAAGCTTTTCTCCCTATCTCTATTTATGGTATGCAAGAAGAACTTATGGATAAGTTACTACACAATACTCCCATTTTTTATTCTTAATTTATTTTTGACTCAGTTGCCTCTTGCTGGAGAGGATGGGGGAGATAAGTACATACATGCACATGTGGTGGCACTACCAGGGGATTTGCTAGTTCTGGCCTCAGTTAATGCAAGAAATTGCAGACATCTTGGGTGTCACTGTACATGTAGAACCTTTGCTGAGCCTTTTGGGCTGCTGGAAGGGATGCTTGATTGTTGATTCCTCCAAAGTACAGAACCTTAGTTAGCCAGCTCCTACTAGTGGCTGGGTTTACTACTGCCACATTTTGGTTGCTCAGTCCCATTACAGGTTATTGGTGAGACCAAATTATTGAAAGATTGTGTTATGACTTATAAGGTGAAGGTTTCCAAAATGACAAAGACTGGGATATTTATCATACTTTTTATGGACTCGAGTAAAATGTATTTGTTTATGATTGCTCTATTGGCTGCCTAACATGTTTCTTTGGTTCTTGTCTCTCTAATGCTCCTTTTTGTAATTTTTCATCCTTTTACTCTAAATTGCATACCTTCCTCCATGATGTATTTCATTGTAATATGCTGAAAAAAAAAAGAGTTAGAAAATAAAACTACAAATTCTTAATAGCGCAGTTTCAGTTTAATCACAATTCTATCTTACTGTTGATGAGGGGCTTTTTTTTGTGAAACAGCCAATCCAGAATACTGGTAAGGTGAAGCACAATAGACCTTAACATAACTTCCAGAGTCCTCTGGCATGATTAAATTCAGAATTACAAGCTTTCTTGGAGCAATAATAGCAAGAATACTGTCTTTTTTTAATAATGGGGATTTGCTTTCATTTGAAATAAAACAGAAAATGTTAATGAATGTAACTCCCTAAAGGGGCCCATAAAATTTGAGAGGTGCCTAGTACCTGTTTATGAGCGGAGCACCAGTATTTCTGTGGGTTTACAAGATTAAGGATCAAACAGATGCTGTAAGGCAGTATATCAAGTTTTATTAAACTAAACTAAAACTAGTGGACCTGACAAAGGCAAAGGCAATGGCAATACTTATTCTTAATAAGCTGAAAAGGGAAACCTAAACCCATCTGTCTCCCCTGTGTTATTACCTCTGACGTCTCCCCACTTTCCTTCAAAACTGATGCCGGATTCCAATGAACTCAAACCATGAGAAAAGGAAGGTCTCACACAAAAAGACAACTTCAACAAACAACATTTTTATTTTGGAGGTTTCTGGTATTCAGAGACAGCAAAATGTTTTTAAAAAACAATGATTTGATCAAGGCTGCAGCAGTTCAGCAACACCACAATAATTATTAAAGAAAAGTTTTCTTTCAGCTATGCACTTATTTTTTTATGTAAAGAAATACAAAATGCATTCCCCAACTCTCCACACTAGTAAAATGTTATTCACATTCCTCTTAATGTTCATGTCAATTTTAGTTATATCAGTATTCACTGAATTGAAACAGTACGAGTCTCCTCACCACACAAGGTAGCTCTGTATCCTTCCCAGACAGACTTCAGAATTCTCCTTAGGATATTTGCAAGGGATTCCATGGCTTCCAAAGCTCACATCACTGTGCACCTCTCCACTTCTTGATCTTCCATAGATGGTGGAACCTCAGATCTGTACATTTTGAGACCTAAGCTTGATCTTCTAGTTGCTTCCTCTTGGGGAGAAACACCACTCCAACCTCAGGCCTTTTCGCTTGAGGGGAAAAGCCCCTGCAGAGCTCTCTTCTTGAGATGCACTATGGGCACCCCAGATGTCTTGTGGGTCCCCCCCAATCTCTTCCAACCAAACCTTTAACAGAGGCCTATATAATCCACAGAATACTCTTTCTAGTGGAACCTACTTACCTACTTAAAGGAGTCACAAAATAAAACAGTGAATATAAATTTCATTCATAAGCTTCCCATTAGTTAACATACATCAAGTTCTGCCATATACTCTGACATCTGGTGATTGCTCAAGGTTACTGTCTTATCAGTTCTTTTCCATGAAACCTAACTTTTTAAGCAAACATTCAGAAACATTATCAGTCATTTGAAAGAACCCCAGAAAAGGGGTCATGGCACTTACCCATGCAGAACATCTCCAATATCCATACTCAATAGTTGCAAGGCTTAGCATAAAGCCCTGCCTCACAAAATGTTCTGTTTCATTTTGAAAATAAAACAAAAGAAAGCCAAATGAAATTTGGTCATTTTCATTTGCTTTCTTTGCAAAACTAATTTTGTCAGACCCAGCCAATCCCTCCTACTACTACACCTTTGAAATAACACCTCTGACCAATCTTGTGGCCACTCCTCAAGGCTCCCCTTCTCTCCCCATCTCTTCCCCCCATCTGTGGTTCTTCACAGGGCAGATGCAATCCCCCATTCACTCTTGCCCTACTGGTGTTTGGTTTCTCCTAATGGTACCAGCAGATCCTGAGACTGAAGCCATTTTGAAATTTTGCCATACAAGAGAATGGTGCTGGCTTTGGGTTGCTCAGCACTATCATGAGAAATGGCACTACTGGGGCAGGAGAAGCCGAGGATCGCTACTGTCCTGTGAAGACCCATAGATGGAGCTTGACATGGGAAAGGTGTGTGTGTGGGGGGGGGTTAAGGCCAGACACAAGCTAAAGTGCTTTTTTAAATTTAGAAATTATGAGGGGGGAGTATAGATAGGGACCTAGGGATAATATTTATTTTTGTTTCTCATTTTATTTGTTGTTGTTTTTTTTTAATGTCAAAAGAAACTAAACAAAATGAAACAAATGACAAAATAATTGAAAAGAAAAGAAAAATCAATACACAGCCTCTCTTAGCAGTTAACAAAATCCAGCTCAAATTGGATCCAACAACTCTCCACATAAATTCTCAGGGTCTTCTTGTTCCCTCTACTGGTCACATATATTTACACCATTTATGCTATAAGAAGACTTTTCACTGAGCTGGGAAAAGATTTCTGCATTCGTTACTCGGGGGGGGGGGGGGGGGGTTGGGGGGAGGGGTTTGCAGTAGATAAAGAAATTGAAACAATTCTTCAAGGAGAAATATTTAGTGATAGAGAAGCTCAGATGGAAGGGCAAGAGTAAAACATCACAAGGTGCTTGGTCATGGATATGTTTTTACAAAGGTGATAGTCTGCACTGGGCTTCAAACGTACATAGTAGAGATGTGGTCTATAGGATGCTAGGGCATTGCAAAGCATAAATATTTTGTTGCAAATGATTTTTTATTTTTTGGCATTTAAATCAGAGAAACCTTAAACTTGTCCTAGTTTTCTGAAACTGTACCTGTCATCTGGGAGTTACAGTCATCATTTTTTTTTTTTCAAGTAACATAAGCAGGGTTAGGCAACCTCCAGTCCTCAGGGGCACCGATCCTTTTTGAGTTTTCAAGATATCCTTAATGAAGCATGAGATAGATCAGCATAGATTTGAAACAGTAAGCATGCAAATCTATATCATGCATATTCATTAAGGATACCCCCCAAAAAGCAAGCAGATTGGTGACCACAAGGTCTAGAGGTTGCCTATCCCTGAATGTGGTAACAGAATTGGATTCGCTGAGTTGGTAACAGAACTGGATTCGCTGGGTTGGTAACAGAATTGGATTCGCTGAGTTAACCTTTTCATAGCACTGAATGAAAAGATTAACATGCTCATTGTACAGATTTAGAGTGTAATTCACTAAATTTGGCGTTTAGAAACAATTATGGCAAAACATATTTGAGGTGTTTGGTGAATATAAATAAATATGTTCAAAATATCCAGCTCAGGATGACCTGAATATCTGAGAAAAAAAACAAACAATTAAACCCACTTTCCATGGAGTTTAAAGATGGGCATTGGCATAACAATACATGTGATCCTTATTATCCTTTATCAGTCATGCAGTCAAAATAATATGAATGAACAAAATATTACAGTCATTTCTCAAATTGTGTTAGGGCCCTAATGCCATGATAATGCCATAGCGCCATTTGCTAAATAACACATTGCGAGATGTGTATGCATATTTTTTAAATTTAGTGAAAAGGGAGGAGTTTATGAAAATAAGGGGTGTTTAACATTGAGTGCAGTAGTGTAACACACATTATCATCATTGCCTGAAATGAGATTTGCAATCAAATTTGGGCAGGGAGAGAGATAGCAGCCTAAGCAAGGTCGAGAGTATATTTTACAAATCTCATCTTTATGTACTTTTCCTCACTCCAAATCACATCAAAGCTTCATTGGCATGTATTGTGTTGTTCGTACCTCTGACTGTGCATGTAAAACTGTCCCCCCCCCCCCCCCCCCCCCCCTGAAACCCCAGGCCACATCAAAACCTCAACTCGCATTACTAGTTGACCCTCCTACAGTGGTATAAAACGTTTACTTATATGTAAGCCTTATAAAGAGTCTTTCTCTCTCAGAGAGCCCAAGACATGGAAATGCCTGTCTGGGCACTTCTCAGCATGCAAACTGAAACTATCACAGCTGCAATAAATGTAATGTGCATTGCAATAAAATACCTATGTGAAGCAGTAAAATAATGCTTGTTGCAGTTTCTCAAAAATGTCCCTAACCACACCCCCCTTTTTTTTTATCATGGGCATTATTCATGCAAAATTTATAGCAAAATGATAAATCTAGGTCTAAATTAGGAAATGAAAAAGTATTGGTGTTCATGTAGATGATTGTACAATGAATGGCTGATTGAAAGGAAATTAGAAATATAAAATGAAAGGTTTGCAAAAAGGAGACTGAGGTGAATAGCTATCTGAGAAAGACTAGAACAGGAGTTGCACAGACAGCCAAATAGCGGCAGATTGGGTAAAAAAAAGTGAAAAATGCAGCATTTATTTTCTGCACTGAGCAACAGAATGCAATCATTGTTTGATTATCCCTTTTTAGGATTTCTTATTCCCTGTCTGGTGCAGGTACTTGCTAATAGGAAACTATTATCAGGTAAGTATAATTGATATGTGTATATATATATATATATATATATATATATGTACTTTTCCTCACTCCACACATATCTGTGTGTGAGTGACTCTTTCCAAAGTTAGTTATAAAAGAAAAAGATCCTTTCAAAACTTTCTTTCCTCAGGTGTGATACGACAAAGAAGGTAAATATGTTTGTTGGTTTTTAATTTTTCTCTTTAATGTTCTCTTTGCTTCACTAAGAAAAAAATACCAGTAATAGCACTGTTTCCCTATTTTCACTCCTATGCAGTATACCTGACTTTAAATAAATCAATCACCAAGCAAACGTCTGTTTCCTTCCACTATCAACATTAACAACCAACCATCAAGGAAACTCCCCGATTCATGGTAATGTACGGTTGCTATATGTGAGGAAACCACTCTGTGATTCCCTCATTTAATAGCTACTGGCTTTATTCTTCAAATATTTTCTTTTCTTTTCCTTATTTTTTATTTTATTTTTTTATTCAACAATGTACTTCTTGTTCATCAATAAACTGTGTGTTTCGTTTTAAGTAAGTGTCCTCCCCCTGGCGGTCAGCTCGACCTTATTTAGCGGCTTCAACCTCATAGAAGTGGCAGGAGTTCATTCAGAACCGATAAGTATTTACAAAAAGGAGCGAGAACGCTAAATAAGGTCGAGCTGACCGCCAGGGGGAGGACACTTATTTAAAACGAAACATACAGTTTATTGATGAACAAGAAGTACATTGTTGAATCAAAAAATAAAAAATAAGGAAAAGAAAATAAAATATTTGAAGAATAAAGCTGGTAGCTATTAAAGGAGGGAATCACAGAGTGGTTTCCTCACAAATAGCAATCACACATTACCACGAATTGGGGAGTTTCCTTGATGGTTGGTTGTTAATGTTTAAATAAATCAAAGCATGTGTCCCCTGAATACACTATTTGTGACCCCTCTTCCGAAGATGTATTTAAATAATATTTCTAAATGTGGTATCTTTGATGTCTTATTGAACTGGTCTAACTTGGTATGTAAAATAAAGGATAATCAGTAGCACCCTAAACTCACAAGGAGGGGAAATGATTTGCTTCAGGTTGGCTCAACAATATTTTCACACACACTGGCTCACCCAGAGCTCCTAAGAGAAAAATAGTTTAAATTTACTAATAGTTCCTTTCCTCTGATATATTACTGTTCTCAGAGGTTTTGAATTTAGAACTGACCCAGAAATATCTATTTCTGTTTCATATGAAACACTGAATAGTCACTTAAATTGCACTGTCATTCTCAGACCAGAATCTGAGTTAAGTACTTGTGCTGTAGTACTTCAGCAGTCAATTAACTCTCAGGTTCTATCAATTTATGCAGCAAAAGTTCAGTGAGGTCAGTCTGAAAAGTTTATTTACACTTTTCAGTTAACAAGTAAAAAGAATATTAACACAGTGTTTTTATACACATCAATTTCTCATATTCAGTAAATTTTCTCACTACAATAATCTAACTGAACTAAGCCAATGAAATTTTTTGTATCTTTTTAAATCACAATCTCATTCCTTCCTTTCAGTCACACAACCTCTACTTTGAGCATTCCCTCTGGATTTCAACCATTCCCTCTGGATTTCAACCTTTCAGACAAATAAAAGAGCCCTATAAAAGGAGCCATAACAATCTGCCCTTCTCTCTCTGTCTCTCATCTCTCCACTTGCAAAACCTATCTCGAGGGTGCTAATCATTAGCATAACTCTCTGCATGGAGTTCCTATGCATCTTAGATTTGGTAGGTCTGATCTAGCAAGCTGAACAATCAGAATCTTCAGCCTTGCTCTTACTGTGGAAATAATTTTACTTCAGTCCTGCCCACCTTCTGTAACTGGATTTGAAGACAGAAATAAAACTTCATAACTGATTCTCCCCCACCTCCCTGGAGGCTTCTAAGTCAGCTGGAGGTGTTATTTTCCTGCCAGCACTGATAACAAAATGCTGCTTGGTTATTTTGTTATTCCCTGCAGTCTGTCACTTAGAGAATCTTGTCACACAGCTTCAGGTTCTTAACTTTGAGCCACAACAACTCCTTCCCCAGGCAAACACACAGAGAGGAAAGAAAGAAAGCCACATCCCAGCAATGCTTTGCACAGTCTCAGAACTCAGATCAGAAAAAAACAACAATAAATGTCTTTACCCTCTTATGGTATGGTTACACAGAAATAGGCAATCTATTGCTATTTGTCCTGTTTGTGATGCCTTCAATCTGGCTCTGGCTCCAGTAACTCCTGCAACTCCTTTTTGGGTTTGTAAGAAGCTCCTAGTCAGAAATAGACAATCTAGAGTAAAATGTGTGTGCCATGTCTTGAATTCAGCTTTGGTATCAGCCCTAGAAGCTGTTTTTCCAGTACTGCGTTAAGGAGCCTGCCCTAGCACCAGGAAAAGCAGCTCCCACTGCTTTCCCAGACTTTTTTTTTCCAATTCTTCTCTAGTTAAGCCTCCAGCCAAGCCTGTTTCAGCATTAGCCAGGGGTGTCTTACCTTCAGGTTCTGTGACTTCCAATCCAGTTAGCTGCTTTCACTTCATCTTCGGTGACTCTAATTCAACCAACTGATTCCTGCCCCAAAGAACAGACTCCAATGCAGCCAACTGATTCAAATCTTGTATTAATAAAACCTGCTATAGCAGTAAGAAAGATAGTCTGTGTTGTTTTGCACACAGTCTTTTTGGCTGATTCTTCCCTGGTTAAACCTGTATCAACCTTAGCTTCTCCTAAGCCTGCTACAATTCCAGCTTCAGTCAAGTCAGCATAGCCTCAATAAATCAGTATTAGTCAAACTTGAATCTGTCCCAGAACCCAGGCCAGATCCTGCTTCTGAGCTGTTATTCCAGCCAGTCACTTGCAATCTTGTTCCTGTGCCTGTGTTTCAGCTAGCCAGTTCCAGCTCTGCTTCTGTGCCTGTGTTCCAGCCAGCTGGTTCCAGTTCTGCTTCTGTGCTTTGTTCCAGTTAGCTGCTTCTAGCCTGGCTCCAGAGCCTCTGGTCCAGTCAATTGCTCCAATTTCAGCCTTATGGCCTTCAGTCCAGTCAGCTTCTCCAAGTCCAACCCTGAAGCCTTCAGTACAGCCAGCAGCTCCAGAGGACCCAGTCCAGAAGTGGCAGCAGCTGCTTCTCAGCTAGCTTCAGAGAAACCAGTCCAGCCAGTAGTAGTAGCTATCTCTCAGTCAGCTTCAGTTAATCCAGTCCAACTAACAGCTGTCGCCAGATTTGCTCCAGAAGAGCAGCTCCAGCCAACAGTGGTCTGTCAGCTCTATATCTGGTCCAGCCAGCAGCAGTAGTTGCCTCATAACCAGCTCCAGAGAATCCAGTTCAGTTAGAAGTGGCTGTCTCCCAATCAGCTTCAGTGAATCCAGATCCATTACCAGCAGTTCAGCAGACACCTCTTATGGATTCCACTCCAGGTCTTACAGCTCTGCAGACACCACTTCCGTATTCCCCTCTAGGTCTTGGAGCCTTGCAGTCACCACTTCCCCATTCCATTTAGGTCTTGGAGTCTTGCATATACCTCTTCCAGATTCCACTCCAGGTCTTGCAGCCTGTAGAAATTGCTTCTGGAATCCACTTCAGATCTTGCACTGCTCCAGGCAAACCCTGATCTAGGCACTGCTCCATTCCAGGTAGATTCTGGTCCAGGTACTGCTCCACTCCAAGTCGACTATGACCCCAATTGAAGCACTTCTCCACCCCAGGCAGACTTTGACTTTAATCCAGTCACTGATCTGCTCCAAGCGAACTCCAACTCCGATCCAGGTACTGCTCTGCTCCAGGCAGACACTGACTCATATCCAGGCACTTCTCTGATCCAAGTAGATTCTGACTCCAGACTAGGTACTCTGCTCCAGGTGTACTCTGACTCTGTTCCAGGCCCTGAACCAGATGCCCAAAACCTCTCCTTCAGGTGGGATCTGGGGGAAGGAGATGCTCCTAGGGATGTCTTGTATCTGCCCTTTTTAGGGGCATAAAGTGAGGGTACTGGCTGCTAGGGATGTGCAGAGCAAAATTTTATGTTCATATTTTTTATGTCCGAAAGGGGGTCCCACTTGCGGCCAATATGGACATAAAAAAAATCCAATGAGTTGGGTATATGTACATATGTGCAAAAAAAAAATTTAAACCCCCTCACCCTCCTTAATCCCCCCCCCAGACTTACCACAACTCCCTGGTGATCGAGCGAGGAGTGAGGACGTCATTTCTGCAATCCTTGGCGAGAAGCATGTGACGTCGGTGGCACGTCGAGTGACGCGGCGTCACGTGATTCCCGGCGAGTTCGCGCCGGACGGCTCGTTCGGCCCAAAAAGAACTTTTGGCCAGCTTGGGGGGGCCTCCTGACCCCCTCAAGCTGGCCAAAAGTTCTTTTTGGGCCGAACGAGCCGTCCGGCGCGAACTTGCCGGGAATCACGTGACGTCGCGTCTGAGTGACGCGGCGCCACGTGATTCCCGGCTCGTTTGCGCCGGACGGCTCGTTCGGCCCAAAAAGAACTTTTGGCCAGCTTGGGGGGGCCTCCTGACCCCCCCAAGCTGGCCAAAAGTTCTTTTTGGGCCGAACGAGCCGTCCGGCGCGAACGAGCCGGGAATCACGTGACGCCGGCGTCACTCGACGTGCCGCCGACGTCACATGCTTCTCGCCAAGGATTGCAGAAATGGCGTCCTCACTCCTCGCTCGATCACCAGGGAGTTGTGGTAAGTCTGGGGGGGGGATTAAGGAGGGTGAGGGGGTTTAAATTTTTATTTTGGCTCAACAATCGCGATTTCCCACATATCGAACATATCTATGTTCGATATGTGGGAAATCCGATCGTTTATGTCGAATCAATTTTTTAAGTAAAAAAAAAATATGAGTTGCGTTTTACTAATGCGGTCAATCCGAATGCACACCCCTACTGGCTGCTGTGTGTCCTTCCTACTTGCAAGGATGCTCAGTGGGCCATGGTTTAAGCTAAACAATCTTATGCTTTGAAGGCTCTCTGAATCAGCAGTGCCACAACCATGAAAGTCTGCCTCACTCATACTACCTCGCTTCAGCTTGGATCTAATCTTGGTCCTTGTTGTGGCCGTCCATAGTTCTTGCCTTGTATCCTTGTTTTGTTTGCTGTCCTGATTAGGCCACTATAGTAGCCTTATAATTCTCTGTGCTATTTGTCTTATTGTTTGTTCGTTCTTGTCCTTGTCTGGTTACTGTCTGTGCTGGCTTTCTTGTTTGTTTGTCCTACCTTATGGCCACCTTTTATCCCTGCTCCAGCCCTACTCTATCTTAGTGATGCCTTCTAGCCCCCCCCCCCCCCCCTTGCCTGCACCTCCAGTGAATTCCTACTGCCCACCACACACGCAAGGCTCAACCTGAGATGGAGCTGGCAGGCTGGACAGAAAGGCTGGTCCTGCACAGCCCACACATGAAGAAGCCTGCTCTCCCTGAATCCAGCATTGCCTCTGTTCTGGGTGTTACAGTATAACTGGTCAGTGCGGCCTGACAAATGGCAAGTTTCTGAATAATATTGAGCCAATACTTTTAAAAGAAAGAGTGCTGGAAGTGCAAACTGCATAGTTAATGTTTCCAATGCTGCTTGTGACAGAAGCAGCACCAGAGTGCCAGGAGCAGGTAAGTAAATACCAATCCTGCCAGGAACTTTTATGATTATGAGGGGTACAGAAGGATATGAGGGAGGTGTGGGCTGCCGCATAGGACATTAGGTCTGCAGGTGGATGGGAGGGTCCGATCTCAGCACAATTTCATTATATTAATAGAATTGTGGAAGGAGGGCCCCACCTGCAGACCCTAGAACATTTTTTAAATTTAGGTGACTGAGCAATGGGATTTAGGTAATGACTGAACAGTGGGTGGGGGGGGAGAGGTGTTACATGCACTGACAGGACAATATGTGAAATTAGTGATGGGAAGGGGAGAGAATCAGGCCACAATCACCTTTATTAGGGATGTGAACTCATTTAAAATGAGAGTGCAAAACATGAAGAATAAAGCTAATTAGCTTCATTCGGGGGGCCCGAACCAAACCCCCTCTCCCCCCACCCCAAATGAAATGAACCATATTCATTCATTTGTTTTAAATCAATGCATCAGGCCTAGGTCTAGGCCTGAAGCTAGTGCCTCACCTAGGCTAAACGTCGAGGCTCAAAGCAGGGGTCATGGGCTATGCCCAAGTGTGATGCCAGGGTCTTGGCAGAGGCATGGGATGAAGATGTGGCCTCAGCAGAGACCCTGTAATATTAATAAAATAAATCAATTACCTGATCTGTCAGGTAATTTGATGAAGGCTGGGTCCCAATGCTGTGGATTTGGCCTAGGCCAGGGCTCAGACCCATGGCAGATGCTATGGCATGAACCGAAGATCAGTTCCCAATGCCAGGAGCATTCAGACCCGGTGTGACCACAGCGGATGCTGTCATTTGGCATTGGAGAGACAAAAAAAGAAGAGGACAGAGAAGAGGAGCTATGAAGGCCTAGGCTTCAAGGACTGGACCTGACCCTGTACCTAGGCACAGGTATATGGACCCATTCTCCAGGCCGAGGCCCCGGCATTGAGCCTGAGTCGGGCCTAGGCCTTGGTATCAGGACCCAGCCTCCGGGGTGGGTTGTGGCATCAGGCCTGGGTCTGGGCCAAGGCTCCAGCATCAGGACCCAGCCTCCAGGTCAGGTTGCATCATTGCGCCTGGGTCTCGGCTCTGGCCTAGGCCAAGGCATTAGTCTTGAATAGGCTGAGGCCGGGGCAATCTACCGCAACCTCAGGTTATGGAAGTCCAAGGCTTTAACCTAGTCATAGCCTGTGGATCACCACTAAACTGGGTAAGTGGGAGTCTGGTGGGGATCTCGGCCTCAGCTTTTTTCCAGGAGGGTGGGAAGGAGGCCTAGTTTTAATATTTTGGCAGTTTGGGGTTTTTTTTATTTTTCACACAAATGAAATGAATCAAGCAATCCATGAACCAAAATTCTTGGGGAAAAAAACTGAAAATGAAAATAATTTTTTTTCCTCTCCACATTCTTACTCTTTACTTCTTTTTTGTTTTGTGTTTTTTTGATAGCTCTACTTAACCAGATATTGTTTGAAGGCTGGTTAGATTTTTAGGTTATCCAGCTGCAAGTACAAGATAACTTTAGGCAAGTATATGCAGCTTCCTGAACATAGACCTCTTTTTATGTTTGTTTTATTGGGTTTATCTGATGACATTCAATCAGTATGATGCAAACCCTTTTAAAATTAATTTATATTTAACAAATGCTGGCATAGGACAGTTTAAAAGTAATCAGTAGTGACAGCAGTGTGAATTTTTAAACAACCAACAACTATGTATTAAAATCTCTAATTAAAGTTAGCAAATTGAACAAATAATTGTCTATATAATTATGATTTTATTTCTAACAACAATACAGACATCAAACCAAAATAATAAATTAGAGTTAAGCAATAAACACATTATAAAGTGCCACATAACAATTCCTAATAAAGTGTTATTTATAAATTACATTTAAGTGCTATATGCATTATCTCAGAAAATACAAATCTGCTATGCATCTTAGGAGCAATTTATATTCTGGTTCCTATTCAAAAAGTAAAATGTCAGAAAAACCGGGCATATAGTTAAATCCACTCAGTAATGAGCAGATTAAACTAATCCAAAGGCCATACTGCAAATATGAATATGCAACAGGTTGTGGCTTGGAAGCAGCTTAGACATAATTGCAAAATGCAGGCCATTAAGGTCGAGGACATCATTTTGCAAACAAGAGAAAGTTAGTAGATGGAACTTCCTGCAAACTTTGGGATGAAGATTCTACATTAAAAGTAAGAAAATCGAGTTATACGGTCTTGTTAGAAGATATATCTCTTCGTTTCATTTTGGAATAGGAACTTTACTTCTTTTACAATGACCACCCTAGAGTGCCAGTAATCTATGCATTCCTTAAGATTCATGAAACCTCTTTTCAACACCAGACTATCTTATTTCATTTCATTTCATGTATTTTGTCTTATTGAAGACAATCTCTGAATGTGTAATTTTGTTTTCATTAAACTGCTCACTTTGATCAGGGATGTGCATAGAAGAAAATGTGTTTCCTTTTTGTCATTGCATTTTTCATTTTGTTTTGTTACTTTGGGTGTGAAAAGTCATATTTGCACACATAAAGGGGTAGATTTTCAAAACCTATGAGCGAGCGTCCATGTGCGCACACTACCCGGCGTGCACACATGGATGTACACGTTATAAAATGCCGAGTCGGCGCACACAAGGGGGGGGGGTCTACTTATGCAATTATGCATGGCGATGCATCGGGGCCTTGCCTAGTTCCCTACCAGTCTGCTTCAATTAAGGAGCAGCCTGGGAGGGAACTTCCCAACCCTCTATCCTAACTTCCTTTCCCCTATGCCTATCCTAACTACCCCAAATTTTGTTATTTTACCTTTTGCTCCTGCCTCGGAGCAGGAGCAAGTTGTGTGCACCAGCACCCTGCTGGTACGCGATCCCCTGGCTCAGCAGCAAATGGCTATTGTGCCGGGCATCTCTAGTCCCGCCCCACCCCCAGACCGCCCCTTTTTCAAGCCCCAGGACTTACACGCATCCCAGGGTTTACGCCCATGGCCAGGCCATTTGAAAATTGGCCCGGCACGCTTAAGGCCCGGCCATGTGCATAATCCCGGGATTTACGCGTGCCGCGGTTTTAAAATCTATCCCAAAATGAATTTATATTTGAAAAACATTTAATCATACACAGAAATGAAACAAAATAAATTGACATCCTTAAAGTTGAAAATCTCTTCTACATTAAGAACATAAGAACATAAGAAATTGCCATGCTGGGTCAGACCATGGGTCCATCAAGCCCAGCATCCTGTTTCCAACAGAGGCCAAACCAGGCCACAAGAACCTGGCAATTACCCAAACACCAAGAAGATCCCATGCTACTGATGCAATGAATAGCAGTGGCTATTCCCTAAGTAAACTTGATCAATAGCAGTTAATGGACTTCTCTTCCAAGAACTTATCCAAACCTTTTTTGAACCCAGCTACACTAACTGCACTAACCACATCCTCTGGCAACAAATTCCAGAGCTTTATTGTGCGTTGAGTGAAAAAGAATTTTCTCCGATTAGTCTTAAATGTGCTACTTGCTAACTTCATGGAATGCCCCCTAGTCCTTCTATTATTCGAAAGTGTAAATAACCGAGTCACATCTACTCGTTCAAGACCTCTCATGATCTTAAAGACCTCTATCATATCCCCCCTCAGCCGTCTCTTCTCCAAGCTGAAAAGCCCCAACCTCTTCAGCCTTTCCTCATAGGGGAGCTGTTCCATCCCCTTTATCATTTTGGTTGCCCTTCTCTATACCTTCTCCATTGCAACTATATCTTTTTTGAGATACGGCGACCAGAACTGTACACAGTATTCAAGGTGTGGTCTCACCATGGAGCGATATAGAGGCATTATGACATTTTCCGTTTTATTAACCATTCCCTTCCTAATAATTCCTAATATTCTATTTGCTTTTTTGACTGCTGCAGCACACTGAGCCGACAATTTCAATGTATTATCTACTATGACGCCTAGATTCAGGATATTTAATGCAATATACTATATCTCTGATATCCAATATTTTTTTTCACATTTGACATCAAAGTCGTTTTGCAGTAATATCCTATAGGATTTGGTTGTTCATGTCATTTGTCATATATGGAATGTAACATTTTTCCTATGCCTTTTAACATTTTCTGTGATCTAGCAGAAATTGCCTTGACAAAAATTATATTTAGGGGTAGTAAGTGTGTTTATAATCAATTTAAATAAACTACTGTTGAGACTAGGATATTGCTAATTTATATGTAGATAACTTTGAAGAACATTTCATGTATGATTGTGCCTTTAGAAAGGGTTTTCAATAATGGAAAAGATTACATTGATGATGGATTCATGTTTTGGATGGGATCTATTCCTAACTCATAAATATATTTGAAATGGTTAAATCAGTATAAACTCACATTCCAAGATTACAGAGAAAAATGAATGGTACATTTTTAGTTATGGATATCGAGCTATATGATAAACAATTGGCTATTGGCATTTCTAGGAAGTATTTTATGCTCATTGGCACTTGTTACTAACATCAAGGTCACAAGATGAGTCCTCCCCTTTAGTTTGTAAACTCCAGTTTTCAAATAAGTTCTACAGTATTTGCAAGATTATTTTGCAACATTGGCATCATCTCTCACTTTGGTTTGCCTTTAATGTTTGGATGTATCTAGTATTTTCAAACACAAGAACTGAAATTAATGTACCCTCCTGTTCTGCAACTGTCAATATGCATTTATGGCTTGGAGATTTCAACAATACAACATCCTCATTTATCTTTACACAGGACATTAAAATATGTTAATGACCATAATACTGCTCAGGTTATCTATATGATTACCTGCCATGTGATTTATTCTATATTGGAAGTACAAAAAAAAGTTAAAATTAGGATCATAGAACATCTCAGTTGCTTTCGTAACTCCCATATTAATGCCACTGTTTGATCATGGCTTCAATGAATCTTCAGGTAGAGGAATTATGGTTCCTTACTTTGGAAGTGATGGCATTGCCATGGGTAGGAGACATCTCTCAGGTGCTACTCTGGAAAGAACAGCATGGAATTTTGAATGGCAATTTATCCAACTAGAGGGTTTTAACTATTAAGTAGAATGAAAAGCTTTTTTAATGAACATTTAATAATGTTTCACTTACAAAGTAATTTTTTTTTCCATAAAATGAACATTGGTTGCTGATAAATATTTTTTGTAGTATGTGGTAGAATATTAACAGTTACCACCTTAATCCCAGCTGGGATCTGATTGGAGAACAGAAGCCATTTTAGCAAGCATATTACATGTGAGTGTAATATGCTTCCTAAAACTAATTTGCTTGATTTTTTAGGAAACAATTGGTTCTTTGAGCTTAGTGATTAGAAAACTATGGGCCTTATGAACCTCTGATGGAGGACTATATCTTCATATTGTGTGAATAAGCCTCCTTGAAATAGCCATCCAGTGAAAAATGGGCCATGTTGGAGGAAATACATCTTGGATTTTTTGATTGTATGGTAAACTGACTATGTATAATAACACATACATATATATATGACTAGAGCTGTCCAAGTTTATCATAAAACAAACCATTCTGTTTGTCTTAGATAATGGAAATTTTATTAGAGATTTCTTTAGAGCTAAGACAATGATATCACCAATATAAACGTATCACTTGTCAGAGGTAACAAGGGTCAGGGATTCAGAAAAGATAAAAATAGAAAAATATCTTATGGTTATAAAACCAGTGAAAGACTAGCATACCAAACCAACTGTTACTTGCACCTTCAAGTACCAATGTAGCATTCTGAACTAAACACTGCTAGGAAACAAGGACCCATACCTTCCACACAGTCTCTGTGTTAAGTTTGTTTCCTTGCAGCAGGAAAATCTTATGTAGATTTCTCAGCCTGGGAGAGGTGTCTGCTCCATCTGGTATCAAACCAGCACCTCTGGGTTGCTCTCTGCTTCAAAGGCAGGGGGAAAAGTGCACTCTTGTGAAGATTTGATGACCTTTGGAGTGAGGAAATTCACCCAAAGATGAAATTTGTGCAATGTTCTCTCAACCTAGCTTGATGGACTCTCTACCTGGGTAACATCAGGCTAGGTCGAGAGAACATTGCACAAATCTCATCACCACGAAGGTCATCAAATCTTTATAAGAGTGCACTGTTCTGTTCGTACCTTGCACTCTGCATGTCAAAGTGGCCCCTAACCGCTACACTAATACCTAAACCTCACCTCGAATAGCTAGGAGGGCCTCCTATAGAGGAGGGTGGGGGTTGTAATTTATTAAATTTTAAGGGTTGGGGTATTTTGTTTTGTTTTGTTTTTTTTAATAAAAGTGCCCCTCCCCCCCGACTTTGTTTTGTGGTCATTCGTACACTTTGAAAAATTATAAAAAAAGAAAAGTGTTTTTTTTTTTACTAATGATGGTGCATTTAGTGTTTATTTTAAAAGCCTTTCTGGCTTGAGATTTGTGGCACCTGAAGACTTTTTCCTTCTATTTTTAAAAATTGTTTGCAAAAATGTGTTTGATATATATAGATATGAACTGATTGTGCTTTAAAAATCATTTACTGGGTATGCTTATATTTTGTTTTATCGAGAAATAAATGGCACATTTTAGCAGAGTTTTGGATCTGCATAGAGAAGGAGAGAAGGGAGTTGAAGATGACTCCTAGGTTATAAGAACAAAAGAACATGCCATACTGGTCATCAAGCCCTGCATCCTGTTTCCAACAGTGGCCAATCCAGGCCATAAGAACCTGGCAAGTACCCAAAAACTAAGTCTATTCCATGTTACCATAGCTAGTAATAGCAGTGGCTATTTTCTAAGTCAACTTAATTAATAGCAGGTAATGGACTTCTCCTCCAAGAACTTATCCAATCCTTTTTTAAACACAGCTATACTAACTGCACTAACCACATCCTCTGGCAGCAAATTCCAGAGTTTAATTGTGCGTTGAGTAAAATAGAACTTTCTCTGATTAGTTTTAAATGTGCCACATGCTAACTTCATGGAGTGCCCCCTAATCTTTCTATTATCCGAAAGAGTAAATAATCGATTCATATCTACCCGTTCTAGACCTCTCATGATTTTAAACACCTCTATCATATCCCCCCGTCAGCCTTCTCTTCTCCAAGCTGAAAAGTCCTAACCTCTTTAGTCTTTCCTCATAGGGGAGCTGTTCCATTCCCCTTATCATTTTGGTAGCCCTTCTCTGTACCTTCTCCATCGCAATTATATCTTTTTTGAGATGCGGCGACCAGAATTGTACACATTCTATTCAAGGTGGGGTCTCACCATGGAGTGATACAAAGGCATTATGACATTTTTCATTTCATTCACCATTCCCTTTCTAATAATTCCCAACATTCTGTTTGCTTTTTTGACTGCCGCAGCACACTGAACCGACAATTTCAATGTGTTATCCACTATGACGCCTAGATCTCTTTCTTGGGTTGTAGCACCTAATATGGAATCTAACATTGTGTAACTATAGCATGGGTTATTTTTCCCTATGTGCATCACCTTG
Organism: Rhinatrema bivittatum; assembly: GCF_901001135.1. Lineage (NCBI taxonomy): Eukaryota > Metazoa > Chordata > Amphibia > Gymnophiona > Rhinatrematidae > Rhinatrema > Rhinatrema bivittatum. The sequence continues at coordinate 376,429,587 of NC_042615.1, read as the reverse complement.
CACTTATCCACATTAAATTTCATCTTCCATTTGGATGCCCAATTTTCCAGTCTCACAAGGTCTTCCTGCAATTTATCACAATCTGCTTGTGATTTAACTACTCTGAACAATTTTGTGTCATCTGCAAATTTGATTATCTCACTCGTCGTATTTCTTTCCAGATCATTTATAAATATATTGAAAAGTAAGGGTCCCAATACAGATCCCTGAGGCACTCCACTGCCCAATCCCTTCCACTGAGAAAATTGTCCATTTAATCCTACTCTCTGTTTCCTGTCTTTTAGCCAGTTTGTAATCCATGACAGGACATCGCCACCTATCCCATGACTTTTTACTTTTCCTAGAAGCCTTTCATGAGGAACTTTGTCAATGCCTTCTGAACCAAGTATACTACATCTACCGGTTCACCTTTATCCACATGTTTATTAACTCCTTCAAAAAAGTGAAGCAGATTTGTGAGGCAAGACTTGCCCTGGGTAAAGCCATGCTGACTTTGTTCCATTAAACCATGTCTTTCTTTATGTTCTGTGATTTTGATGTTTAGAACACTTTCCACTATTTTTCCTGGCACTGAAGTCAGGCTAACCGGTCTGTAGTTTCCCAGATCGCCCCTGGAGCCCTTTTTAAATATTGGGGTCACATTATCTATCCTACAGTCTTCAGGTACAATGGATTATTTTAATGATAGGTTACAAATATTTACTAATAGGTCTGAAATTTCATTTTTTAGTTCCTTCAGATCTCTGGGATGTATACCATCCGGTCCAGGTGATTTACTACTCTTCAGTTTGTCAATCAGGTCTACCACATCTTCTAGGTTCACCGTGATTTGATTCAGACCATCTGAATCATTACCCATGAAAACCTTCTCCAGTACAGGTACCTCCCCAACATCCTCTTCAGTAAATACCGAAGCAAAGAAATCATTTAATCTTTCCGCGATGGCCTTATCTTCTCTAAGTGCCCCTTTAACCCCTCGATCATCTAACGGTCCAACTGACTCCCTCACAGGCTTTCTGCTTCGGATATATTTAAAATGCTATTAACCTTTTCTTTTTTCCTTCCTCTCCCAGTTTAAGCATCCCTGTTTTTTGTAACTGCTTTCTTCCGCACTACAGTTCCAGTTTGTTTTTTCTTTCTATGCACCACTGTTTTAATGAAAACCAGCATGATGTGATTTTATCATGAATGCCGGTATATAAAAACCTTAAATAAATAAATAAATGAAATAAATAAATAAATAAATGAAATAAATATATTTTAAAAAGTTTTTACTGTGAGTTTTTGCCTCTACGGCCAACTTCTTTTCAAATTCTCTCTTAGCCTGTCTTATCAATGTCTTACATTTAACTTGCCAACATTTATGCATTATCGTATTTTCTTCTGTTGGGTCCTTCTTCCAATTTTTGAATGAAGATCTTTTGGCTAAAATAGCTTCTTTCACCTCCCCTTTTAACCATGCCGGTAATCCCTTTGCCTTCTTTCCACCTTTCTTAATGTGTGGAATACATCTGGACTGTGCTTCTAGAATGGTTTTTTTTAGCAATGACCACGCCTCTTGCACACTTTTATGGGTGATGGGTCTGAGAAGATGACAATTTTATCCACAGAAACAGGGAAAGGAGAAAGTGAAAAACAGATGGGTGGCAATATTAACCTGTGTGCTACCATAACTACTGCTCTAGGACTGTGGCACTGCTTCTATTGCTGAGAGGACTGGTGAAGTATCTAGGATTTGGAAGGCAGCACTGGAGTCTCCAGGAAGACCTGTGCTTTTTGAAAGAAATACTTTTTATTGAGGTTGCATTGTGTTGCGGTTCTGGCCGCGAGCGCCGCAACCAGACTCTTACCTCCGTGCTCCTGGAACTACTCCAGCTTCTGGAGGCCTGGTTTGCGCCCTGTTTGGTGGCATCCCCACCGGGCCCGCGCCACCGGAAATCTTCCCATGGACACCCTGCTTCTAGGCGCGTGTGCCACTTGGACGCTTTTCTAGGCCATTTCCCGCCAGTGGTGACTCCGCCCAGTTCCTGACGTCAGACGCCACGGCCTTGATAAGCCCACCACGGACACTCAGTCTTTGCCTTGCAACGGGTTTACCTCCTGGTTCCCTGTTGCGTCGTGCCCTGGAGTGAGTTGCCTTGCTACTCGCCCCGTTCCTGCTTGCCTACTACAGTACCTGCTTGGTTCCTGCTTGCCTGCTACAGTTCCTGCCTAGTTCCAGTACCCGAGTCTTGCTTCAGTTCCTGCCTGGTTCCAATACCCGAGTCTTGCTTCAGTTCCTGCCTGGTTCCAGTACCCGAGTCTTGCTACAGTTCCTGCCTGTTTCCAGTACCCGAGCCCTGTTACAGTACTTATCTGCTGTCCTAGTCAGGTTCCAGTTCTCAGTCCTGATCAACAACCCACCTAAGTCCCAGCGGCCGGGTCCCTATGGGCTCCTCCAGGGTGGGCTTCGGCTTCCAAGGGTGAAGCCACCTAAGTCCCAGCGGTGGGCTCCTACGGGCTCCTCCTGGGGGAGTACCAGCTTCCAGGGTAAAGAACACCTCTACGTCCTGTCTGAACATCTGCCTCCCAGCCTGCCACATTCTAGAGACATTGACCACCTTTCCCAGTCTCCTGCAGGTCGGCCCAAGGGTCCACTAAACTGAGACTCCATAACAGATTGCAAGGCCATGGACTCAGCGGTTGTGCCCGCTCCCTTGGATCTGCTTGGGATAGCCCAGCATATGCTACAGCACCAGAGCCGCATTGATACTCTGGCAGCCATGGTGGAACGGCTATCCTCTCGCCTGGAGTCCTTGCCTCCTGCTGGCCGGGTTCCCAAGGGACACAGCTCTTCTGTGACTCAGCTACTGGCACCCTCCCACTACACTGGAGATTTAAGGACCTGCCGCGGCTTTCTGAACCAATGTTTTGTACGGTTCTCTCTGTTGCCTCGGCAGTTCCCCTCAGATGCGGTGAAAGTGGTGTATATCCTGTCCCTGCTTGATGGGAAAGCCTTAATATGGGCTTGTCCCCTTTGGGAAAACAATGATCCTTCGCTAACAAACTTACAACAGTTCATCTCGAACTTCCGACAGGCCTTTGATGAGCCCGCCCGAGTAGCCACGGCTACATCTGATCTGCTGCAACTCTGTCAGGGGGCTCGCTCCTTGGCAGATTATGCTATGGAGTTTCGCACTTTAGCCCAAGAAGTTGGTTGGCAGGATGGTAGTCTTAAGGCCATCTTCTTGGAGGGTCTCTCCGGACGCATAAAGGGTGAGATTGCTGCTCGAGATCTGCCGAAGGACCTCAATGCCTTGATAGAGATGGCCGCCCGCATTGAGTGCCGCCTACAACAACGGACCAAGGAGCAGCGCTCCTCTCGCCACAGTTCTGCTGTTGGGCCAGCGAGACCTGTGTCTTCTCCTAAGACTTCTCATCCAGATGCTCCCACCTTGCGAACCCATGCAGCTGGGACGGACCCCGCTCTCTGCTGAAGAGAGGCAACGTCGCCATTCATTGAAGTTGTGTTTGTATTGTGGTCAGAAGGGACTTCTTGGCACGCTGCCAGGAACGAGCGGAAAACGCCAAAGCCTAGGAGGACAGGAGGAGCTACTCCTAGGCTGTGCTACAGCTCCTCAATGTATTGTGCCTGTTACCCTGTAGGGTCCATTGAGACGACTGCGTTCCTGGATTCTGGAGCCGGAGATAATTTCATCCTACAGGACTTAGTCTCCCAGTTGCGAATCCCTACGCATAGACCGGAGGTCCCATTACAAATTATCTCTATCCACGGGACGCTCCTTCCAGGACCTGTCCTGATGTCCATGGCACCCATTACTGTCCGCACCGGGGCGATCCATTCAGAGGAGATAGCTTCCTAGTGTTGGATAAGGCTGTCCACCCTGTGGTGCTAGGGTTGCCGTGGTTACAGAAGCACTCGCCCACGATTCAGTGGGATACTCTACAGATTGTCAAGTGGAGCCCTTTTTGCCTAGCTAATTGTATGAAAGTGCCTAGGACTCCCGGACTTCCGTTGATGCACTCTGCCCTAGGTCCTCCTGCACCTTATGAGGACTTTACTCGCATATTTTCCAAGACCAAGGTGGAGATCCTTCCGCAGCATCGTCTGTATGACTGCGCTATAGACCTGTTATCTGGTACTATGCCCCCCCGAGGAGGGGTGTATCCCTTATCATTACCCAAAACCCGGGCCATGTTTGAGTATATTTCAGAGAATTTGGCCAAGGGGTTCATTCGCCCGTCCAAGTCACCTGCAGGGGCAGGCTTCTTCTTTGTCAGCAAGAAGGACGGCTCGCTGAGACCATGTATAGACTATCGAGGCCTAAATTCCATTACTAAGCAAGACCGTTACCCGCTCCCATTAATCCCGGAGCTCCTCAATAGGCTCCAGGGAGGGAAGATTTTCACAAAGTTGGACTTACGAGGTGCTTACAACTTAGTCAGAATTTGTCCTGCAGACGAGTGGAAAACCACTTTTAATTAGAGATGTGCTTCGTTTTTTTCTACCGGGTCGTTTTTTGACTTGGATACTTCGTGGTAAAATTCGGGTTTTCTTGTTTAGTTTTTTTGAAAAATGAAATGAGGAAACCCGAAACCGGGCCAAAAAACGAAACGGGAAACGAAGCTAAAAAAAAACCTGACCCCCCAAGGCTTTCCAATAATCCCTGGAAGTCCAGCGGGGGTCCGGGAGCGATTTCGTTGTCGGCTGCCAGTAATCAAAATGGCACCGATAGCCTTTGCCCATACTATGTCACAGAGGCTTTTGGCGCCATCGGTCAGCTCCTGTCACATGATAGGAGCACAAGATGGCGCCGATGGCCATGTGACAGGGGCTGACCAATGGCGCCAGTAGCCCCTGTGACATGGTAGTTCAGAGGCTACGGCACCATTTTGAGGAGCACGGCTTGCAGTAGCACACCGGGCACGGAGGGCAAATGGAACCCGGGACCCCGCTGGACCACCAGGGATGTTCGTAAGTCTTGGGGAGGGATCGGGATGGGGGGGGTTGTATTATAGTTAATTTAAATGTTTGGGATGGTTTGGGGTGGTTTTTAATTTAAAAAACAAAAATGTGCCCCTCTCCCCATGCAAACCCGAAAAACGAAGTTTCCCCGAAGTTCGGGCAAAATCCTTTTCGGGTTTCGGGGCCCCCGAACCACTACGAATTAGGCAATTTCGTTGTAATTGCCTAATTCATGATAAACGACTGCACATCTATACTTTTAATACCAGAGACGGGCATTACGAGTATCTTGTGATGCCTTTCGGCTTATGTAATGCTCCGGCGGTGTTCCAGCACCTTATGAATGAGGTGTTACGGGACCTTCTGAACACCTGCTTAATTGTTTACCTTGACGATGTGCTAGTCTACTGCCTTCACACCGTCAGCATGTCTGTCAAGTGCTCCAAATACTTAGGGAGCATGGTCTGTACGCGAAACTAGAAAAATGTAGTTTTGAGAAGACGTCCCTGCCGTTCCTGGGCTACATAATCTCTACAACAGGCGTTCAAATGGATCCCGAGAAAGTGGTGGCAATTAAGAATTGGCCCCGGCCGAAGGGCCTTAAAGCATTGCAACACTTCCTCGGCTTTTCCAATTTCTACCATCACTTTATTCCTAACTACTCCCGTATTGTGGCCCCGTTGACTGCCCTCACCCAAAAGGGGGCCAACGCGGTGGATTGGCCTGTTCCCACCTGCCAAGCCTTCGAGGCCCTTAAGGAAGCGTTCTTGTTAGACACATGCCTTCGTCATCCGATCCCAGCAGGCCCTTTGTGGTGGAGGTCGATGCCTCCAATGTGGCAGTGGGGGCCATGCTGAGCCAGTACTCTTATTCTGGACAATTGTTACCCTGTTCTTATTTCTCAAAGAAATTCTCCCTGGCAGAGAGCAACTACTGTGTTGATGATAAAGAGTTGCTAGCCATGAAACTTGCCCTGGAGGAATGGAGACAGTGGTTGGAGGGAGCCAACTATCTGGTTATGATTTACACCGACCACAAAAAGCATTCTTGAAGCAAGCCCAACGCCTGAACCCAAGGCAAGTCCAGTGGTCGCTGTTTTTTAATCGGTTCGACTTTACCTTACGCTATCAACCCAGCTCTAAGAATGTTCAAGCCGACTCGCTCTCGCGCTCCTCTGAGGTTGAAGAGACTCCTGACATTCCTCAGTATATTTTGGATCCTGTGAAAGTGAGCCTTGCAGCAACCTTGGGTCCTCCCAAGGGAAGACCGTTGTTCCACGTCGCTCCCGGAAAGCAGTTCTCACTTGGGCCCATGACTCCCTCACTGGGGGCCATGCTGGCTGTAAAGGGACCTTAGACTTGTTGAACCGATTCTACTGGTGGCCGATGGTGAGACAGAACGTCCAAGCTTTTGTGGGTTCTTGCCCTACCTGCGCCATTCAAAAGCTGCTCATCGGAAGGCCCAGGGGCCTCTTGCAACCTTTGCCCATCCCAGTGGAGCCTTGGACACACATCTCCACCAACTTTGTCGTGGATCTTCCCGTCTCAGGAGGTAATTCGGTCATTTGGGTGACTGTAGACCGATTCTCCAAGATGGTGCACTTTGTCCCCTTGCCAAAGTTGCCTTCTGCACCTGACCTAGCTAACCTCTTTGCTCAGCATATCTTTAGACTTTACGGTCTCCCGCAGGATATAGTCTCCGATTGAGGACCATAGTTTATTGCTCGATATTGGAAAGCACTTTGCAAACTCTTCAATGTGCAACTTAGTTTTCATCTGCATTCCATCCCCAGAGTAATGGGCAAACGGAACGGACTAACCGAACCTTGAAGACTTTTCTCCATTCGTTCGTGAATGAATGACAAGATAATTGGACCAAGCTACTCTCGTGGGCGGAGTTCTCGTATAATAATCACACGCATGCTGCTACTGGAAGTTTGCCTTTCCTCGTTGTCTATGGGAATCAACTTCGACCACCCTTGCCTTCGCCTGAACCTAGTGCACTCCCGGCAGTGCAACTTTCAGCCCGCCAGCTTCTTTCCTTATGGACGTCTATCCAGGGAAAGATCCGTAAAGCCGCCCAGTCCGCCAAGAAATGGGCGGATAGGCATCGTCAGCCAGCACCCATCTTCCTCCCAGGAGACCGCGTCTGGCTTAGTACAAAATATCTACAGCTACGTATTCCGTCTTGAAGACTAGCTCCGAGATTCTGTGGGCCTTTTCGAGTCGCCGAACGAGTGGGAACAGTCTCATACTGATTACGCCTACCCTCCTCCATGGGTATACATGACGTGTTCCATGTGTCATTGCTGAAGCCTCTTATTTTATCCAGATACCACTCCCGGGCTCCTGAACCATCGGACCCTTCAGTACTGGACGAGGTTACTTATTAAGTATGTGAGGTCTTGGATGTCCGGTTCCATCAACGCCACTGGGAGTACTTGCTTGCCTGGGAGGGTTGCGGACCCGAGGATAATTATTGGGAACCGGCCTGTAACATCCTCGACAGACTTATTACGGCAGTTCCATCTGGACCACCCAAGTAAACCCGGACCGGCTAAGAGGGGGTGTAAGAGGGGAGGTACTGTTGCGGAGCTGGCCGCGAGCGCCGCAACCAGACCCTTACCTCCATGCTCCTGGACCTACTCCCACTTCTGGAAGCCTGGTTTATGCCCTGTTTGGCAGCGTCCCCGCGGGGGCTGCACTGCTGGGAAGCTTCTCATGGATGCCCTGCTTCTAGGCGCGCGCGCCACTTGGACCCTTTTCTAGGCCGTTTCCCGCCAGTGGTGACTCCGCCCAGTTCCTGACGTCAGACGCCGCGGCCTTGATAAGCCCGCCGCGGTCACTCAGTCTTTGCCTTGCAACAGGCTTTCCTCCTGGTTCCCTGTTGCGTCATGCCCCGGAGTGAGTTGTCTTGCTACTCGCCCCATTCCTGCTTGCCTGCTACAGTACTTGCTTGGTTCCTGCTTGCCTGCTATAGTTCCTGCCTGGTTCCAGTACCCGAGTCTTGCTACAGTTCCTGCCTGGTTCCAGTACCCGAGCCCTGTTACAGTACTTATCTACTGTCCTAGTCTGGTTCCAGCTCTCAGTCCTGATCAACAACCCACCTAAGTCCCAGCGGCCGGGTCCCTACGGGCTCCTCCCGGGCGGGCTTCGGCTTCCAAGGGTGAAGCCACCTAAGTCCCAGCAGTTAGGCTCCTACGGGCTCCTCCCGGGGGAGTACCAGCTTTCAGGGTGAAGAACACCTCTACGTCCTGCCTGAACATCTGCCTCCCGGCCTGCCACATTCTAGAGACATTGACTACCTTTCCCAGTCTCCTGCAGGTCGGCCCAAGGGTCCACTAAACTGAGACTCCATAACAGCTTTGGACTGTTTTTCTGGTAAGCAAGCAATTAGTAAAATTTAAATTTCATAACCTCATCTCTGAATTTTTTCCATGAGAAACCTGTTTGATCAATGCTGATAGTAGGTCCTTAACAATTAGACTTTATAGAAAATAAGAGTATTACAGATGAGGGTTGACATATTGGCAGTATCAATGTCATCCTTGCTAGCAGATAATGAGGATGGTGGCAGGAGGAGAACCTGAAATGTCACGTTTCCTTTCTCTATCTTTTCTTCCAAATAGTATGACCTTTGCTTAACTACACATGCTGTGCCTGCTGTATAAGTATCTTTCTGTTCCAAAATTGCAGCTGGACCTGACAACAATAATATCTCAGTGCTAGGGCTGTCATTTATAATATGTGTACACACCCTCTCCTCCTCTTTTCCATTCCCCCCACCCAGACTTCTTTGGAGAATGACTACTTGAAGGAAAGGAAGATCCTCTTCCTAAACTGACTGTAATATTGCTACCTTGGCTACTAAGGGATGAAAAAGTTTTGTATTTCACAGAAATAACTGAGATAATGGAGTACAGATGTGGTAGACAGAGATTCTTTTTTGCAGAACAAGGGATGTCAGTGGAATCATAGAGAAATAGGATTATACCCTATGGTGTAAATAGGGTAGAAATGTACTTTTAAAAATATATACATAAATATTCACTCTTTCAGGATCTTCTGAGTGCCCATGGCTAGGAAAAAAAACTTTTTGTATTTTTAAATGTATCCCCAAACCTGGCTGACACAGGGCTGTTTTAGCTGATGGAGGTAGCTAAGCATATAGACTAAGACTGAGAGGGAAGGCAGCTGCCTCCCATGGTTGCTTCATCCCTCCCAAGGTGCCTTTCATTGATCATCATCAGGAAGCACCTGCCCCCAGGAGGCGGCATGTGGCAAGCACTGCCTGATGATGATTCTTGGCATGTGGCAAGCACTGTGGGGGATATGCAGTCCCACTGTCTGATGGAAGATGCTGCATCCTGGAGAGCAGAGAGAGACTGAAAGTGAAAGCAGTTTGTGCTGCTGATGTCTGCTGCCACAGGCAGATTGAGAAGAGGCAGAAAGAGACAGAGCAAGTGAACGGAAGTCAATGAGCAACTCCAGACACTGTATTAAGAATAAAATGAGTCTCTGGTGAGGTAAAAAGAGCAGCAAGGGCCTTAAGGAAGCTCTCATTGCTGTTGCTAATTTTTTTTTTTTTTTTTTTTTAAGGAAATGTGGAAATTATTGCAGGGAATTGGCATATAAAATATAAATAAACCAATGCCAAGCTTGATGAGAGGGGACACTTTTAAGTAAATATAAAGATTATTAAAACAATTAAAAGCAAAAGGCTAATAGTGCCACATCTTGAAAATTAACTATGCCATAGAAATCTAAGGAAAAATGGAAATGTATACAGGAAGTAAAAAGGCTCCGTGTACTTCCTTTGGAGAGACCAAATTTGCATTTTCACAAATATTAGTTTTTCGCTATTGAGAAACATTGTGCTGTAGAAAAAAAAATCACTGTTTATTAACAGGACAGTTGAGAGGAAGAAGAATACAGGAAGAGTAAATAGAGGTATGAGACTATAGAAAGAACTATTTTTTTACAATAATGTCACTGAAAGCATTCATTTTACTGTAAGGAAGTTAAGACTCAGTCACAAAAGAGTGGATCTATATACAGACAGTGGATCTATATACAGACAACCAACCAACCAAGTAGATCTATGTAATTCAGTCCAACAAGGACTGAATTACATAGGGTAAACAAATAAGCATGGGTGTAGCTTGCTTATTGCGGCAGTTACTACCCTAACTAATTAAGCTAGATATTTCACTTAGATGCGGTTCCAACACTGCTCTCTGCATTAATGGTGAGGGGTAGAAGGGAAGTAGAACCAAAAGGTTACTAAGAACAAAGAGAAGCAGATAAGTATGAGAGAAAAAAAAATGCAAAGCTTGCTGGGCAGACTGGATGGGCCGTTTGGTCTTCTTCTGCCGTCATTTCTATGTTTCTATGTTTCTATGACAGTTGATTTGAGAAATAGAATAGCAGTACATAAAGTCTGTTCTTGAGGAAAGACTGGAATTAATTGACATTGATATAAAACCACTATCTATTTTGGAAACAAATTATATTGAAAACACACAGAATATTCATGTTAGAGTGTACAGATATGACTTATGTGTAAAATTTTGAGACTGCAAAATAAGGTAAGGAGGATAATTAAAAAGTTTCTACTGTTCTTAATAGGGATGGGCATTCAGGAGGAAAAAAATAGGAAGTTAGATGAAATTTCCTATTTTGTTTCATTTCATTATAAAAAAAAAAAAAAATAGATCCATCGGGGCCCCCACGATCATCTAACGGTCCAACTGACTCCCTCACAGGCTTTCTGCTTCGGATATATTTAAAAAAGTTTTTACTGAGTTTTTGCCTCTATGGCCAACTTCTTTTCAAATTCTCTCTTAGCCTGCTATATCAATGTCTTACATTTAACTTGCCAACGCTTATGCTTTATCCTATTTTCTTCTGTTGGATCCTTCTTCCAATTTTTGAATAAAGATCTTTTAGCTGAAATAGCTTCTTTCACCTCCCCTTTTAACCATGCTGGTGATTGTTTTGCCTTCTTTCCACCTTTCTTAATGAGTGGAATACATCTGGACTGTGTTACGCACCCTGTCCGTGCCCGGCCCAGCCCACTCACGGGCCTGCTCACCTCTCTGGTTCCACAGCAGGTCCCGGGTCAGCTTCCCTAGCGGCAGCTGCAAGCGCTTCCAGGCCTCAGTGTTCTGCAGTGGCAGTCGCCGGGCCTTCCACTGCACATCAGGCCTCACGCTGGAGCTCGGCGTTCTCGTTGGCGTTGGCCACACCCCTATGCATGCGCGCGGACCGCCCGGGCTCTTGTAGGGCCAGGGGTGGGTCCTAGTTCTGTGGCGTGCCCTGATTGATTCCCTGATATAAGGAAGTCCCTGCCTGTACTTCCTTGCCTTGGCAATCGGGTTAGTGTCTTGCTAGATCGTCACTGCATCTAAACCTTGTTCCAGTCTTGTTCCAAGTCTCGTTCCAGGATCCTTTTGTTCCAGTCTTGTTCCTGCCTTGTTCCTGCATCCTAGTTCTCCATTGTCCTTCTGTTCCTGTTCATCTGTCCACCTCCCCAGGTAGTACCTCCAGACTGTCTTACTGGTACTGACCTCGGCTTGCTCCTTGACTTGTCTGCCTGCTGCCTGCCTTCGGACCACAGCCTGCCTATGACCTCATCTGACCTCCAGAACCTGACCCCTTCTTTGTTGACCACTCCTCAGACTGACCCCCAGATTCTGACCCCTGCCTGCTTGACCACGTCTAGATTCTGGCTCTGTTCTTAGCCTTGTCGTCAACTCACTGTTCTGGTCCTTCCTGCTCCATCTGACCTCCAGTCTCGAACCTGACCGCGCTCCTCTCCTGTCTGTGGGAACACCGTACTTCCATCTCTCCGTGAGATCCTGCAAGGCCCACCTAAGTCCAAGCGGCCCAGGTCCCTAAGGGCTCCTCCAGGGAATATCTCGGGCTTCCAGTGGTGAAGCTCATCCTAGCCTCTGTCTCCTCCAGTGCTCCGCCTCCTGGGGGCAGGTGCTTCCTGATCCCTACCAGGGAGCCATTCTCCACTGCTCCAGGACAAGGGTCCACCCCCGAGCGCAACAGACTGTGCTTCTAGGATGGTATTTTTTAACAATGACCACGCCTCTTGCACACTTTTTACCTTTGTAGCTGCTCCTTTCAGTTTTTTTATAATTATTTTTCTCATTTTATCAAATTTCCCTTTTGAAAGTTTAGCACAAGAGCCATGGATTTGCTTACTGCCCCCCTTCCAATCATTAATTCAAATTTGATCATATTATGATCACTATTGCCAAGCTGCCCCACGACTGTTACCTCTCTCACCAAATCCTTTGCTCCACTGAGAATTAGATCTAAAATTGCTCCCTCTCTTGTCGGTTCCTGAACCAATTGCTCCATAAAGCTGTCATTTATTCCATACAGGAACTTTATCTCTCTAGCATGTTCTGATGATACTTTTACCCAGTCAATATTGGGGTAATTGAAATCTCCCATTATTACTGCACTATCAATTTGGTTAGCTTCCTAATTTCTCTTAGCATTTCACTCTCCATCTCACCATTTTGACCAGGTGGATGGTAGTATACCCCTATCACTATAGTCTTCCCCGACACACAAGGGATTTCTACCCATAAAGATTTGATTGTGCATTTAGTATCATGCAGGATGTTTATCCTGTTGGACTCTATGCCATCCCGGGCATAAAGCGCCATACCACCTCCTAGGTGCTCATCTCTGTCATTGTGATATAATTTTTATCCCGATATAGCACTGTCCCATTGTTTATCCTCCCTTCACCATGTCTCCAAGATGCCAATTAAGTCTATGTTATCATTCACTGCTATACATTCTAATTCTTCCATCTTACTTCTTAGACTTCTGGCATTAGCATACAAACATTTCAAAGTTTGTTTTTTGTTTGTATTTTCATTCTGCTTTTTAATTGACAGGGATAAGTTAGAATTTTTTAGCTCAGGTGAGTTGGACTACTTGGACTACTTTTCTTATTATTGGATCCTCACTGTCAGGATGCCCTAATTCTAATGCATCATTAGTATCCTTTGAAGATACCTCTCTCCGAACCATGCGCTGCTGAGTGACTGTCGGCTTTCCCCTTTGTTCTAGTTTAAAAGCTGCTCTATCTACTTTTTAAAGTTTAACACCAGCAGTCTGGTTCCACCCTGGTTAAGGTAAAGCCCATCCTTTCAGAAGAGACTCACCCTTCCCCAAAAGGTTCCCCAGTTCCTTACAAATCTGAATCCCTTTTCCTTGCACCATCGTCTCATCCACGAATTGAGACTCCAGAGCTCTGCCTGCCTCTGGTATTATGGAAGTGGACCACTGTTTCGAGGTAGATAGCTACCGTCGAAGGGCGAGGCCGCTTGGACTGAAGAGGCTTGCTAGAAGACTTCACCCTGGAAATACGCAAACCCCCCCCAGGAGGAGCCTGTAGGGATCCAGCCGCTGGGACTTAGGTGACTCCTCTGAAGACTGTAGAAGGTCTGGATGCAGGCGCCTCCTGCAGGTCGTGGGTTCCAGACAGCTGGCGCCTCCAGCAGGTCGAAGCATTCTGAGGACGGAGTCGTAGAAGAGTCCAAAGCCATTCCAAGATTTGGTACACCAGCGGGGTCTGAGTCCAGTCCAGGGTCAAAGCAGGAGAGGGGTCCAAAACCGTACCAGGATCAAGCCAGGAGAAGGGTCCAACGCCGTACCAGGATCAAGCCAGGAGAAGACACGTCCACCAGTCCAGAGATCAGAAGCCAAGAATCAATCCACGGAGCAGGGTAGAAGAGTGGGACGAAGAACGAAGAACCAGGAACCAAGAACACACTCAGGCAGGAACCTCAATACCAAGGCAAGGACTGAATGCTCAGCCCTTGCCTTAAATACAGGAAGTCAGGGGAGGAGCTTCGGGGGAGACCATGACACTTCCTGTCATGACTTCTTTAAGAATTTTCTTCAGCCATGCGCGCGGCTCCTGAGAACAGAAGGGGAGGAGCTGGATCGCTGCGGAGCCATGCTGCAGATTCAGCAATGGCAGCGGCAGAGAGAAAGAAGAGGAAAGGGCTGCCTGCCCCCGCAGGCACCCTCGACCATACCCAGTGTCCCGGGTAAGCTAAGTCTGTTGCCCCTGTTGGCCCGGCCTCAGTCGCGGTCGGCTGTGGCTGGCGGCCATGACACCCGGTCCCGGTCGCGGCTTGCCGCCAATGCTAGCATCTGGTGACCTGCGCGTGGAACAGGGACCATTTCAGAGAATGCTACTCTGGAGGTTCTGGATTTTTGCTTTCTGCCTTAGAGCCTAAATTTTGCTTCCAGAACATCCCTCCCACATTTTTTTATGTCATTGGTGCCCACATGTACCATGACAGCTGGTTCCTCCCCAGCACTGTCTAAAATCCTATCTAGGTGACGTGAGAGGTTTGCCACCTTCACACCAGGTAGACATGTTACCAGGCGATCCTCACGCCCACCAGCCACCCAGCTATCTACATTCCTAATAATCGAATCACCAACTATGATCGCCGACTTAAACCTCCCCTCCTGGGCAGTAGGCCTTAGAGACACATCCTTGGTGCGAAAGGACAATGCACCACCTGGAGAGCAGGTCCTTGCTACAGGATCCTTTCCTGCTGCACCAGGTTGATGCTCTCCGATCATGAGTCCTTCTTCCTCCAAGGCAGCTTGTTTTCATGGTTGATAAAGAAATACTTTTGCTTTTAAGTGTAAGCTACATAAATATCTTTGATGAAAACAACTTTGTCTCCCTTTCTCTGTTTTTTGTTTTTTTTCTGAGAAGCTGGTAAGTAGTTACCAAAGAGAGAATGAAAACAAGCCAGACCTTGAATTGAACTCTAAGTACCTGATAGAAAAAGAGGCACCCGAACAGCAGGGACTGGTATTGTAATATTTTAACTTATTTTTACATTTTACATTGCCAGATTTTTTAGTGATAGCCTGTGAAGTAATAATGAGAATTACCATGGAAAAGAGGCTTATGGTGCCTGTAAGCATTTTAACTATGATCAAATAAAATCTGTAATGGTACATGAGGTCTCAGCTGATTTGTTAGTATATGATATTCATAATTTTCTTAAACCATATGGAAATGTAAGCCAATTATAACATCTGAAAAATGCAATGTTATCAAGAATTTTTTGTCAGTATGATGATCCAAATGCAGTGTCTCTATTATTAGCTGATCTTTCTCACAGCAAGTCAAATGGTGAATGGCAAGTTGTAGTGCCTCTTTGTTTTTCTAAAGCAGAGGACATTGTTACAGCTATTAAGGAAAATAATGCAGTCATTAACAAATTGGGAAATAAAGAAGGGTTTTCACATGGCTTAGCTCTTACCCCAAACATTTAGGATAAAAACAGGTGAAATAAAATGAAATGTAAAACTCCAAGATTTGAAGCTGAAACTAGAGCTGTACAAAATTACCTGCTCATTCTACACCAATTGTTACTAATGTGGAAAAAGCAATTGTAGAGCATGTGGTTAAAACTCAATATGTTAATCCTTTAAATACTGATTCTTACAAATTGTAGTGTTTCTGGTTTAAACAACCCCAAATCTATGGTGTGGGGGGGGGGGGGGGGCAGGGAGGTTGAATTTGACCTCTAGAAAATGCAGATCCAGCAGGTATTGACAGACCCCAAACTGAACTCTAGTGGAAGAAAAAGAAAACTGATGGAAAATCTTTTGCCACCAACAGTATACACTTCCTTGTTTTTGGGTGTTATTGTTTCTGCTGAAAAATGTGTTAGTCAGCTGAAAAAGACATATGGAGATGTTATAGATACACAGCTTGTGTCTAGCCAACAACTTGCACAGGACGGACTCTCTTAGTATTTGATTACATGTCAAAAAATCAATAGAAAGTGCTTGTTTAATAGGCCAAAATCAGAAACTATAGATGGTACAACAACTCATAAATGGATGTTGGGATGAAATTGTGATCACTCAACTGAGACTGCAGGATTACTTGGATAAGCATTAAGGTAAGATGATCTCTTATTCAGAATTACTACTAAAAGTTAGGATTTGGGAAGAAGGCATATTTGCTAAGGAGAAAAGAAAAATAACTGGTGATAAGCAAGGACTATCTATCTTGCCAAAGTTGCAGTGCATATTCTATAGTGAACTGAGGACAGAAAGAGCCCTTTAGGAAGAGGGAATGTCTCAACTAGAGAAATTAGTGGCAGCAGGAAAAAATGGTTCTGCAGCTTCTGAAGTTTAACGTTTACAATCAAGCAGTTGGAACAGAAGGGAGCCTCAGCGGTATACAAGAAATCCAGCTGCTAGTAGTTAAAAATTCAAAGAGCATCAAGTCTTTTGTTATCATGTTGGAGAGAGTGGACATCTCTCTATAAAATGCCCTATACTAGAAAACTTAGCATTAATGTTGTAGAAGCTGGAAGCTCAAAGTCAAAATAAGAAAGAGCATGGTCTAAGAGATTCTAAGGTTACTGAGGCAGGGCAAAACCATATGACAAATACTAAAGAAGAAGAAGCCATATGGGAAATTGGTGCCAGATGTAGTAGAAAATCCTACAGTGCATGTGGATGATGTGGAAAGAATTGTTTTCTAGACAGTGGATCACAGGTGATCTGCATTTCAGAATGCTTTTACCAAAGAAATTTGTCTCATAGGAGAGTACTCCAAGTTATGGAAGCAGGAGACCAGGAAGTGCCTTCTAGGGAAATGATTTATCTGTGTGATTTTCCTAAATCAGAATGTGGCACTGGAAATCCTATGCGCATATACGCACATGAGTTATAAAATGACCATGTCCCTGGGCGTGGACTTACAAATGCACTCACATGTGCACCCATGCACTAGTTTAAAAATTACCATCTAAATGAGCCCATGAGCAGCAACAAAAATGAGTCTGTGTTTGAGTGTCCACATTTCAGAGAAAGTAACAGACTGATATAGAAAGCTGAGTTAAAACTCTATACAGGGGGTCACGTGATGTGATGTAGCTGAACGGACGTTCCTGTTCCAGCTCCGTGCCTCACCCCTCTGCAATCAGCAACCATCTCCTAGAAACTAACATCAAGACAAGCCATCGACATCGGGTAATATTCGTTAATGTCTATAGACACGTTTATGCTCAAAACCGCGAGTAGTATGCCCTTAAAGGGAGGAAAAAAGGAGAAAGAAAAAACAGGCCCGGCAGCGCCCAAAATGGCGGACGTGATTACTAAACCTACTCCTCCGGGCACTCCAAATACAACAGCGTTATCGAAAGACCTTACCCTAAACGTCACCAATGCGGTAGTGGCTGCTTTAGATGGGAGGTTTGTGGACATATCCACGCAACTTAAGGAACTTAAAGAGTCCTTTGCAGAACTACCTCCGAGATTGGCGGAAATGGAAAATAGGGTCTCAGAGCTGGAAGACTCCTCTCTTACCACGCGGAGTCAAGTGCAGGCCCTTGAAACAACGGTAGCAGCGCAATCAGAAAAAATTGATGATCTGGAAAACAGAGCCAGGAGAAACAACATCTGATTTTCCGGCTTCCCAGAATCCGTGGGAGAAACTAATTTGGAATCTTTATTGGAAGCATGGCTGCCGGAGGCCCTGGGCCTACAGGATCTGGGTGGCGCTTTCCACATAGAACGCGCGCATCGTCTTGGAAGGAGGAGAGACGGCGATGAACGTCCTCGTTTCATAATTGCTAAACTGTTAAACTGGTCACAGAAGCAGAAAATCTTCCAAGCATATAGAGCACGACCAGCGCTGAAATATAAAGATGCGGAAATAAGGCTGTACCAAGATTATTCAGCAGCTTTAGCTCAAAAACGCAAGCTGTTTAGCCCCCTGTGCACAGACCTTTTTAACAAAAACATTCGGTTCCAGCTCGCTTACCCCGCTACTTTGAAGTTCCGGTATGAAAACAAGGACCATACTTTTACTACTCCGGAGCAAGCGAAGGAATTTATGGCCAAGATGTAAAGAAATGGCAAGTGTCTGTTTTCTTTTTTGCCCGATGTTGATTGTTACTGATTGTTACTTATTGTTGATTATTATTACCTGATTCTCACTACGGCAGCATTCTCAGCCTCGTGGGTACCTCCTCCTCGAAACAGTTTTCTCTTCATAATAAAGTGAAGTAATGGGGTGCTTAGGAAAAGAAGCTAACGCGCCGAGATGACTGCTGCAACTTTGACCGGTAGCGAGCTTGGACTCTTTGCTTTGTTTTTTTCCTTTGCAGTGGCGTTCGAGTGTGAGGCTTAGTCAAATATACTATGACTGCTCCCCAAAGGATATGGATCTTGCAAGAGGGCCTCTGTTCTCTGGGGTTTCAGGACGGCATGTCTCGCCCACGGGATCGCTGAACTGTATCACACGACCATGGACCGTGCGATCCATTGATGGTATCCCCTAAATGGATTAGTCTCGGGGCTGTACATATAGTAGAGAAACGGCGTCACCGCATGAGAATTAAAGTATGGATGTTTCCTACACAGCTTCAATTCTGAGCCGACTCTTCAGTGCGGGGGCCTCCGGGAAACATTGGCTGGCCACGGGATTTATTACTATTGGGCTACCAACCAACTGTGTTTGACCTATGGTTTCTGATATATGATGCCTATGGGGAACGGATTCCAGACCCTCAAAGACACTGGTTGATCGCATGATATGGTGGCATATGGAACCGTGGCCCGGGTGGCTTGCGCACAGAAACCGGCTTTCATGATCTCAGCTGAGGGACGTACACAGTCTGATCTGTCTCAATCATTTCTTGTTGGATACTGAACAGTCACTGGACATATGCTGGTCTACATGCATAATTCCTTCATCTAACTCAGCTTCTTCACTAGACAATGTGACTTAATGAGAGGAGAGAGCATTCGATAGGAATGTTGACCGGGAAAGCTGGACAGGAGCACTGTTTGGTAATGAGATGCTTAACTCGTGTTTGTGATGTTTTCATTAAACAGATAAATTGTTGCTGTTGCGGGGGGGGGGGGGGGTGGAGGGCACGACGCATCAGTAGCGGCCTCCAATGTTTCCCTTGCTTAGCGGGGATTCTACTGAAGACAGTATGAGGTCTAGGGATAGGGGGGGGATTAAGGGGAATGGGCAAGAAGGTTGGGGAAGGGGTGGTTTTGGCAGCGTGGGTTGTTTGATGTTCATTTTCTCATGTTTACGTATCCTGATCTGGTTACCTGGGAAATCTGGAAGCTTCGTTGTGTCTCTACAAGTCTGGATGGTAGGCTTAGGCTGGGGAGCCTGCCATCCATTATTTGCCATACACTATAACCAAGTAGATTTCTTGAAGAGACGGGTAGGAATTACATAAAATTAGCAAGTTTGAATGTGAATGGGTTGGGACACCCAATTAAGAGAACCAAGGTCTTACAATTTCTAAAACGATCCAAAGTACACATTGCGTGTATACAAGAAACGCATTTGACAGTCTTGGAAACCTTAAAATTAAAACGTGACTAGGTTGGACAGTGCTATTTTTCTGCAGCCCTTGGGAAGAAGGCAGGAGTGGCCATCCTAATACACAAAAGTCTTTCCTTTCAATTGACAAAAGAGTTAACAGATCCTGAAGGGAGGTACATATTAATCACTGGGAAACTAAATGGGAAAGATATTTGTCTTGGCAATATTTATGGTCCCAATTCTCCCTCCTCTGCTTTCTTTGCGAAAATTGTGAATTTGTTTCATACAGTTGGTACTGGAAAGCGCTTCCTGGTTGGGGATTTCAATAGTGTGCATGACCCTCTCTTAGACAAATCGCAGAGTCATCCGCCACAAGACAGCCGTGCCACTAAACCTTCATTAATTGCTCAACTCTGCCGAGATTTAAACTTTATGGATTATTGGAGAGTCCTCCATGTGGAGGAAAAAGATTACACGCATATATCTAAGGCTCATCGCACTCTTTCCAGAATAGATTACATATTGGGAGATGCGTCTTTTTTTCCTCTCATTGCCATTGCTGGCATCGACTCCCCGGGGGTATCGGACCATTCGTTAATCTGGGCTGACCTCAATTGGGAAGATAATGTTCCCAAAAGTAACTGCTGGCAATTCCCTACTTATATTAAGGATAATACGGTGTTTAGAGATTATCTAGTAGACAAATGGGATCAATATCAGTCCCACAACAACCAGCACCGGGACGATCCAGCCTTATTTTGGCAAACGGGAAAGGCAGTCATGAGAGGGGAGATAATTTCCTTTTTACGTCACAGGAATAAAGTCCTCAATGCTCGTATTGTAGAGCTTGATCAACAATTAGAACAAGACAAACAGGCCTTGGCACATGACCCTTCCCAAGCCAACTGGGCACATTATCATAAAACGCTAGGTACCCTACAAGCACACCTACAACAGAGGGTGATAAGGTCCTTTCAGTTTAAGGAACACTCTTTTTTTTGTTTTGGAAATAAGGCGGGAAAGACATTGGCAAGTCTGGTCCGCACCAGGCATAGTAAATCTTATATAGAAAAACTTAAGACACCTGTAGGTACATGGGCAAACAAAGGGGAGGAGATTTGCGAAGTCCTTCGTACATTTTATTCACAACTTTACACTGAGGACCGGCAAGGTGACTCATTAGAAGAAAACAATTTTTTTGCACATCTGGAACTCCCCAGGCTCACTGGTTGTCAGAGAGACTGCCTTAATAGCCCTCTCACAGAGCGTGAATTATTACTGGCCATTAAAAAGAGTAAATCTGGAAAATCCCCTGGTCCGGATGGCTTTACGTATGACTTTTACAAACTTTTGGGAGAGGGTGTTACGGGACCATTGACCTCTTTTTACCTGAATGCCTTAGAAACAGGCAAATTTCCCTCCGACTTTAACAAAGCATATATTACAGTACTACCCAAGCCAGGAAAGGATCCCCATCAACCGGCCTCTTTTCGGCCCATTTCTTTGTTGAATTGTGATTTAAAGCTCCTGGCTAATGTACTAGCGAACCGACTGAGCCTTGTTCTTCCGGATCTGATTTCTTCATCTCAAGTGGGTTTTGTTAAGGGGCGTTCGCCCTGTTCTCATATTGTCAAATTACTGGCAGCTGTTACTTATTGCCAGACGAATAACATACCATCCATAGCAGTCAGCTTTGACTCAGAAAAAGCGTTCGACAGGGGGAACTACTTTCCTATATTACTTTATTATACTCTAATCCATCTTCCCATATCCTGGCTAATGGACTAGTATCCCAAGCTTTTACACGACGGAGAGGAGTACGGCAGGGGTGCCCATTGTCACCCTTATTATATATTTTAGCTATAGATCCCCTACTTAGGTACATAGAGGCCGATCCCTTGGTCACTGGCCTACGAGTGGGTGGTAAAGATTTTAAAACAGCCGCCTTTGCTGATGACATATTAATATTTTTAACAAGTCCTCAAGTAGCACTACCCAGAGTGTTGTCTCTTCAACGGCAGTATGGGCGCTTTTCTGGTCTAAAAATTAATACTGATAAATCTGAAGCTCTTGATATTTCGGGATACCTTCACCAAACCTGGGGTTCTCCTTTTCCTCTAAAATGGGCGCAGGGATCCATCAAGTACCTGGGAGTACAGATATCTCCCTCACTTACCACTATTTATAAAGATAATGTGAGACCTATGCTGGTTAAAATGCAAACACGACTGTTAAAGTGGCAATCTCTCCCTCTCTCTCTGATGGGCCGGTAGAAAGTGAGGATTTACTAAAGATGGTGGAAGTACCCAAATGGCTCTATTTATTACAAATGCTTCCGATCTGGTTAACTAACGCAGATGTTAATGCTATCCATAAAGCCTTTAGAAACTTTATTTGGAGGGGTCGGAAGGCGCGGTTGGCATTGAGATATCTTACTTTAGCCAAAGAAGTGGGAGGTCTAGCTTGCCTGGATTTTCGGCAGTATAATTTGATGTGTATGTTACGTCATATCAGGGACTGGGTACTGGGCACTGACTATTTTTCCCCCACAGCTTTTTTACAAGCTTGTCTGCAGGGATCTTCCCCAGGGATTTTACTACAGTTAGACAATACACTTTTGCCCCTACAATGCAAACAATCTTTTTTGGTACAAATGGGAAGAAAGGCCTGGCTCCATCTCTGCAAACTTATGGGTACTTCCACTATCCATACTGCGTTTATGCCCATATGCTCCAATCCTCACTTTCTACCGGGGACAGACTACATTGTCTTTCAACAATGGGCTGGTAGGGGATTCACGCACATAATACAAATCTTGCAACCAGACACGACTCATATCCGTAGTTTTCATGAACTTCAACAGCTGTTTGATATCCCATCCTGTGATTTTTTTGCTTTTTTACAACTACGCCATTATGTTCAAACCTTGGGCTTACAGGACTTATCGCCTACTATTAGGGCACAGCTGAGCAAGCTGTTGGGATTTCATGTAAAGATGAAAGTGTCTTGTACCATCTTTGCCAAACTTTGCAAACAGTTGTTGGGTATCAATGCCTTCGCGGACATTGCCGGACGTTGGACTGGTGTTGTAGGGATGCAGATCACCCCGGATATAGTTAAATTATATTTGAATAATATTCGGAGGATAACGGAAAATGCGAACCTTCGGGAGTTACAATTTAAGTTTATCTGGCAATTATATATTACTAAGGAAATGGCATATAGAATTGGGATCAGCGACTCACCCTTATGTCTGAAGTGTGGAGAGAGTAAGGGCGACTTTATTCACTGTTTTTGGTCCTGTGCAAATTTGCAGGCATTTTGGACCCAAATTGCTGATTTTTGCAATACCTTATGGAGCAGTAGGGATGTGCAGAGCAAAAGTTTAAGTTCATATGACCATATGTCCAAAGGGGGTCCCATTTGCGGTCAATATGGACATAAACAGAATTCAATGAGTTGAGTATATGTCCATATGTGCAAATAAAAATTTAAACCCCTCACCCTCCTTAATTCCCCCCCCCAAGACTTACCACAACTCCCTGGTGGTCCAGCGGGGTCAGGACGCCATTTCTGACCAACTTTGCAAGGAGCACGTGACGTCGGCGTCACGTCGGAGTAAAGCGGCGTCACGTGATTCCCCGCGGGTTCGCGCCGGAACGCTCGTTCGGCCCAAAAGGAACTTTTGGCCAGCTTGGGGGGGTCAGGAGGCCCCCCCCAAGCTGGCCAAAAGTTCCTTTTGGGCCGAACGAGCGTTCCGGCGCGAACCCGCGGGGAATCACGTGACGCCGCGTCACGCCGACGTGGCGCCGACGTCACTTGCTCCTCGGAAAGGCTTTCGGAAATGGCGTCCTCACTCCTCGCTGGATCACCAGGGAGTTGTGGTAAGTCTTTGGGGGGGGATTAAGGAAGTTGAGGGGTTTAAATTTTTATTTTGGATCAACTTATTCAACATAGCTATGTTGAATAAGTTGGAAATCCGAACGTTTATGTCTTATCACTTTTTTAAGTAAAAAAAAAAATAAGTAGCGTTTTACATTTATGTTCAATACGAATGCACACCCCTATGGAGCAGTAACATACCACTGCATCCGCAAATCTGGTTGATAGGCAGTGATTTAACTCCCTCTTTCCACTTTGACACCAAGGTTACCATTTTTGTCAACAAAGCGGGGCTCCTGGCCAAACAAGTCATATTAGCCAATTGGGTTTCGAAGAATCCTCCACAATTTAGACATTGGTTGAACAAAATGCTTAAATATGCAACTTTTGAGCAAATGACGGTGATGATGCAAACGCAACCAAAGAGAGACAAATTCATAGAGGTCTGGGGTCCTTTCCTTGATCATTCACATTCAACTTGTGCACTGGAAGACTTAGACAACTGGAGCATACACGACAGTTAGAGACACTGCTATACTTTCTCAATCATTCCTTTGCTGCCGGATGGGGGGGTGGGGGGGGGGGGGAGGTTGGGTTAAACATGGTTCTGTTAGCATCTAAGCCTACTAGTGAGCACTTTCGTCAGCTCTCGCTAGGGAGACACGCAGATACATTCCCTATGATCAGTTTTGGGCTCATATTGAATTGTTAATTGTTACTTGTGGTACTTATGGTATGAGCAAGCACCGAGTTCTAAAGCTTGGGTATAACGGTATTATCATTGCGTTTCTCCAACCATACAGAGTGCCTTTGTTTCCATAATTGTATTTTTGTTCTTTTATTGTGAGCACTGTACATGTTTATATGCGAACCATGTTTATATGGGATTGTTTGTTCTAATGTTCTCTTAAACCAAAAACTCAATAAAAAGATATAAAATAAAACTCTATACATTTGATTTCAGCGCACAGTTTTAACATTCAGATTAAAAAATTCTTTAACCTCTGATGCAGTAAGTTAGTTTTATGCAAATGCACTGAGAATTATAAAAAGCAGATTGCCTGTAAAATGTTTGGTACTGGCCGAACACACAATTTAACTTGGGAAGAGAGAGGCATCCCTAATAGGCAGATTGTGCTCTGGCAGACCAATGTAAGTGGTGGCAGCTGCTGCCACTTAGCTGGATAAATACTTATTTATCCAACAATCTGGCACAGGTCATGCTGCCACTTAGCCAGATAAATTAGTGCTTATCCGGCTATCTGGCGTAGTTCACTGCTGCTAACACAGATAAGTGCTTAATCTGACTAAATAGCATCAAACCACGCTATATAGCGCAGCTCGCCACTACTTATAGTGCAGTGACATTATTCAGATAAGAGGAGTTTAAAGGAAATACATTAATTCATCCTCTACCTTGATGATTTAGAGGAAAACCTGATAATATGAAAGAGGGAAAGAAATAAATCAAGGAATGAATGTGTGTGTATAGTGTTAACCCAGGAAGTCTCATTTTGATATTTCATTCCAAATTATCTCATTTCACCGTCACAAGTCATAGTCATCTGTTTCTTATCTCAAATCATTCACATGCTCACATCTCAAAGTCACAAATCATGTTTCAGATTCACATGTCTCAGTTCTTTCTCACTGTTTCTTTAGATAGGGTAAATTTAATTATCATATTATTTAATTAGCTAGTATCTGCAGTACAATAAGCCTACATGATATACACTGAGGGCAACACAGTAGTTGGTGGAAGATCTTCAGTTTGAAGGAAGCAATTTTACTTTTTTATTTGGTTAAATGTAGGATAGCAGGTATTGCATCGGCCTGTAATCTGATGAGATGATGTGGTCAAGAACTAAATTCCTGTCTCCACCCTCAAGCAGAGTTAACAAGCCACAACCTCAATCACCTAAAACATCTAATCCTCGGGGTTACAACAAACCCAGTCGCACCCAAACTTCACTCACAAGCCCCGCCCATAAGCTACTGCTCCTGGGAAAACTGAGTTTAGTGTGCACACAAATAGAGACATTGAAAAAACAGTAAGAAAACAGTATAGTTTATTAGAGACAAAGAGACAGAATAAAAGAGAGAGTATTTACATAGAACAGAAATACACACAAGAAGTATAATAAAGAAAATAGAAATACTAACCTTCAGAATTCAAAGGTCTTGAATTTTCTTTAGAGTTTTCTCTGAAATATCTGAATAAGAAACACAAAAAGCAGTACTTGAGTTTAGATTTAAGATACAGAAATAATATTGTAAAAGAAAGATTTTAAAGATTTACTTTCCTTATTTATTTTATTTATTTAAAGATTTTTATATACCGCGGCACATGTGTCACATCACCTCGGTTTACAGATAACAATAATTCAGCGAGGTGCTTTACAATACATCATGTTAACTGATATACTGATGAAACTACTCGTTTATGAAACTACTGATGACAAGTTCTAAAATAATATGAATCTGATAGGGGTGTGCATTCGTTTTCGATGTATTGGCAATCCGCAACGTATATGTCCCTATTCGTTATATATGTGGGGAAGCGAAACATAGATATCGCGTAGGTATCGCGACACCCCATGAATACAACTTATCATCCATTTCATCCGTTGCACGGCACACAGTGCACGCACACGCTTTTCTTCGCTGCCAGTTGCAATCAGAGGACACCATTTCAGTGTATCCAGAGCCAAAAGCCAGCCCTTTCCTGTGAGTCATCAGTGACCCACAGGAAAGAGTCGGACAGGTTGGCATGGATACCAGAATGCAGCGTATCAGCGATAACATTTTGTGAAATGCACTGAATGCAGCCAATTGCGCTGTCATTCAGTGCTCAGTGACGATTTTCCTGATGATCCAGCACTATATATACTTAAGCACTTGGCGTGCCACGCACTTTCTTTGCAGGGTGGTGTGGGGAGGTGGTCTCTGTGGAAGCAGGCTGCACTCAGAGCTAGTCTGAATTCAGAAATCTCTATTGAATTGCTAGCTAGGCTAGTTAGTAGGTGGAAAAAAGCTATTTATTCTCTATTTGGCTGCAGTGCCTGTGCCAGCTAGCCCTGTTTTAAGCAGTTTATTTAGGTGATCTGAGACGGTTTCTCTGTGCCAGGGAGAGAAGCTGCTAGCACTGCCATTTTGTTTCATTCACCCTCTGGGATAGGCTGCAAGCAAGCACCATTTGGGTGCTGTGACTGGGAGAGATATATTCAATTTTGCTAGAATTTCCATTGGAAAATATATTTCATCAATTTTCCTGCTGTGCCAACAATTCCAGATTTTTAAACTGAGTTTGTTTAATTCAACTCAGTCTCTCTGTGCACTGGGCATCAGTGGGCTGGCAGTTTAGCAGACTGAACTTTATTACTGGGACAGTCTATGGCAGTGAAATCCCCAGTCTGCCTCTTTTGTGCTTACAAGCAAGTTGTGTGTGTGTGCACACCATGCACATTACATTAGTGCATAGCAAGGCACTGTGACAGTGGGCAGTGGGTAGTTTAACAGACTGAACTTTATTATTGGGACAGTCTGTGCAGTGAAATCCCCAGTCTGCCTCTTTTGTGCTTACAAGCAAGCTGCATGTGTGTGCATACCACACAAGTTACATTAGTGCATAGCAAGGCACTGTGACAGTGGGCAGCCAGTAGACACTAGGCAGTGACATTAAATCCATAATGTCAGGAAAAGCTAGATGTAGTCAAGTGATTGTGACTGGCAGAGGAGGCACTTCAAAGGCACTAGTGCCACTCCCCCATTAAAGTTAAAAAGGGACCTGTCGCAATCTAAACTCTTTGGAGGGGCAGGCAGTTGCATCCAGAAAAAAATGAAACCTGACCAGGAAGCATCACCATTGCCATCACCTGTTTCTGAGCCTGTAGTTTTGGAGGTGAGGGGAGGCTGAGTCATGCCAGACAAAATGTCAACACCCAAAAGCAGCAGGGGGACAGAAGTCTCGACTAACACTTAGCGTTGACAATGTAGCGCAGTCACTGTTTGCTTCTATTCAGATGAAGAATCATCTTGTGTAGGATTCTCATCAGAAATGGAAGAAGTAATAGCTGATGAAGTTTTAGGAAGATCAGTTAGTCCTGTCTTAGCCTCCACTTCAGTGCAGCAGGGGAGAGATGAAACTGATGAGGAGGAGGAGGAGGAAGAAGAACAGTCAGTGCAGGCACAGAGGGTGACTGAGGTCCTGGCATTGCTTACAGCTACTTCAGCTGCAGTGCCAGCATCCATCCCCAAGGCTTTAGAGAAGGGAGGATCTCGAAAGACATCTGCAATCTGGAGCCACTTTAAAGTGACGGATGACCCGCATTTTCCTCGGTGTAATTACTGTGGCAGGGATATTAGCAGAGGCAAGCAAATGGGACAACTATCTAATTTTGGCATGACGCATCATATGAAGAGGCAACACCCAAAAAGATTACTGCCATCTGGGGATGGTGGCAGTACCAGTCAGGTGACCCCTTCCAAGCAGCGTAAAGTGCTTGGAAAGTGGTTCAAAAGCAGCAGAGTCGGCCCACACCCTCATCCTCTTCTAGCATTCAGGTGGCAGGCCAGCAACCCCCTGACATGTGGCAGAAGCAACAACCCACCATGGAGGAAATGGGGTGGAGTGCGGTAACGCTATCCCGGGGTAGGAGGCTGGCAGCCTCAAAAGTTTTGTAACCAGGAGCATTGGGGAAATGATTGCCCTTGATGACCAGCCCTTGCAGTTAGTGGAGAATGTGGGTTAAAGCATTTTCTGAAGATCGTAATTCCAAATTACAAAGTCCCCTCCAGAACCACATTGAGCAGAAAGGTCATACCCAGCCTGTACAAGCAGTGTCATAGTCGCATGCTAGCGCTGCTAGCTAAATCAGAGGAAAGAGTGCATTTCACCTGCGATATCTGGACCGCCATGAATGCTGCACACTCTTACCTCTCCCTGACACACTGGTGGGACCAGGCTGAGGCAGGGGCAGCCAGCAGCTCTATTACTGAACAAGTATCAGGATGGAGGTGTGCTTTACTGCATACCCACCTGACAGAGCAGGCCCATACCACAGCCAATATTCTAGCATGCAATTGAAAGCCTTGCAGCAGCTCCAACTGCCTCCTATTCTCCAGATAATATAAGCACTGCAGCACATGAACCTGACCTGAAACGCTATGCCTGACTGTCCACTGTCCAGGACGTACGTCCCAACAAGGACCTGACCTCAAACGCTGTGCCTGACCATCCACTGTCCAGGCCATATGACCCTACAGGGGCCTGACCTCAAATGCTGTGCCTGTCTGTCCACTGTCCAGGCCTTATGTCCCTACAAGGGTTTGGCCTGTGTCCTCGACTGCTGTGCCTGTCCGTCCTGGCCTTATGACCCTAGGTGGGATTGACTCTGTCCTGTATTGCTGTGTCTGTCCGTCCAGACCTTATGTCCCTATGTGGGCTTGACCTCTGTCCTGTATTGTTGTGCCTGTCCGTCTAGGCCTTATGTCCGTACATGGGCTTGACCTCTGTCCTCGACTGCTGTGCCTGTCCGTCCAGGCCTTATGACCCTAGGTGGGATTGACTCTGTCCTGTATTGCTGTGCCTGTCCGTCCATGCCTTATGTCCAGTCCTAATGGCTGAACTCTCATTGCAAAGGGAAACCTCAGTCTCTGGCAATTCAAACTAGTAATCCTTCACAGCATGGATCCTTAAATAAAACAGTTTTCTTTAGTTTCAGGGCAGAGAAGAGTACTTCCTCCATCTTGCTTATGAAGTCATGATCTGTTTGCAAATGCTTAAATCCTAACAATTTGTACCATTATACACTCTCTGGGCCAACCCATTCCAGGGAGCCCTTTTCTGCTCAAAGGAATGGGAACTCTCCCCGTTGTTGCAGCCTATCTCTTACCACCTGTTGACCCATGTTCAGAACAAGAAAAGATCTCCAAGTTACTTAGAATGTGCCAAACATGACACAGTGAGACCATGCTCACAGTTAGACCCTGCTCCAGGTCGCCACACTTTGAAGGCTCGTGCTCCACTCGAGGGGCCAACCCATTCCGGGGAGCCCTTCCCAGCTCAAAGGAAAGGGAACTCTCCCCAGGTGTAGCCAGCCTGTATCTACCCTCTGACCCATGTTGAACCACTGTTTATATGGTAACCTCCTCTGCCTTAGCCTTGAAAATTTTCTTTTGTATATCTGCTAACTCTACCAGATTTTAAACGACCAGTGAGAGCTCACTAGACGCCAATGGAAACACCCCACTTTAGGGGCGAACCCATTCTAGGGAGCCCTTTCCTGCACAAAGGAAAGGGAACTCTCCCTGGGTGTATACAGCCTGGGGCGGATTTTCAGAGCCCTGCTCGCCGGTAAGCCTATTTTACATAGGCCTACCGGCGCGCGCAGAGCCCCGGGACTCGCGTAAGTCCCGGGGTTTTCAGAGGGGGCGTGTCGGGGGGCGGGCCCGAACCGCGCAGCGTTTTCGGGGCGTGTCGGGAGCGTTCCGGGGGCGGGCCCGGGGGCGGGCCCGGGGGCGTGGCTACGGCCCGGGGCGGCCCGGGGGCGTGGCTGCGCCCTCCGGACCCGCCCCCAGGTCGCGTCCCGGCGCGCAGGAGGCCTGCTGATGCGCGGGGATTTACGCCTCCCGGAGGGAGGCGTAAATCCCCTGACAAAGGTAAGGGGGGGGCTTAGACAGGGCCGGGTGGGTGGGTTAGGTAGGGGAAGGGAGGGGAAGGGGAGGGGAGGGCAAAAGGAAGTTCCCTCCGAGGCCGCTCCGATTTCGGAGCGGCCTCGGGGGGAATGGGGGTAGGCTGCGCGGCTCAGCGCGCGCCGGCTATACAAAATCGATAGCTTTGCGCGCGCCGATCCAGGTTTTTAGCAGATACGCGCGGCTCCGCGCATATCTACTAAAATCCAGCGTACTTTTGTTTGCGCCTGGAGCGCAAACAAAAGTAGGCCTATTCGCGGAGTATGAAAATCCGCCCCCCTGTATCTACCCTCTGCCTCTATGCCTTGCTGCCATACACCAATGACTCACTCAAATCCTTGTGGTGTTCTGGCCACTATCATGGTTGCTCAGTGTGTTGGTGCTAGTCCTTCTGCTTGCTATATTCCTCCTTCATTGTGCTGTAGGAGGGTTTCGAGGGTTCATGCATCTTTTATCAATGCTCTCTTTTGAAGCTGTGGTGTGTTTTTGACAGTCTCGCTGCTGCTTTGTGCCTCTATTAAAGCAATCTTCTTGCCACTCTTGGTACCCCTTTGCCCCTTTAAACTACCTTAGGCTATTCATGCCACTTTGGTGCCACTTTGCCACAGTCTAAGTACCTTGGAGCTGTTTTGTTGTTCTGATGATTGCTCCCCAGATGTTTCATCAAAATTGATAATAAAACCCCAATTCTGCAGCCAAAAATAGGCTGCAAATACTTCCCCCATTGACTTTAATGGGAACCGGAAAACAAATGCACGTATCAACGTATCGGGGCGCCATTGAACGAATGCAACGTATCAGAGCCCCGACGAATACGTATCCCGAATCCAACGAATACTTTCTGGCTGCACATCCCTAGAATCTGAAAAATAAATTACATTAATTGTTGATTCAAAGTTCTATCTGATTGCTTTTACGTATTTAGATTGCATTGTTTACATACTTGAATTGCAAATCTTCAGAGGGTTAGCCGTGTTAGTCTGGTGTAGCAAGAAAAGACAGGAGTCGAGCGGCACTTTATAGACTAATTGATTAAAGCATAAGCTCTCGAGGACAGAATCCACTTCATCTGATGCATGAAGTGATGTACATGAAATGAGTAAAATACGTATAGAGCAGAGAGAACGCATTACAATAGGCAGCCCATAATGAAAAGAGATTGTTAATAGCATTATAGTATACCTATAAGTGTAAACAGAATGATCTGATAACAGTTAAGTTCATAGATAGTTTAATGAGTCATGAAGCTATTCTCTCTGTTCTGATATTTAGTGATGATAAGTTTTTTAATGAGTTCCAATTCTGTAGTTTCATGCTAAAGTTCTCTGTATGGCAACCTTAAGGTCAAATAGAGAATGCCTTGGAAGAGATGTTCTTCTACTGGTTTCTGAATGTTACCATTTCTAATGTCAGATTTATGTCTATTTATTCCTTTTCTTATAGATTGACTTGTTTGTCCTTTGTACACAGCAGATGGACATTGCTGGCAGATAGAGATGTGATTTAGCCGAACCTTTCGGTTTGGCCTTCGTTATCAGCACATCTTAAAAAATGGCGTGGGCCATCCATTGCTCCTACCATGTGATGGGGCCAGCCAATGGCACCAATAGCCCCTGTCACATGGTAAGGGGAAAAGGCCATCGGTGCCATTTTGATTAGTGGCAGCCGATGGCCTGAGAGGGGGAGATTGCTCCTGGGACCCCTGCTGGACTACCAGGGACTTTAGGCAAGTTTTTTGGGGGTCAGGAGGGTGGGGGATTGTAATTAATTAAATCTGAAGGGTTGGAGTGGGTTTGGGTTTTCATTTTTATGTGCCCTTTCTCTCCCCCCCCCCTCCCCCGGCTCCCTGAAAACAATAAGAAAACCACACAAAATTTGGTGGATTTTCCTATTGTTTCGGGGACTCCCTGAACCACAATGAAATAGGAAATATCATGACTCATAGAGCCAGCAGGGGTCAATCAGGTCCATTGTGGGCTGTTCTTAGCCAGGTGGCAGACTGTTTCCAGTGTGCAGCTAAGGAATAACTGTTTTTATTAATTTATAATTATTTTAGAAGGCTTCTGTGAATAACATATTGTTGTCTGTGCTTTCATTATAATCTCTATCTCTTGCTAGATATTGACATTGTACATTAATTTGCTGTTGGTTTTCTTTAAGATTCAAGAACAAAAAATCTAGCTTTAAATTAGATAAAATCTCTCTTTATTTGGATTTAGCTGTTATTAATAATCTCTATTTAGATATTAATATTGAGGCATAAATTTGCTGAGGGTTCATTTAAAGTAAAGGACAAAAAATTCCAGAAAGAGTCCTGCTCTAACTAGCTTTGGGGCTGCTTGTTGTGCTCGGGGTTGGATCCTTGGCCTGGGGAAAGGGTGGAATGGCTCCTGAAAGGAAACAGGAGGTAACTGGCCCCAGGGGGTAGAGCAGTGAAGGAGACAGAGGCTAGGTAGAGCTTCACTATTGGAAGCCCGAGGTCCCCCCAGGAGGAGCTCATAGGGACCCAGGCCGCTTGAACTTAGGTAGGCCTCGCAGGGTCTCCTGGGAGAAGGATAGTCCGGTGTGCCCACAGTCACAGAAGGAGCGCAATCAGGTTTGAACTGGAGCAAGGAGAACCAGAACACAGTTGTTGACGAAAAGGCGAGGAACAGAGCCAGAATCTGGAAGCGTGTTGAGGCAGGTGAAAGGTCAATGTCCAAAGATCAGTCTGAGGAGTGGTCACCAAAGCAAGGTTCAGATACCAGAGGTCAGATGTAGTCAAGGGCAAGCAAAGGTCTAGAGGCAGGTGGCAGATGGTCAAGCAGGTCTGGAACAGGCTGGGGTCCTTGAGGCAGGGGCAAACAGGAGAGCAGGTCAGGAACAGGCTGAGGTTTTTGAGGCAGGCAGCAGACAGATGGACAAGTAAGGAACAGGCTGAGGTATTTGAGGCAGGTGGTAGACAGACGGATGAGTCAGGAACAACCTAGGATTGTAGACAGGCAGCAGGCAGGCAGGCAGGTCAAGAACAAGCTGAGGTCAGTACCAGTAAGACAGTCCAAAGGTACTACCTGGGAAGGCAGATAGATGAACACAGGAATAGGCAGGACTCAGGAACGGGGATGCAGGAACAAGTCAGGAATGGAACTGGAACAGAAGGATCCTGGAACAAGACTAGGGACAAGCAGGAACAAACATGAAGACAATCTAGCAGAGTACTAACCCGATTGCCAAGGCAAGAAAGTACAGTCAGGAACTTCCTTATATCATAGCTCAATCAGGGCATGCCATGGAACCCGGTCCTGGCCTTGACCCTACAAGTCTCGGGGCAGGCCGCACGTAGCATGGAGGAAGACACCAAACCTCAGCGTGAGGCCTGGCATACAGAGGAACGCCCGGCAGCCGCCGCCGCAGATTGCCGGGACCTAGCTGGACTAGCCACCAGCACGAGGGAGGTCATCCTGGGGCCCACTGAGTAACTATGCAGGTGAGTGGTCCCATGCACGGGACGGCTGTGGGCGGGCACGAAATACTGCTGACTCATAGAGCCAGCAGGGGTCAATCAGACCCATTGTAGGCTGTGCTCAGCCAGGAGACAGGAAGCACTAAATTGTCTTGTGTCCAGCTAAGTAAAAGTTTAACATAGTAAGCCAATCAGGTGGAGGGTCTTTTCAAACTCATGTGCAGATACAGAGTCCTGAGAAAAAAACTTGACCAAGGATTAACTGTTTAACTCCCTCCCAACCCTAGGTTTGTTTTTTTGATATAGTCTACCTAAATACATAATTGGCAACAAGATAAATTAGTAAATTGGTATTTCCTTAGGTGTTATCCATCAAATAAATATACCAAAATGAGGACTATCCAATGTAACTATTGTGGAGCCTTTATTCTGAGGGAAATCGTCTGGAAACTTAGGGCTTGCCCCATTTGTTCAGAACTCTCTTCCTTGAAAAAGGAT
Source organism: Rhinatrema bivittatum (assembly GCF_901001135.1). Lineage (NCBI taxonomy): Eukaryota > Metazoa > Chordata > Amphibia > Gymnophiona > Rhinatrematidae > Rhinatrema > Rhinatrema bivittatum. Next base: position 376,395,730 of record NC_042615.1, on the reverse strand, counting down.
CTGGCTGAAGTTAAAGCTGAATTTGCTGCAATAAAGAAAGTTTCACCCTCTTTACATTATTCAGGAATTAATTCCCCATTACCACAGAAAAACCAAAATTCAAGGAAAAAGAGATTTATAGTGGGTTCAGGAAGAATAAGACCTGTGACCCACAGACACACTTTCTTGACAGCTGTGCAGCCAACAAGTCTCCCCCCCCCCCCCCCCCCCACACACACACACACACACTCACACAAGGTATAAAGGAACTCAAAAAAACAACAGGATTATAGTGGGCTCTGGCAGAATTAGACCTGTGATGCGGAGACACACGCTGTATTAAGTGACACAAGTGCAAAATGCCTTCTCTGTATTAAATACTGAAGAAGTTATTGAGAAAGAGATTGAAGTATCTGAAAAGAAAGAAGAAACCCAATGCATACAGAAATTCCATAATAAGATCAGTAACCAAAGGAAAAAGCTAATTGTGTTGGGTGACTCTGTCATCAGAGGCACTAATCTGGGAATTCTCAGAGAGGGAAACACTACAGTTAAAAGCCTCCCAGGATCATTGGCCAGCAGAAATGCTATTCAAATAGTCAATATGATCAAAGAAGAAAGCAAAGACTTTAAAGCTGATATTATCATCCATCTGGGAATGATCGATCTTACATGCTGGGCTTGATGGACCCTTGGTCTGACCCAGCATGGCAATTTCTTATGTTCTTATGTTAGAAAAGCATCCAAGCAGTACAAAGAGATTTCCAGTCTCTAGCGAAGCAGAATAGTCACATGGCGACAACCATTGCCTTTTCAAAAATGTTCCCTGTTCATGGAAAGGGGAAGGAGAGGCTAAGCCATATTGATAACTTCAATGTATGGCTCAAATCCTGCTGTAAGGAACAAAGTTTTGGATTTATTGGGGGCTGTGGCCATGTATGGAACAGTAAAAAGCTCTTTGTCAAAGATGGCTTACATCTGTCTATGGCAGGAAAAAGGATCCTAAGAGATAAATTCAAATCCTATGTCATAAGGCATTTAAACTAGATGCTGGGGGTGACAGTAAAAAATTAGAATGTCACCCCCCAAACACAAATGCAAGAGAAAAGAGTGAAGTGGATAACAAAACAACTAAATAAGTCACAAAAGGAGTCCAGGAAAAGCAGTAACCTGAACAGGAAAAGCTGGAAAGCTATGAGCACAAATGCTCGTAGTTTGGACAATAAAATCCCAGATCTGCAAGCCCTAATGGTGGAGGTGGACTTGGACGTTGTTGCTGTCACAGAGATGTGGTTCACGGAATCTCATGATTGGGATATGGCAATACCAGGCTATAACTTGTTAAGGAAGGACAGAGAGGACAGGAAAGGGGAAAGAGTGGCTCTTTATGTCAGAAACAATATCCAAGCATCTGAGCTGCAAGAAAGATGGGGCAAAGAAGAAGCACTATGAGCTGACCTAAAAAAAGATGATGGGGCATTCAATTTTATTGGAGTAGTTTACAGGCCTCCAAATCAAAAGGAAGAGCTTGACAGAGATCTGGTTGAAGACATCCAAAAGATGGGAAAGAAAGGAGAAGTGGTGATTGTTGGAGACTTTAATCTGCCGGATGTAGAATGGAGAATCCCTTCTGCAGAATCTAACAGTAGTAGAGAGATAGTGGATGCCTTGCAAGGGGCTCTGATCAAACAAATGGTAATGGAACCCATGAGAGAGGGAGCTATACTCGATTTAGTGCTCATTAATGGAGATTATGGGGCAGATTTTCAAAGGTCTATGTGCATAAATCCGGGAGGATTTACGCACGTAGGGGGATTACACGTGCCAGGCCTATTTTCAAAAGGCCCGGCGGCAAGTGTAAAGCCCCGGGACGCGTGTAAGTCCCGGGGCTTGAAAAAAGGAGCGGGGCATGGGCGGAGCGGTCCGGGGATGTGGCGAGGCTGGAGCCTCCAGGCACAACAGTGATTTGCTACTGTGCCCGGGATCGCGGACCGGCTACCGGCTGGCATGCGCAACCTACACTTGCCCGGATGTCTCTAATGTCCAGGTGGGTGCCCGCCTCAGCACCAGTGATCATCAAACTGTAAGGTTTCATATCACAAATAGGATATGGAGAAGAAGCACGAAGACCCAAGTTTTGCATTTCAAAAACACAGACTTTGATGAAATGGGGAAGTACCTGGAGAAAGAACTAGAAGGCTGGGAGAACAAGAGAGATGTGGAACAACAATGGACCAAACTAAAAGGAGCAAATACCAAGGCAACTAATCTATATGTTAGAAAAGTAAAGAAAAGTAAAAGAAAAATGAAATCTATGTGGTTCTCAAAGGAGGTAGCTGACAAAATAAAAGATAAAAGAACAGTGTTCAAGAAATATAAAGGATCCCAAATGGGGGGGGCGCTCTTGAGCAGCGACCAAGATGGCCGCCTAATCTCTGTGCTCTGCTTATTATCGCATTTTTATCTTGGGACCTTTCAATAATACTGATACCACCCGTACGTATTCGACTATTTTCAGTCTGGTAAAGATGTCCTCCACCAAATCTGGTAAGATTGAAGCAGCTTTTGCCGCTGGATCGGGTTCTAAACGGCAGAAACAGGACCCACCCTCGCCGGACAAAGCCGTTTCGCAAAAGTCAATGGCGTCAGCGGATTTGGTGCTTCTGGAATTGAAGCAGCTAAAAGATATGTTGCAGCTAAATATTGACGCTACTACGGCTATTAGGGGCGAACTTCAAACCGTTACCCAACAAATGACCACCTTTCAGGTACGTTTAGATGATGTGGAGGCACAGGCCTCATCGCTACTAGTGACCGCGGCGGTTATTCCTCGCATTACGTCGGATATCGAGCAACTGCAACGAGATATAGAAGACATGTCTAATCGTAACCGACGCAACAACGTTCGTTTACTAGGCCTGCCTGTGGGAGCTGAGGGCTCTGACGCAGTTACTTTTATTTCACAATTTATTCCATCGCTACTCAAACTCCAATTTGACCAACCCTTTGAAGTAGAAAGGGCTCACAGGATTCCCGCTAGGCCTCCGCGGGACAGCCAACAGCCCCGTCCTCTTATTTTTAAGATGCTTCGATACCAGCAGGCTCTGGCAATTCTGACGACGGCCAAAAACCAGGCCCCTACTCGATATCAAGGGAATAACATTATCTTGACACCTGATTTTGCGAAAGCAACCGCGCTAAAACGGAAGCAATTTTTAGCCTTGCGTCCACAATTGCGAGCTATTGGGGCTCAGTATGGCCTCCTATACCCCGCTCAGATGCGTGTTACCCACCGCAACCACACGCAAATTTTTTATCAAACGCAGGCCCTAGAAGAATTTTTGAGAACAAGATCGGAAGCTGAAATGATTACTTGACTTGTCTCTCTCTGCTCTTACTGAGCTTTGAACAAATAATTCTCTGCGATTCTTTTGGTTTGTCTCATGACGATTATTTTTTTTTTAGTATACTAATTATGGGTGGTATCTCATGGTCCAAGTTTATATGCGTCATGGTCCCAAGCATAATGCTTGCTCAGATTCTTTTTATTCTGCGATTTAGCAGGCCCTTAGTTAGGGTGGCCTCTGGTGTGACAAGAGGCTCATTTTCTTTGCACTACAGCCTTATGGCTATTTTGTGGTTTCTCTATTCACTGTACTGTTTTAGTTTTTTTTGTTCTTGTCTCTCTATTTTTTTTCCTTTGATGAGAGTCGCCATCTTTTTATTGGAGATTTTTCTTATGGTTAATGAAGGGACTGATCTATGCTATCATGTTGTCTTATTGCTCTTTAGCCCATTTCATTTTCAAATTTTTTATGAATGGCTTCAGCAATTACTCATATCACCACCATTTCCCTGAATGTCAACGGCTTCACACACCCAATAAAGAGGAAAAAGATTCTGACATACTTGCAATCTGTGCATACTGATGTTGCTTTTCTACAGGAAACGCACCTATCTCCGTCGGAGTCTCTCAAACTACGCCAACAATGGGTTGGTAATGTTCTTTACAGTCCAGCCATCACTAAAAAGAGAGGAGTTGTTATATTGCTCCACAAACGACTGGACGCTGAGGTAATTAACCAGACTGCAGATGTTGACGGTAGATGGATATTGGCTCAAATCCGAATCGCTGGGCATATCTATACATTGTTAAATCTATATGCTCCTAACGTTGATGACCCTCTCTTTTTCCAGTCCGTTTTTGCCACTATATTGACTCTGGATAACTCGCCGGTTATAGTTGGCGGTGATTTTAATCAACCATTGGACCCATTTCTGGACAAAACTACTTCATTACGGTCTCCCATATCCAAATCATGCAAGACTCTGCGTCATCTCCAAGACTCTCACAGTCCAGTGGATCCTTGGCGCCTGCTTCATCCCACCACTAAAGACTATACCTTTTATTCATCTCCACACTCATCTTATTCTCGCATTGACTATTTCCTTGTCTCCAGCTCACTGGTTTCGTCTATCAAATCAGCGTCTATTTTTCCCATATTGGTCTCGGATCATGCTGCAGTGGAACTGACTCTCCGCCTATTTTCTCCTATTCGGATTGACAGGACTTGGCGCTTTAACTCAGCTTTATTATCTGAACCGTCTTTCTGTGATGATCTTCGCCCCAAAATCCTGGAATTCTTTAAGTTCAACACTTCCCAGGAAATCACTCCGTCTACTCTCTGGAATGCCTTCAAAGTAACACTACGTGGGGATATCATCAGTTATTCTATCCAAATTAAGAAAACTCAGAAGGCTGCTCTTTCGTCCTTGCATCATGAGGTTGAAGAATTGGAGAGGCGGCACGTTGTTCATCCTACTAAAGCTTTTCTTACCTCGCTGTTAAAGGCCAGATACCGCTATAACCAGCTTCTAAGTTCTCAGGTTCAGATTGGGCTCAATCGTACTAAAGCGTTGTACTATGCTGAGAATAACAAGTGTGGTCATATGTTAGCGGCATACCTCAAAAAGCGGCAAGATAAAAAACGGATTACCTCGATCCAGTCTCCACAAAACAAGTTGTTGACATCTGATTCGGACATTCTTGCTGCTTTTCGTTCTTTTTACGAAACACTCTATCAATCTGAAATCGATGGCAGTTCATCACAGCCTCGTATCCAACAATTCCTTGGTTCATTGACTCATCCCTCCCTCACGGAAGGTCAAGCTGCAGTTTTGGATGCACCCATAACGCAAACGGAGATTGCCTCAGCGATTTCATCTTTGGCTCGAGGGAAAGCACCCGGACCAGATGGATATACCTCTGACTTCTATCATGCCTTTAAGCAGGACTTGGTTCCCCATATACATGACTATTATATGTCTTTCCTCACACATCCTAAGGGGATGTCTAGTTTTACTGAAGCATGTATAGTTGTATTACCTAAACCTGGGAGGGATCCTAATCTTATCTCTAACTATCGTCCAATCTCACTTCTCAACACTGATTACAAAATCTTCACGAAAATCCTGGCTACCAGACTATCTCAAGTCTTATGTTCGCTTATAGATCCTGATCAAACGGGATTTATTAAGGGACGACTCATTGCTAACAATACTCGAATCTTTCTGCATGCTCTCCATCATTCTTCTTCTCAATCTATTCCTACAGTGGCTGTTTCTCTTGATGCTGAAAAGGCCTTCGACCGGGTCGAGTGGTCTTATCTTTTCGATACCCTTAAGTGGTTTGGTATCGGACCTACCTTCTTATCTTGGGTTCAATATCTTTATACCTCTCCGTCTGCTTTCCTTTACATTAACAATCAACGTTCATCTTCTTTTCAGCTTCATAGGGGAACTCGCCAGGGTTGCCCTATTTCTCCTCTGCTTTTTAACCTAGCTCTTGAGCCCTTGCTACTGTCAATTCGTCAATCTAATGATATAAAGGGCATCACAATGGGTACTGATGTATTTAAACTTTCTGCTTATGCGGATGATGTCCTTCTCTTTCTTACTGAACCAGACATCTCTCTTCCCTCTCTTTTCCGACTTATTGACTCCTATTCTTTAATTTCTGGTTACAGGATCAACTGGCATAAGACTGAGTTACTCCCTCTTAATTTTATGGGCTCTGTTATAGACTTCTCCGGTTATCCCATCAAGAAGGTGTCCAATGGCCTTAAATATCTGGGTATTCGCTTTTATGGGGACATTGATACTACCATAGGCAATTGTGAGTCACATATTTTGCAAATGATATGGGATACTACCTACAAATGGTCACCCCTTTATCTCTCTTGGTGGGGTAGATTGGATACCATCAAAATGGTATTGGCTCCTAGGATCACATATATACTGGCTATGATTCCAGTTCTTTTTTCCAAAGATTTTTACCAATATGTAGATAGATTGTTGACTCGATTTCTATGGCGTACCAAGGCCCCACGCATAGCATTATCCAAATTAAAAAGCCCGACCCGACATGGTGGGGTTAATTTCCCTGATTTTTATTTATACCATTTGGCCTTTATCCTACAGCAAGGTTACCACTATCTCACGTTTGAGAATCATATCCCTGAACCACCTAAATGGCTGCCCACTGAACAATGGTTGCTATCACCTATGCCATTCACGTCTTTCCTGGGGACACCTCTTCGATCCCGACACGTGGTTCATCCTATTTTATCCACTCTACATAAGGCGTATACCGAATTTGATGCTCTTCGCTCGGGGGAGACGCCTAGATGGAATGCCTCACGTTTCGCTCCCATATGGGATAATCCTAAGATCAAAATTGGTGGGAAACCTGTCAATTGGCCTATCTGGAAACGTCATGGAATTTGGTATGTGTTATCACTGTTTTGTGACGGTTCCTTTGTTTCCTTTGAGCACCTTCAGGCCCAATATGGGCTCCCCCAAACTCAGTTTTATGCCTGGCTCCAGTTACGTAGCACTCTGTCTACTGTGTCCTTGGATTCTATCTGTATCACTCTAAATCCGTATGCTGTCTCTTTTTTTCAACAATATGGCTGCCTTGGTCATTTGGCATCTAAAATCTACAAGCTGTTTAAAATGTCACGATACGCATCCGGAGCCTTAGGACTTCAATCCTTGTGGGCACAAGAACTAAATGCACACATTGGACAGGTTGATTGGACCTATGTTTGGCAAACGTCAGTTCGCATATCATTATCTTCCAGTCTCACACAAACCTCTTACTTTGTTCTGCATCGGGCTGCATGGACCCCGTGGAAGCTATATAGGGCCGGTCTTCTTTCCTCTGCCAATTGCTGGTCTTGCCACATGCCTAATGGTACCCTATCCCATGCACTTTATTTTTGTCCATTTGTCTTTAAATTCTGGGATCAAATCTGGAAAGTAGTCTCTCTTATTCTGGACATTTCCCAGCCCCACTCCTATTCCATTATTATTTTAAAGGGGGCGGACCCATCTCTTACACTCCCTCTCCCCAGATGTAAATTGCTTGATTTTTTGCTCACAGTTGCTTTGCATACTGTTTTGGCGAACTGGAAGAGGAGTGATATGCTTTCTGAACATTATTGGTGGAACTCAGTATGTATGTATAGTAAATACGAAAAAGCTATGGCTCTCAAATTTCACAGACTGTCCTCCTGGTGCCAGGTGTGGAAGCCGCTTGACGACTATGTAACGTCGCACTCATTATAATATGGGCTTTTTTCTTGCACCTTAATCTGTTTCTCTGATCGCGCATATTCTATCTCTCTTTGTTCTCTCCCTTCACTGATAGATATCTATTTTTCTCCTTCTTTTCATGGTTTCTCTACTGGCCTAATTTCCTTTTTTTCTGTTTGTTCCCCAGAAATAACTGTTCCTTCCTTCTCTGTTTGTGCAAGCTTTCATTGCGTTACATTGCCTATGATATTGGGTATGTTCTTTTCTTACATTATATGACATAAGCGGCACGCCTTACGCAGTTTTTCCTTATTATGACTTTTGTACTTGATTGTCTTTTTTATTTCTATGTCTGCAACTCAAGGCCAAGATTATGATCTGTATTAATATCTAATTTGTATGGACAGTTATTTTTGCTCTTTTTTCATGTTTTTATTGTTTTTCACTGTTAACAAAAATGTCAATAAAGAGGTTTAAACAAAAAAAAAAAAAAAAAAAAGGATCCCAAATGGAGGAGCACAAAGAAGAATATCTGGTGGAACTGAGGGAGATGAAGAAAGTAATCAAGATGGCAAAAAGTCAAGCGGAAGAAAGGATTGCTAAAGAGGTAAAGTGAGGTGTCAAAACATTTTTCAGATACATCAGAGAAAGGAGAAAAGTTCAAAGTGGTATAGTGAAATTGAAAGGTGAAAAGGATCAATGTGTGGAAAGAGATGAAGAAATGGCAGAAATATTAAATGAATACTTCAGTTCGGTGTTCACTAAAGAGGACCCTGGAGAAGGACCGTCACTAGTTAACAAGAAACTGGAGGGGAGGGGAGTGGAGTAGATGTAATTCCGTTTACAGTAGAGAGTGTATGGGAAGAGCTGGGGAAACTGAAAATGGACAAAGCCATGGGGCCTGATGAGGTTCATCCCAGGATACTGAGGGAGCTCAGAGATGTGCTGGCGGGTCCGCTGTGTGACCTGTTCAATAGATCCCTAGAAACAGGAGTGGTGCCAAGTGATTGGAGAAGAGCGGTGGTAGTCCTGCTTCACAAGATTGGGAGCAGAGAGGAGGCTGGAAACTACAGGCTGGTTAGCCTCACCTCGGTGGTGAGAAAAGTAATGGAGTCGCTGCTGAAAGAAAGAATAGTGAACTATCTATAGTCAGAAGAATTGCTGGACCAGAGGCAGCATGGATTCACCAGGGGAAGGTCCTGTCAGACATATGTATCTAGTAGAACATATGATGCATTTACCACTCAAGTGGAGTTACACAAATTCTTTAGATGGTTGAAAATAAAAAAGTTCTTTGGCAACACCACTCCTCCACAAAAATCTAAATTTGTGAAGCCATCTAATTGGATTCTGCTGGAATTAGATGATCCATATTTGATAGTTTTTGAAAAATTGGTCCTTAGGGATGTAGGTAAATTGGAAGTTCAGAAAACCCCTTATATGTATAATTTATCAAAAGGGGAATGGGTAGCTATACAAGAATTGAAACATGATCAATCAATTATAGTGAAGTGTGTGGATAAAGGAGGGTGTGTGGTTGTAATGGGATTGTATTAAATACTCTCAGGAGGCATATAGACAGTTAGATAATAGAGAACATTATCAGTTATTGGCAGGGGATCCTAAGGAAAAGATTTGGTGTATGTTGGGTAATATTCTTAGTAAAGCAGTGAAGAGTAAATTGATAAATGAGAAACTGTATCTGTTCCTTTTCAACAACATCCTATTATACCTATGATATATTTTGTACCTAAGGTACATAAATCCTTGGAGGTTCCCCCAGATAGACCAATTGTTTTGGGTAAAGGGTCAATTTTTGAACCTATAACACAATACATGGACCATCTATTACAACCTATTTCTGTTTACAGTAACCTCTTATGTAAGGGATTCGGCACATTTAAGAGTAATGTTTGAAGAGTTATTTCAAACACAGGTTATAAAGGATGAATATTGGTTAGTTATAGCCGATGTGCAGGTATTTATTTATTATTTATTTATTTAACAGTTTTTCTATACCGACATTAAAATACACATCATATCGGTTTACATGATAACAAAAGGTGGAAATTACAAATAACAGGGGGGGGAGGTGGAGAACTAAGAGTAACTGGGGGTCGAGAAAGGACCCCAATGATAGATAGGAGAGAAAATGAGAGGAACGGTAACTTCTAAGTAACGCAGGTTAAATAGGTTTAAGTGAAAAAGAGTATAAGGTTAAGTAAAGTACAAGAGTACAGAATATAAATGTACGAAAAATATATGGCGCAGTGAGGTGTGAGAGTAAGAAAATATACAGGGGGTAGAGGAGTACAGGAGAACAGAGAGGAGGGGTCCAGTGGGTCAAGGCGGAGAGTATGGAAATAGACATGGGAGAGGAAGCGAACAGGGAGAAGTATTAAATAGTTGGAAAGTCAAGGAAGTTAATCTGGGAAGGCTTGATGAAAGAGCCACATTTTTAGAAGTCACGAGCACAGGAGATCGCTCCTGGACCCCCGCTGGACCCCCAGGGACTTTTGGCCAGCTTGGGGGGGGCCTCCTGACCCCCACAAGACTTGCCAAAAGTCCAGCGGGGGTCCGGGAGCGACCTCCTGCACTCAGGCTGTATTGCAAAATGGCGCCGGCCGTATGGCCGGCGCCATTTTGCAATATGGCAATATGGCCCGAGTGCAGGAGGTCGCTCCCGGACCCCCGCTGGACTTTTGGCAAGTTTTGTGGGGGTCAGGAGGCCCCCCCAAAATGGCCAAAAGTCCCTGGTGGTCCAGCGGGGGTCCGGGAGAGATCTCCTGCGCTCGTGACGTCGGGGGACAGGAACCAAAATGGCGCCGCGCTACCTTTGCCCTGTCACAGGGCAAAGGTAGCGCCGGCGCCATTTCTATTAACGCAGCCGTGGCCTGAGAGTGGAAGATCACACCGGGACCCCCCCCACTGGACCCCAGGTAATTTAAAACATTTTGGGGGGGTTCGGGAGGGTGGGGGATTTATTTTAAAGGGTCGGGTGGGTTTTAGTGTTGTTTTAGTGTGCCGGTTTTCCCGCCCTCCCCCGGTTTACGATTTAAACAATTTAAAAAAAACAAAACAAAACCGCGACGATCAGATTCCCTCCCCCCCAGCCAAAATCGATTGTTAAGACGATCGCTCACACGATTCACATCTCTACAGAGTATTACAAGAGAAGATTAACAGAGATTAGAACATCCGTGGGGAGTTGAAGTAATATAACAAGTTGAAATGAATAAGTAATGATTAAGAAGATGAATACATAATGAAAAAAAGGAATCTACTTCACCAATGGAAATTGTATTTAGGAAAAATCTGTTAAGTCAGTTCTTGTGAAATATATAATATCCTGTGCTTGTATTTCCTGAGGAAGACTGGCTAAGGCGAAACAATATAGGATCCTAATTGTTGGAATAAGGAATGAGAAACATTGAATGAATGGTATATGTGAGTTTGTGTGATTGGAATGGGGAATATGTTTTAATATATAAAACATTGTTTATATACATTTTTGTATAAATAAAATAAAAGATTTTGTATGTATTAAATTGTGTCCATATATGATAGGTATTATTATTGATCAAGGAGACAAGATTTCACCTTCGGTGATATAGTAGCTGAGATTCAATGCCAAGAAGAACAGGGTCATGCATGTGGGGTGTGGAAATCCGAAAGAACTGACTTGATGGGTGGTGAAGGGCTGATGTGCATGCAGCAGGAAAGAGACCTTGGGGTGATAGTGTCTAACGAACTAAAGTAGGTGAAACAATGTGAAAGGCGATAGCTGGGCTGCATAGAGAGAGGAATATCTAGTAAGAGAAAGGAAGTGATGATCCCCTTGTATAGGGCCTAGGTGAGGCCTCACCTGGAGTACTGTGTTCAGTTCTGGAGACCGCATCTCCAAAGGGACAGAGACAGGATGGAGGCGTCCAGAGAAGGGCGATCAAAAAGATGGATGGTCTACATAAAATGACTTATGAGGAGAGATTGAAGAACCTAAATATGTACACCCTGGAGGAGAGGAGGAGCAGGGGTGATATGATACAGACTTTCAGATACTTGAAAGGTTTTAATGATCCATGGTCAACAACAAACCTTTTATGTTGGAAAAAAATCAGCAGACCTAGGGGCCACGATTTGAAGCTCTAGGGAGGAAGACTCAGAACCAATGTCAGGAAGTATTTCTTCACGGAGAGGGTGGTAGATGCCTGGAATGCACGTCCGGAGGTAGTGGTGAAAACTAAAACTGTGAAGGATTTCAAGGGGGCATGGGATAAACACTGTAGATCCATAAAGGCTAGAGGATGGGAATGAAGAGAAGAGCCATGGAGGTGGATTCTGGAGTGGAGGCTAGTACCTGGTGATTACTACCCTTACTCAATAAGCCTTCGTATGGTTAATGCAACTCCAACATTGCTGTCTGCTTCACCTGCAAGGGGAAATGTGGAAAAGAGGATTTGCATTCAAATAACTACCAACAAGGACTGAACTTCACAATCTGGTTAAACAAATAAGTGCGGGGGTGGCTTGCTTATTACGGCGGTTACTACCCTAAACCAATTAAGACTGATACATCACTTTGAATGCATAAACAGCATTGCTCTCTGCTTCTACAGCAGGGGGAAAAGTGGAAAAGAGGATTTGCTTTCAGTCAACAACCAACAAGGACTGAACTTCACAATCTGGTTAAATAAATAAGTGTGGGTGTAGCTTGCTTATTACGGTGGTTACTACCCTAAACCAATTAAGCCTGATACATCACTTGGAATGTATATACGGCATTGCTCTCTTCTTCAACGACAGGGGGAAATGTGGAAAACAGGATTTACATTCAGACTACATCCAACAAGGCATTGATCTGTGCAGTCGGGGTAAATAAGCATCGGGGTAACTTGCTTGATGCGGTGGTTACTACCCTTAGGGGCGGATTTTCAGAGCCCTGCTCGCTGGGAAGCCTATTTTACATAGGCCTCCCGGCGCGCGCAGAGCCCCGGGACTCGCGTAAGTCCCGGGGTTCTCGGAGGGGGGCGTGTCGGGGGCGTGTCGGGGGGGCGGGCCCGGTCGTCGTGGCGTTCCGGGGGCGTGTCGGCAGCGTTTTGGGGGCGGGTACGGGGGCGTGGCTACGGCCCGGGGGCATGGCCGCGCCCACCGTACCCGCCCCCAGGTCGTGGCCCGGCGCGCAGCAGGCCCGCTGGCGCGCGGGGATTTACGTCTCCCTCCGGGAGGCGTAAATCCCCCGACAAAGGTAAGGGGGGGGTGTAGACAGGGCCGGGTGGGTGGGTTAGGTAGGGGAAGGGAGGGTAAGGTGAGGGGAGGGCAAAGGAAAGTTCCCTCCGAGGCCGCTCCGATTTCGGAGCGGCCTTGGAGGGAACGGGGGGAGGCAGCGCGGCTCGGCGCGCGCAGGCTATACAAAATCGATAGCCTTGCGCGCGCCGATCCAGGATTTTAGTGGATACGCGCGGCTCCGCGCGTATCTACTAAAATCCAGCGTACTTTTGCTTGAGTCTGATGCGCAAGCAAAAGTAGGCTGATCGCGCTTCTTTTAAAATCTACCCCTTAGCCATTAAGCCTTATGCTCACCTTTGATGCAACTCCAACATTATTCTCTGCATCAATGACAGGGGAGGGCAGGACATTTATATCAAACAGTTACCAACAAGGTCCCTGAACTTGGTGGTTGATGAAACAGATTACAGGAAAATAAGTGTGGGAGCTTGCTGGGCAGACTGGATGGGCCGATTGGTCTTTTTCTGCCATCATTTCTATGTTTCTATGTTTCTATATTTCCTATTTCGTCGCAAGCGAATGCACATCCCTACTGGCAGGTAATGGCATATATTACATTAGAAGAAGATCAGGTGAATGATCCCTGGATGATGTAGTTGATGTTGTTGGATACTGTGATGGTGTTGTCTAGGTTAATTTGTGGACAGAGTTGGCATCTGGGTTTCTGGTATGGTCTAGTTCCTGAATTGGTGTCATTTTTGTACAATTTGTGGTTGCTGGTGAGTATCTGTTTGAGGGGCTGCCGGTAAGCCAGGATAGGCTTGCCATCCATGATCTGTGAGAGGATAGTATCATTGTTCAGTTAGGCTCCCAAAACCTCATGCCAAATTGTGGTACCAATCACAGCTAGGCCATAGACTTCCCAAAAGCCCAACCCAAATACTAGTCTAGTGCTAGAAGTCCTAGATTCCACCCCAAGTTATGGTGGCCCCCCTCAACTCTCCCAACCTTCAGAACAGATAGAAGTCTCCCCAAAAGGTTTATGGCTCCTGGCCCTCCTCTGAATGATATTACATACACCACTTACTTAGAAGGCCAAGTCTTAGGAAATCTTCACCATCAGGAAGAAGTCTGTTTGCCCCTGTTGGCTTTAGTACAAAATCCAAAATGGCACCAGAAACACAATGAACTGATTGTGAAACGTTTATCTTAATACAGTTTTATTTAAGAAAAATGAAGGTGTCATTTTACAGTTTGACATCATGCACTACAGAGGCTTAAATGAATGTCTCCTTAGTAATGAAATCTAAACCATAAGAGATAAAAGATGATCTTTTATATTTTAACTACCCATTGAATTTTCTAATAAAAGTTACTGGTATTGTTATTGTATGGACCTAAGAAAAATAACTCCTGTGTCACTATATGATAAAGAAAAATCAGGTAATATCATTTTAATGCTTCTTGTTATAATTGCCAGAGCCTCTTTGCCTCAGAAAAATTATAAAAGCAGGAATTCTATCTTGAATAAATTTCATGGCTAATCTGCCATATTTTATTTTTATTAAGACTTTGATTAAATGGTTGACCTTGTTTTAAGTCAAGAGGAAATAATATATTTTCTAGTTTACCTTTAGTAAAATAACATTTCATTGAAATTTGAATGCTAAGAAAAGTACAATAAAACCTTAATAGAGGAGAAGTTGCCTAATTGTCTTTGGAATCTTAGTGTAGCTGCAAAATTATCCCCAGTGGGTGCTGAATTTGAAGGAAAAATACAGTGTCTGCTGGCATACTGCATCAATTTAATGGTAGTCATCCTTTTTCCTGACATCAGAAATAGATCACACATACTTGGTCATTTATTAATGGAGCTCATTCTATTCCCTCATTCACAACTGAATGGAGTTGGTATTCACATACAGAAGATTAAAGGAAATAGAAAATAGTTTTCATAACTTATCCTCAAGGGGCTCAATCCATCTAAAGTTGAAATGGAGAAAAAACTTTTAGTAAAAAGATATTCACAACCTATGTGAAAAAAATGCAGCTTCACATCCATGCATATCGGGGGGGAAAAAAAATCATAGTTAACTGCCTTTACATTACTTTTTAGACTGAACAGCATAATGCATTGTCTGCCTAATTTCATTATGCAGGAGCTTCTTTATCATATACATATATTCATTTACATCTAAGAATAGGGAAGAAGAAAAAAAACAAACAAACCAGAGTGTTTGCACACTATTATTAACTAGTGCAGATGCCAGTGCAGAGAGAGCACAAATCCAAAAATGCTTACGCATACTTCATATCCTAAACTTACCCTTGTGGTACATTGTTTTATATTGACTTTCTCTTGTTCTCAAAGAGTTAACTGTTGATCAGGCCATTCGAGCACAGGAAAGGCTTTGCCTTAATCAGAAAAGATACAGAAACACCTTGCCCCCTCACTGAAGAAAATCTATTTAAGAAAAAAAAAGAAAATAGAATGAATGCACATAGTGAAGGGAAGGGCTATCCAATAATTAAAAAAGCAACAATACTGACTTGTAGCCAGGGAAGAGCTCCACTGCTAGGTAGAGAACTTACAGGGTCATTTATCATTTTGTGTTAGGGCCTTAACGCTAGCATTAAGGACCTAATACCCAAGATAACACAGAAATGTGTGCAGGTAAATAGCACAATGCATGTTAGTATTCACCTCTATAGGGACCAATATGTCACTCTACTATTTATACCACTGTAAGAGGGGGCACAATTACCTTGGAGTAAGGTTTGGGCAGTGGGGTAGGTTTTGGGGGGCAGTTATACATAGACAGTCAGAGGTACAATACATTGTGCAAATCAACTCCTCTTTTACCTTTCATCACTCTAAATGACAGAAAATCTTCACTGATGGCACCTTTGCTGTTCATACCTCTAACGACAAAGGTAAGGGGGGGGTTTAGACAGGGCTGGGCGGGTGGGTTAGGTAGGGGAAGGGAGGGGAAGGTGAGGGGAGGGCAAAAGAAAGTTCCCTCCGAGGCCGTTCCAATTTCGGAGCGGCCTCGGAGGGAACGGGGGTAGGCTGCGCGGTTCGGCGCACGCCGGCTATACGGAATTGATAGCCTTGCGCGCACCGATCCAGGATTTTAGCGGATACGCGCGGCTACGCGCGTATCTACTAAAATCCCGCGTACTTTTGCTTGCGCCTGATGAGCCAGCAAAAGTACGCCAAATCGCGCGGTTTGAAAATCTACCCCTAGGTGCAGTCCCACTATAAAGCAATACAGAGATGTTATGACATTCTCTGTCTAGATCTGGTGCGCCGCCCGGGGACCAGATCTAGATCTGTTATATTCTACATTCCTTTCCTTATAATTCATAACATTCTGTTTACTTTTTGTTAGGGTTTTTTGTGGACCCAATGTTAGTTCAACAGTCTTACCTGCAGTGGCCCGAAGGAGGAGTTGACCTGGCGAACCCAACAACAAACCGGTTACATAGAGGAGGAGGCAGGTTAAGTCCCCTGGGCTGATCGCAATCCTGAAGTCGGACCAGGTATAAGGCAGGCGGCAGACAAGAGTAAACCAAAGACAGTCCGGGTAGTAGGCAGGCAGCAGACAAAGGTAATCCAAGGCACAATCCAAATAGTAGGCAGGCAGCAGACAAGGGTTTCCCTGGAAGAAGATCAATAGTACAATCGTAGTCATGATAGGGGATCAGCTTCTCGGCCTGTAATTTACTAAACACATCTGTGAAATCTGTATATTAATTAGGAGGTCCAGATAGGGTTGATTTCATACAGACGAGATTACTAGATGGAGGTTTTATAGAATACTTTTTATGACACTCTGCACTCCAACTGGCTAGTTGTAAGGTCTCCCAATCAATTCTAAGTTGGTGCAGCCTTAACCATGGCAGGCCCAATATAACTTGATTGAAGAGGGTAGCACATAAAGGCCTGGATTCATCATTTTTTGCAGAATGATAAGTCCTGAGAAAACGTGGGTGGGGGGGCAGGCCTGAAAAAGTCCGCAGCCTTCACACCATGGCGGTACAATTTCAGCAGCCACACTGTGCCGGCTGCCGGCTTTTGCACTGAATAGCACCACCGTGAAAGGTGGTGCTACGTGGTGCGCTACTGCCGACGGTAATGTTAGTAACATTATCGCCGGCAGCGAAGCCACCGCTGACTCTACCCCCACCCCACCACGACTCCTCCCCCAATCTAATTTGCATGCTTTTCGCATGTGAAAGAGGCTTATTGCACGTGATACAGCCGTATCACGTGTGATAAGCCTTTGGAAAATAACCCCCAAAGTCGGATGGTCTCCTGGTGTAAGACTCCCATAGTCATAGTAATGGGTTCTTTATGTATACAATTCTGTTGTTAAGAGGCTGTCTGGAGACTGAGGAAATGACAAGAGGCACTCCTAAGAACATAAGAACATGCCATACTGGGTCAGACCAAGGGTCCATCAAGCCCTGCATCCTGTTTCCAACAGCGGCCAATCCAGGCCATAAGAACCTGGCAAGTACCCAAAAACGAAGTCTATTCCATGTTACCACTGCTAGTAATAGCAGTGGCTATTTTCTAAGTCAATTTAATTAATAGCATGTAATGGACTTCTCCTCCAAGAATTTATCCAATCCTTTTTTAAACACAGCTATACTAACTGCACTAACCATATCCTGAGTAAAAAAGAACTTTCTCTGATTAGTTTTAAATGTGCCATATGCTAACTTCATGGAGTGCCCCCTAGTCTTTCTATTATCCGAAAGAGTAAATAACCGATTCACATCTACCCGTTCTAGACCTCTCATGATTTTAAACACCTCTATCATATCCCCCTTCAGCCGTCTCTTCTCCAAGCTGAAAAGTCCTAACCTTAGTCTTTCCTCATAGGGGAGCTGTTCCATTCCCTTTATCATTTTGGTAGCCCTTCTCTGTACCTTCTCCATTGCAATTATATCTTTTTTCAGATGTGGCGACCAGAATTGTACACAGTATTCAAGGTGCGGTCTCACCATGGAGCGATACAGAGGCATTATGACATTTCCCGTTTTATTCACCATTCCCTTTCTAATAATTCCCAACATTCTGTTTGCTTTTTTGACTGCTGCAGCACACTGAACCAACGATATCAATGTGTTATCCACTATGATGCTTAGATCTCTTTCTTGGGTTGTAGCACCTAATATGGAACCTAACATTGTGTAACTATAGCATGGGTTATTTTTCCCTATATGCATATGCATCACCTTGCACTTATCCACATTAAATTTCATCTGCCATTTGGATGCCCAATTTTCCAGTCTCACAAGGTCTTCCTGCAATTTATCACAATCTGTTTGTGATTTAACTACTCTGAACAATTTTGTATCATCTGCAAATTTGATTATCTCACTCGTCGTATTTCTTTCCAGATCATTTATAAATATATTGAAAAGTAAGGGTCCCAATACAGATCCCTGAGGCACTCCACTGTCCACTTCTTCCACTGAGAAAATTGTCCATTTAATCCTACTCACTGTTTCCTGTCTTTTAGCCAGTTTGCAATCCACGAAAGGACATCGCCACCTATCCCATGACTTTTTACTTTTCCTAGAAGCCTCTCATGAGGAACTTTGTCAAACGCCTTCTGAAAATCCAAGTATACTATATCTACCGGTTCACCTTTATCCACATGTTTGTTAACTCCTTCAAAAAAGTGAAGCAGATTTGTGAGGCAAGACTTGCCTTGGGTAAAGCCATGCTGACTTTGTTCCATTAAACCATGTCTTTCTATATGTTCTGTGATTTTGATGTTTAGAACACTTTCCACTATTTTTCCTGGCACTGAAGTCAGGCTAACCAGTCTGTAGTTTCCAGGATCACCTCTGGAGCCCTTTTTAAATATTGGGGTTTGGTAGGAATCTGAAAGCTGTGGACTAGTTTCTCCTCAATTAAGTTCCCAGCAGCCCCGGTTTCTAAGAAAGCCTGTAAATTGATGGAATTCTGGGCAAAAGAAAGAGCCACTGGAATTATTTGTTGAGAGGAGGTTACTGGACCCAGGGAGGCTTCTCCCACCTGTCCTAGGTTCAGGAGTTTCCTGACTTCAGAGAACAGGTTCTGGAGTAATGTCCAGAATCCGCACAATAGAGACATACATTTTGCTGTCGACATCTCTTTTCCTCCTCCACTGAGATACACAGACAATCTACATAGGTTCTTCGGATGAACCGGATGACTCCTGCAGTTTAGGAGAAATGAAATGTTATTGAAAGGATGGTGCTAAACATACTGTCTGCCGAAAGGTACTCTTTTCTCATGTCCGCTCTTGAAAACAGAGGTCCAAATGGATTGATAGTCTAATTAATTCCGCCAGGGAATCTGGCGGATCTCGACCAGCTTGTTCATCCTTCAGTTTTTCTGAAAGGCCATGGTGAAAGATGGCAGTAACATTCTCCTCACCCCATCTTAATTCTGCTGCAAGAGTGCGAAATTGGACAGAATACTCCCCCACAGTCCTAGATCCTTGACGGATCTGAAGCATTTCTGAAACGGCTGATGCCGAACATCCCGGTTCATCAAAATCCAAGTGTAATTCTTTCAAGAATTGATCTAAATTGTTTAGCAAGTGATCATCATGCTCCAAAGCGGAGATGCCCATACCAAGGCTGAACCTTCCAGGAGAGAAAGGATGAAAGTAACTTTAGTCTTGTCAGTAGGGAATAACGGAGCTTGCAAGGAAAAGTGCATTGGTTAATAAACCCACGACATAATTTTGGATCTCCGTTGAAGCGGGGAGGAGGAGGAGGGAGCCGCAGAACACTGCTGGTGGTATTACACGTGCCATCCGTGGCAGACCAGCGGCATGGCCCCCTCCCCTTCTTACACAGACTCCAGTTCCTGGTTCCTCTTTGCTTGCAGCGGTGGGCCGCTGGCTCCGACCTCGGGTTGCTTCCGGTGCCTCCAGCTCTTCCATGGTCCCCAGTGTCACCAGTCAAGATGCCATTGCTCGTTGGGCCTCTCTGCATGGTCCATGGAGAGATGCCACTACTCGCGCCACGCGCCCCTCCCTAGGTACGCACGCAGATGATGACTTCAGACTCTCCAGTGTATTTAAGCTCAGGCCTCGCTCCATAGCATTGCCTTTGCAACAGTTTTCCTCGTACTCCTCTTACTCGTTGCTGATAGAGAATCCTGTCTATTCCTTGTTCCCGACCATCGTTGTTCCCGGTTCCTGTTTTTAATCGTTCCTGCCCTGTCTATGTTTTGGATTGACTCTACGGATATCGACTTTGGCTGTAGCGTAGTCAAACAAAGCAATTTCCAGACCCAGACCTCTGCTATGCCTGACTACTCTACTGCCTATTTCCAGATCCAGACCTCTGCTACATCTGACTATGCCTGACTTCTCCGTAATCAAACTATTGCCTTGATTGACTATGCTATAGATTTCTCCGTGTTCAGAACTCTACATTGCTTGCCATGACCTCCTCTTGCTGCCGGCCCTGATCCAAGCTTGTCATTGACGTTTCTCCTAGCCTATTCCCTGGACATGGACTTATCAGGCTTCAGCCTATCTTTGCTCGAGTGCCTCCAGCTACTCTCCGTTCCATTGGTGCCTGAGTTCCAGTACCGTACCCAGTCCAGGGTAGGACTCCGCCATCTATCGACTTCTGTCTCTGGGCTGAACCAACTTCTCTCAACAAACCAACCTCAAAGCCCACCTAAGTCCTGCCGGTCCCAGCACCCAAAGGCTCAACCTGCAGGGAATGAGGGCTGATATAGGTGAAGCTGCAGTGGCCTCTACCTTAAGCTCATTTAACTTGCCGACAGTGGGGACCCGTAGGTTCTCACCTATGGGTTGCATCAACCCCACCTTGGCCCAAGGGTCCACTCTGAAGCAACAGGTGGCTGGAGGAACTGTGGGGGATGGAGGTGGTGCTACTGCTAAGGCATCCATTCATGCTGCCAATCTTTCCAGGACTCTAGTAACTTGATCCAAAACCCCCTGTTGTTGCTGGACTCCGGTTGCTAGTCCTGGGATGGCTTGCAGCGCTGTAAGATCTACCGGGTCCATGGCCTCAGCTAACTGTTAGGATTTTCTGAGGACCCAATGGTAGTTCAACAGTCTTACCTGCAGTGGCCGGAAGGAGGAGTTGATCTGGCGGACCCAATGACAAGCCGGTGTACAGAGAGGAGAAGGCTGGTTAAGCCCCCTGGTCTGGTCGCAATCCAGAAGTCAGTCCAGGTATAAGGCAGGCAGCAGGCAAGAGTAACCCAAAGATAGTCCGGGTAGTAGGCAGGCAGCAGACAAAGGTAATCCAAAGCACAATCCAAGTAGTAGGCAGGCAACAGACAAGGGTAATTCAAAGCACAGTCTGTTATGGTTTCGAGGTGTTTGAGTGGATTCTTGGGTACTGCAGAGATGGCCACTCCCACGGGGAGGGGCCCCGTGAGGAACCGCACTACTAGGCTAGACTCTATACACGCAGACACAGAGAATTTGTGTTTATTATACAGCTCGGTGGTACTGCCCAGGTGGTGGCAGCAGTGAGGTAACCCAGTAGAGTAGTCCAGGGGTCCTCGGCAGAGGAGACCTGTCCCACACTCCAATAATAGGCTGCACTGGGTAAAGGAGAGAGTCCCAGATGTAGACTTGCAGCGCTGAAGCTGAAGGTGAGACAAGCTGACAAGGTTAGATTAGTCACTTAATAGATGAAGATCCTGGCAGGCAGAAGTAGTTGGTTTGCAGGCACCAAAGCAGGGAGAGCAGGCCCTCGAGGAGTGAGTCCAGGTATCCCAGATAGGTACCTGAAAGAAAGCACAGGGCCCCCAAGGAGCGGGTACCCAGATTAGAGGTGAATGGCCCCAGAGAGCAGAGAGAACTTCCAGCGTCAGCAAGGAAGCGGCAGAGTAGCTTAGACCGGAGGCATTCCAATCCTTGCTAACCCAGTTTGTTAGCAAATGAAGGGCAGGCTAAATACCCATGACATACCCATGTCACTCGGAGGGGCCACCCCCGAGGTTCCCGCCATGACGTGGATAAAGACGTGGGTGGCGTGAGCACGCGCAACCTAGGAGGCCCTCTGGAGAAACATGGCGAACACCATCACTGTAGCCGTTCTGGGAATGCCAGAGAAAGCGGCATGAAGACGATGCAGCAGCCATCTTCCCAAGGCTTGTGGAGAGAGAAGGAAGAAAGGTGAGGCACAGAGGTCGAAGCCGTCTGAGACCGATGGGCGCAACACAGTCCAAGTAGTAGGCAGGCAGCAGACAAGGGTAAACCAAAGCACAATCCACGTAGTAGGCAGGCAGCAGACAAGGGTAATCCAAAACACGATCTCAAACAGTGATAAGCAAAGAAACTCCAAAAACAGCACCAGTACAAGCGAGTCTGTAGCTGAGGCAAGGACCTGTGCTGGACTGTCAGGTTAAATACTGTAGTTTCCCACGCAAGGCAAGAGGGCTGCCAGGAGTGACACTGGTGAAAGAGGTTGGAACAAGCGCAGCACAGGATCACGCCTGAGATGGCCCTGATCGCAGGGATTGGCCAGCGATAGGGTGGGAGCAAAGGTTCGTTTACTAACACTTTTATTTTTTACCACTGTCAAACATAGAGCCAAGTATTTCAAAGTATTTTTCATGATGATACCTAGTTTTTCCTGAATGATAACTACTAATATGGAAACTAAAGTCATGTAACTGCAGTGTTGGTTACATTTCCCCATGTGCATCACTTTGCAATTGTCCACATTAAACTTCATCTGCTCAAAAAAGATATAATTGCGATGGAGAAGGTACAGAGAAGGGTTACCAAAATGATAAGGGAAATGGAACAACTCCCCTATGAGGAAAGACTAAAGAGGTTAGGACTTTTCAGCTTGGAGAAGAGATGACTGAGGGGGGATATGATAGAGGTGTTTAAAATCATGAGAGGTCTAGAACGGGTAGATGTGAATCGGTTATTTACTCTTTCGGATAGTAGAAAGACTAGGGGGCACTCCATGAAGTTAGCATGGGGCACATTTAAAACTAATCGGAGAAAGTTCTTTTTTACTCAACGCACAATTAAACTCTGGAATTTGTTGCCAGAGGATATGGTTAGTGCAGTTAGTATAGCTGTGTTTAAAAAAGGATTGGATAGGTTCTTGGAGGAGAAGTCCATTACCTGCTATTAAGTTCACTTAGAGAATAGCCACTGCTATTTCTAGCAACGGTAACATGGAATAGACTTAGTTTTTGGGTACTTGCCAGGTTCTTATGGCCTGGATTGGCCACTGTTGGAAACAGGATGCTGGGCTTGATGGACCCTTGGTCTGAGCCAGTATGGCATTTTCTTATGTTCTTATGTTCTTATTTGGATGCCCAGTCTCCAAGTCTTGCAAAGTCATCTTGCAATTTCTCACAATCCTCTTATGATTTAACTCAGAATAATTTTGTATCATCTGCAAATTTCATCACTTTTCTCATTTTACCCTTTTCCAGATTATTTATAAATATTTTAAAAAGCACTGGTACCAGTACATATCCCTGAGGCATTCCACTGTTTACCATTCTCCAGTGAAAAAACTGACCACTTAGTCCTACTCTCTGTTTTATTTTAACCAGTTTGATATTGACAATAGTACATTTCCTCCTATTCCATGCCTTTTTATTTTTCTCAGGATTCTTTCATAGGGACTTTGTCAGATGTCTTCTGAAAATCCAAATACATTGTATCCACTGGATCATCATTATCCATATGTTAATTAACACTTCAAAAAATGTAACAGATTGGTGAGGCAAGACTTTCCTTGTGTAAATCCATGTTGGCTGTGTCCCATTAAACCATTTCTTTCTATATGTTCTGTGATTTTGGTCTTTAGAATAGTTTATATGATTTTTCCCAACACTGAAGTCAGGCTCACCAGTCTATAGTATTAGTTTCTTGGATCACCCTTGGAGTCCTTTTTAGGATCGGCTAACCTCCAATCTTCAGGTACAAAAAACAATTTTAATAATAGATTACAAATTACTGTTAATTGATCTGAAATTACATTTTTTAGTTATTTCAGAACTCTGGGGTGTAAACCATCTGATCCATGTGATTTGCTACTCTTTAGTTTGTCAATATGCCCTATTACATCATCCAATTTCACCATGATTTGTCTCAGTTCTTCCAATCACTATTAAATATTTCTGGCATGTGTAACTTTTCAGCATCCACTTCAGTAAATACCAAAGCAGAAAAATCATTTCATCTTTCTGCTAAGGCCTTGTCTTCCCTAAGTGCCCCTTTAACCCCTTGATAGTCTAACAGTCTAACTGACTCCCTCCCAAGCTTCCTGTAACAGACCTCCAGCTGGTCCATAAATGATCTGCTAACAGGATTCTGAAATAGCCTTCTCAGAACCAATTACTTGCAATCTGTTGTGTTTGTGCATATTCTCGCCCTCGTTCCACCCTCTCTACCTTGTGGCGACACTCTTCAGCTCTGATGGACAGATGCAGCCGCGGCTTCTCCCTGCCTCTTGGTCCCAGTGTCCCCGGGCTGGCTTGACGCTACGGATCCGCCATGTTCCTGATGATGTAAGGGCACGCGTGCCACTCCAGACTTTGTACCAGCAAGGGCGCGAACCTCGAGGGCGTTCCCCCGTAGTGACGTCATCCATTTTCACTTTAAAAGGTCTTTGTTTGCTAACCTCAAACGAGTTAGCAAGGAACTCCTCTGGACTTGCTTTGGCAGTCCACGCTACTTGCAACAAGGAACTCTATCCGGACTTGCTTCGGCAATCCACGCTACTTGCAACAACGATCTGAGTCAGCAAGGGGAAACCTTTCTTCACTGCTCGGCCTTTTCAAACTTACCAGGAGTACCTGCTCCTCGGGGGCTCTGCTCTCTCTATTCTTGATTTCAGATTGTTGGACGGGATCTGGTACTCGCTTCTCGAGGGCCTACATTCCCGAAGACTCAGAAGACTCCTACTACCTGGGGGCAATCGCAGATGTGAACACAGGAACCGGTACTCGCTCCACGAGGGCCATTGTTCCTAATCGCTAAGGCTCCCTTCAGTCTAAGTCGTTATTGCAGGTACGGAGATCGTGAGTTACCATTGCAGATCACAGATAGAAATTGGTACTCGCTCCACGAGGGCCTATGTTCCTAATTCCTTTCTCATACTCTTCTTCCTCAGAAGATTTTGCATACCTATATCTTATAGATTGTTAGCACAGATTAACAGACAGGAACCAGTACTCGCTCCACGAGGGCCTATGTTCCTAAATCTCTTCTAACCTCTCTTCTATCCAGAAGCCATTCCATACACAGCTATTATGAGTTCTATTTCAGACTACTTACAGAAACCAGTATTCACCTGCGGCTCCTGTTCCTGAATACTGAGGACACGCTGTTGCATATAGAAGACACTACAGAGATCTACAATTGTGAGTGTATCATCTACCACTGGTTATGCCCAGCATACCCTTACAGCTCAGTAACTCAGAGATTGTTGTTCCAGTATCAGAGGGACTTCAGCCCTGCCGGGCATATCAACTCACTACTGCCACCTCTGGTGGTCCTACTTCCAGTATAATAAAGAACTATCTGTGTTTGTCTCAATACTCCAGCCTAGCCGGTGGTCCCTCTCAGGATCTCCACTTGAGGGCGCTGTCATCTACCATCGGCCCAGGGATTCACTATTCTACTGGGTGTTATTCCTACACTAACAAGAGCGGTATTATCATCTACCACTCTGTGGGAGCCAACCCACATCAGACCATTACTCCTCTCTCTGCGGAAGCTGATTCATATCACATAGCTATCTCCCCATGGGGATCATACAGGTTGCTGGTTCATCTTTCTACAGGAAGAAGCATAACAGTTGCTACTCCTTCTCTCTGGAAGAGCAGAGCACTAACAGATTGCTACTCCTTAGCAAGAACCGTAACAGTGTGCTACTTTGCCCCCTGGCGGGGGATCGCAAACAGATTGTTAACTCCTTCTTCAACGGGAGTATCCAGCATCCAGAGTCATTACAGATTACTAACTCCTCCTCTTTAGGGGAACAGACCTATAACAGACTTCTTACTCCTCCCCTTTGGGGAGCTGGTCTTCATCAGATTGCTAACTCCGCCCTCCTGGCGGGGTGAACATCAACACAATCACAACAGTTTTATTGCAATTTTCAATTCTCAACTTCCACTTTTGAGATAGTAGAATCATCTCAGCAGCATATTTTACAAACAAGGGTTCTGCTAGCTCTGTTCCCTAGGGACTTAGTAAAATTTCCCCACAGTATCTTTTGGCAGATTTAGTCATTAAGCTGAAGCTGTAAGGTTTTCTGCTGCCGAGTCCAGGTAAGCCATCTTCTCCTGTCTCCCCATCTGCTTTTGTCTCCATCTTCCCTTTCTCTGCCTGCAGGCAGAGCTTAAAACTCATGCTGGTTTCCCTGCAGATGCAGCCGTGCCTCTCCAATGTGCCCCATCAGTTTCCCTGGCTCCTGGCTGGTTCTCTAAACAAGGTCTGAAGGCTACCTTTCCCAGCCTCCTTGTCTTTCCTAATTCTTCTGACTTTAATGTGTATAAAGCACATGCTTTATCACATGTCCTGCTTCGGATATATTTTTAAAGATTTTATTGTAAGTTTTTGCCTCTATGGCCAGCTTCTTTTCAAATGCTCTTTTTGACTGCCTTGTCAATGTTTTATATCTAACTTTTTAATATATATTTGTTCATACTTATGTATTATATATGTTCTCATGTGATTCACTCTGGACAAATTTTAAATTTGTTAGTTGCAGAATATAACTAATTGTAAATAAATAAATAGATAGATAGATAGATAACTTGCCAATGCTTATACATTTTCCTGTTTTCTTCAGCTGGATTCTTTTACCAATTTTTGGCTAAACTAACCTCTTTCAGTTCACCTTTTAACCATATCGGCAGTTGTTGATTGATTGATATGGAAAGCTGAGACAACTTTCAGAAGAAACTTTGGGCAAGTACGGAGCACTATTCTATTGTGAAAACACTGCAAATAAGGTGGATAGTGCCTGAGAGTGTAGAGTTCACTAA
Organism: Rhinatrema bivittatum; assembly: GCF_901001135.1. Classification (NCBI taxonomy): domain Eukaryota; kingdom Metazoa; phylum Chordata; class Amphibia; order Gymnophiona; family Rhinatrematidae; genus Rhinatrema; species Rhinatrema bivittatum. Next base: position 376,368,897 of record NC_042615.1, on the reverse strand, counting down.
CTCTTCTAGCTGAGGTTACTGCTTCAAGGAATATCGCTTTCCAGATTAAGAACTTAAGCTGTCTCTAATGGCTCAAAATGTGACTTCATCAATTGAGAAAGGACAACTTTTAAGTCCCATGGAAATGGAGGGTTTTGTATCGGAGGATTAATATGCCAAGAGTCTTTCATAAATCTCAACACCAGTGGATGAGTAAAGATGGGTTTATTGTCTGTTGTAACATGGCAAGCCGCTAAGGCACTGAGATATACTCTTACAAAGGATGTAGTGAGGCTTGAGTCAAAAAAGAGTAAGTATGTTAGCAAATGCATAGGTTCACAAGGAAACAGATCCAGTGCTTTATGTTGGCATCAGTGGAATGAATATCTTTTCCATTTAAAAGAATAATTTTTCCTAGTTGATAACTTCCTAACTGAAACCATTATGCCTTCAATCTCTGTGCAAAGAGATATTAGTAATACTGAGCATTCAACATCCAAACTGTTAGGTCAAGGAATGGAAGGTTTGAATAATATATTCCATTTCTTGACCAAGAAGATCTGACTCCAGAAGTATGGAGGGATGCTGGATAATTGCATGAGATATTCAAACCACATATGTCTGGAACACATTGGAGCTATGAAGATCAAGTGAGTGCAGTATTGGCAGAAAATCATACATAAGCTTTGTGCTCCAGTTGAGCAGAAAAGTGTCCTCAGCTAACCTGAGTTTGCTGGGTAGAATTTAGCTTTCTGTTCTATTCTGATGATAAAACCCTACAAGCAGAATACTTTATCAGTTTCTGATTGTCACAGAGACCACTTTGCAGACAGAATATTCTGCTGAGGTGATCTGTCAGCATCTTGGAGATCCCCAGAAGATAGGTAGCTTGAAGGACAACTTTATTCTGTATTGCTCATTACCAAGTCTTTAAAGCTTCCAGTAGAGAGTATATGATCCACTGTCTCTCTGTATGCTGATATAATTCATGGCAACATATTTGTCAATTTGAATTAAGATGCTTTTTCCCTGAAGAAGATGTATAAAGTTTGTAATAACATATCGGATTTCCCTCAATTCTAGCAAATTGTTTTGAAAAAGCCCTTCCTCGAGTGACTAAATTGCCCTTGGTTCAAAAGGATCCTGTGTGAGTGCCCCATCCTTTTGTGGAGGTCTCAACCTCTAGAATTACCTTTGTGGAAGAGCACAAAGTGAAGCTCCTTTCTGAAGTATGCAGGGTTTAACCATCAGTGCAATACCAGTTTCATATCTCTGGTAACTTGCACAACTGTTGACAATGTTTGAGTTAGCTGATTCAATTGACCACGCAGACCTTTCTGCAGGTAAGATATGAAGGTGAATTACTTAGTGGGTACATCATGAATGGCTGCCATCATACGACCTAATGCAATGAGAATTGCTCTGTCTGTCAAACACTGAGAGGTCAGTATTTTGTTAATGAGTGATCTCATGGGGGCGGATTTTCAGAGCCCTGCTCGCGTAAATCCGCCCAAAACCGGGCGGATTTACGCGAGCAGGGCCCTGCGCGCCGGGAAGCCTATTTTACATAGGCCTCCCGGCGCGCGCAGAGCCCCGGGACTCGCGTAAGTCCCGGGGTTCTCGGAGGGGGGCGTGTCGGGGGCGTGTCGGGGGGCGGGCCCGGTCGTCGCGGCGTTCCGGGGGCATGTCGGCAGCGTTTTGGGGGCGGGTACGGGGCGTGGCTACGGCCCGGGGCGTGGCCGCGCCCTCCGTACCCGCCCCCAGGTCGCGGCCCGGCGCGTAGCAGGCCCGCTGGCGCGCGGGGATTTACGTCTCCCTCCGGGAGGCGTAAATCCCCCGACAAAGGTAAGGGGGGGGTGTAGACAGGGCCGGGTGGGTGGGTTAGGTAGGGGAAGGGAGGGTAAGGTGAGGGTAAGGTGAGGGGAGGGCAAAGGAAAGTTCCCTCCGAGGCCGCTCCGATTTCGGAGCGGCCTCGGAGGGAACGGGGGGAGGCAGTGCGGCTCGGCGCGCGCAGGCTATACAAAATCGATAGCCTTGCGCGCGCCGATCCAGGATTTTAGTGGATACGCGCGGCTCCGCGCGTATCTACTAAAATCCAGCGTACTTTTGCTTGAGTCTGATGCGCAAGCAAAAGTAGGCTGATCGCGCTTCTTTTAAAATCTACCCCTAGGTGCACATAAATGTTGATGGAAAAAAAATTTCCTCATGTAAGAAGTATATTCATGCTCTAATGAATTTGATTTGCTGAGTTGGCACTAGATTTGACGTCTCAAAGTTCACCATAAATACCAAATCCTGTAGAAGATGAATTGTCTTGTGCAGGGAAAGCAACACTTCTTTCCAAGAGCTTGCTGTGACTAGACAGTCATCTAGGTTCAGGAAGACCTGAATCCCTTGGCAATACAGATGTGCCACTACCATTGCAAGACATTTGGTAAAGATTCTAAGGGCCACTGACAAGCCAAAAGGGAGTACTTTGTATTGATAATGGAAGAATCTATCTAAAAGCAAAGGTAGCACCAGTGGGAAGAATGGATGGGTATGTGAGCATGTGCATCCATTCCCTCCTTTTGGGTGTAGGAGATAATCATGATGAGATATTTCATTTTGAATTTCTCCTAGAGCAGATGTTTGTTCAGGTGCCTCAAATCCAAAATGGGCCTGAACCCGATTGATTATTGGGGATGAGGAAATATTGGGAGTAGAAGCCATATCCATGTTGGAATGCAAGTACTGGCTCTATTGCTCATTGTTGAAGAAGTGATTGCACTTCTAGATGAAGTTGTATCTGTTAGCTTGTGGACCCTTGGGCTGATCGGAACCGAGGGATGGAAGGCTGGGAGGGTTACCAGCAGTGGTCCCGATCGGGAGGCGGCAGTGGCAGATTCGAGGATGGCTGGAGGAAGGAACCACGGAAGGCCCTATGCGACCAAGGGCTAAAAGGGAGATGCGGAGAAGGTGAGACTGGCCTGGTGGTAGGAGATCTTCGCCCTGGAAGCCGGTACTCCCCCGAGAGGAGCTCGTAAGAGTCCGGCCGCTGGGACTTAGGAGATTCACCCTGGAAGCCGGTGTCCCTCCAGGAGAAGCCCGTAGGGACCCGGCCGCTGGGACTTAGGTGGATCCTTGGAGGCGGAGTCCAGAAGAAGTCCAAGGTCGAGAGCCGGAGGGTCGTCGTTCACCAGGCCAAGGTCGTGTACCAGAGAATCACCGAAAGCCGGTCCGCGTCAGGAGCCAGAGAATCACCGAAAGCCAGTCCGCGTCAGGAGCCAGGGACTCACCGAAAGCCAGTCCGCGTCAGGAGCCAAAGGAAGACAGAAGAGGAAGCAGGAACACCGCAACTGGAAGCAGGAACAAACCTGGGAACCTCGTTGCAAGGCAGGAAAGGCTTGTAACTGCAGGGATTAAATAGCCCTGCAGCATCTGACGTCAGGAGAGGAGGAGCAGGGCTCTCCCGCGCTGGCCCCTTTAAATCCAGGGCTCAGCCGCGCGCGGCTAGGGGGCGGGGCCAGCCGCGGGAGGACGCTGGCAGCCATGTCAGCGTGGCAACGCCGCGTCCCGAGGCCTGCAGGGCCCGTTCGGAGTCGGGGGGGACCGGAGCCGGGTGCAGGTAGGCGGTGGCGGTCCCGGCCGGACCGGGGTCGCATCAGTACCCCCTCTCCTACGCCCCCTCCTCGGGGGCTGGGGCTTATCCGGGTGAGACCGATGGAACTGGCGGAGGAGGTCTTTATCTAGAATGTTGGAAGAGGGTTCCCACGAGTTCTCCTCAGGACTGTATCCCTCCCACGAGAGGAGATACTCCCAGCAACGACGGCGGAACCGAACATCCAACACCTCCTTTACCGTGTACGTGGCCCCATGGTCCGTAGTGACATCGGTGGGCTCTGGAGGCAGCGGTCGGAAGCGAGAGAGGACCAGAGGTTTGAGGAGGGAAACATGGAAGACGTCATGTATCCGAAGGGTAGATGGAAGACGTAAGCGGTAGGAAACCGCTCCAACCCGTTTGGCTACCCGGAAGGGTCCAATGTACCGGGGCGCTAGCCTCATGGAAGGAGTCCGAAGCTGGATGTTCTTGGTACTGAGCCATACCTTAGATCCGGGCAGAAGGACTGGAGCGGGCCGCCGAGACCTATCTGCGTAAGCCTTGAACCGGGCGGCGGTACGATGAAGCTTCTCTTGAGTGGCGTGCCAAAGGTTGTGAATTTGGCTAGCCGTCAATTGCGCCGCTGGAGAGGAGACAGGCACTGGTAATGGCAGAGGAGGTTTGGGAACCTTCCCATAAACCAACTGGAAGGGAGACTGCCACGTGGCGGAGTGTCGATGGCGATTATAAGAGAACTCGGCCCAGGGTAGGAGAGTGACCCAGTTGTCTTGCAGCTCCCCTACAAAGGCTCGGAGGAAAGCCTTCAGGGTTCGATTCGTGCATTCGACTTGACCGTTGCCCTGAGGATGAAACGCCGTGGTTAGGTCTAGCTGGACCCCAAATTTTTTGCAGAGAGCCCTCCAGTATTTAGCCGTGAATTGGGGACCCCGGTCCGAGGCAATATGCAGAGGCAGGCCATGTAGTCGGAAGACATGGTGAACAAAAAGCTCAGCCAATTCAGAGGCGGAGGGCAATTTGGCTAGGGGCACAAAATGGGCCATCTTCGAGAATCGGTCGACCGTGACCCAAATCACGGTCTTCCCATCGGACGGGGGCAACTCTACTATGAAATCCGTAGATAGGTGCGTCCACGGTTCCGTGGGAATGGGGAGCGGCTGCAGGAGCCCCCAGGGACGGCCTGGTAAAGGTTTTTGCTGCGCGCACGTAGGGCATGATTGTACATAGAGGCGGACATCCTCCTTCATCCGTGGCCACCAATAGAACTCCGTTAAAAGTTCAAGAGTCCGGGCTATCCCTGGGTGACCAGCCGTCAGTGAATCGTGCGCCCACGCTAAGACCCTCCTCCGAGAGTGGGCAGGAACCACCGTCTTCCCCGCGGGTCCAAGGTCTGAGGCAGCCAGTTGTACTTTAGCTGGATCCAGGATGTATTGAAGGGGCTCCTCGGTATCATCAACCTCCGTGGCACGGGAGAGGGCATCCGCCCTTACATTCTTGGCCGCCGGTCGGTAACGGAGGGAGAAATTAAACCGACTGAAAAAGAGGGACCAGCGGGCCTGCCTGGGATTGAGCCTCTGAGCGTGACATAAGTACTCCAAATTTTTGTGATCAGTGTACACTATGATAGGATGCTGAGCCCCCTCCAGCCATTGGCACCACTCCTCGAAGGCTAACTTGATGGCAAGTAGTTCCTTATCGCCGATACCGTAGTTCTTCTCAGCGGGAGAAAACTTACGGGAGAAGAAGGAGCATGGCCTGGACTTGCCATTCTTGGAGATTTGGGCTAGCACCGCCCCTACCACCACGTCGGAGACATCAACCTCTACTATGAATTGGCGCAGAGGGTCAGGATGTCGGAGGCAGGTGTCTTGTAAGAAGGCCTTCTTGAGGTCCTGGAAGGCCTGTACGGCAGCGGAGATCCATGTTCTTGCATCGGCGCCTTTTCGAGTGAGAGCCGTGAGAGGGGCCACAAGGCTGGAGTAGTGCGGGATAAACTGGCGATAGAAGTTGGTAAAACCTAAGAAGCGCTGGAGCGCTTTCACTCCCACTGGTTGTGGCCAGTTCTGGATAGCGGCTACTTTATCCGGATCCATGCGGAAGCCGGTGGAGGACACGATGTACCCCAGGAAGGGCAGAGACTCCTGCTCGAATTGACATTTCTCCAGTTTGGCATACAATCGGTTCTCTCTTAGCTTCAGCAAAACCTGGCGAACATGTTGACGATGCGCCTCAAGGTCCCGGGAGTATATTAAGACATCGTCCAGGTAAACGATGACTGAGGTGTGCAGGAGGTCGCGAAGCACCTCATTCATTAGATTTTGGAATACGGCCGGGGCGTTACAGAGACCGAATGGCATGACGAGGTATTCGTAATGACCGTCCCTGGTATTGAAGGCGGTCTTCCACTCGTCTCCCGGTCGGATCCGTACGAGATTGTACGCCCCTCTGAGGTCCAGCTTGGTGAAGACGCGGGCCCCTTGCAGACGATCCAGGAGCTCCGGAATCAGGGGCAACGGATAGCGATCTCGTCGGGTGATCTGGTTCAGGCCCCGGTAATCGATACAGGGTCGCAGAGACCCATCCTTCTTTGCCATGAAGAAGAAGCCGGCTCCCTCCGGGGAGTTGGAAGGTCTTATAAACCCCCGGTCCATATTCTCCTTAATGTATGTAGACATGGCCTTGGTTTCCAGCAGGGATAGAGGGTATACCCTACCGCGAGGTGGCGTGGTACCTGGCAACAGGGTAATAGCGCAGTCGAAGGGCCGATGCTCAGGAAGTAATTCAGCCTTCTCCTTCGAGAAGACATCCCGGAAGACCTGGTACTGTGGTGGCACCGTCAGCGGGGCTGCCAGGAGCAGGAGCGTCTGTACTGGGCGAACAGGAAGACAGCGATGGAAGCATGCTGGACCCCATGACGTGATCTGAAGCGAGTTCCAGTCTATCACTGGTGAATGTTCCCTCAGCCAGGGCAGGCCCAAGATGAGTGGGTGCATGGATTTCTCAAGGACGAGAAAAGAAATCTCCTCCCTGTGAAGAAGCCCGACCTGAAGCTGGAGAGGATGAGTATGAATGGTAATGGTCCCAGGAAGGGGGGTCCCCTGGATGGACGATACCCGCACGGGTGGTTCCTGGGGCAGGACCTCGAGCTGTAGTTGTTGTACCAGATCTCGGAGGATAAAATTCCCCCCGGACCCGGAGTCGAGCAGTGCCAAGGTGTCGAATCCCCCTCCTGGGAGGCAGAGTTTTACGGGAACGATACATGGGGAGTTTGGAGACGTATTGCCTAGAACCAACTCCCCGCTGGACTCTAGGTTCGGGCGTTTCCCGGGCGCTCGGTGCAGCGAGCCAGGAAGTGCCCCTTCCCACCACAGTAGAGGCACAACCCCTGCGAGCGTCGACACTTCCGTTCTTCAGAAGAGAGAGGACCCCGGCCCAATTGCATAGGTTCTTCAGGCGGGACGGCAGTTGCCGCAGGTGGGGGTGCTCGGGGCCGAGGTGGCGTGGTCCTATGGGCGGACTGTCCCTGGGTGGACCTTCGCTCCCGGAAGCGACGCTGGATGCGTCGATCAACTCGTCCGGCCAGCTCAATGACTTCTTGGAGATCATCCGGAAGGTCCCGGGCCGCGAGTTCGTCCTGGAGCCGTGGAGAGAGCCCTTCCAGGAAGATTCCATGCAGGCTGTCTTCCCCCCAGGCCAGTTCGGAGGCGAGGGTCTGGAACTCCATAGCGTATTCCTCCAGGGGACGGTTGCCCTGTCTCAGCTAGAGCAGTTCTGAGGCGGCCGTGGAGGCGCGAGACGGTTCATCAAAAACCCTCCGGAAGGACTTAATGAACTGCACAAGGTTGTTCAAACGGGGATCCTGGCGCTCCCAGAGGGAGGAAGCCCAGGCCAACGGTCTCCCATCAAGGAGGGAGATAATGTAGGTCGTCTTGACTCGATCCGTGGAGAAATGCGCGGGCAGCAGGTCAAAGCGGATATAGCATTGGTTGAGGAATCCCCGGCACGACTTCGGATCCCCTGAGTACCGGGATGGCGCAGGCATCTGCACAGGAACGTTGGGACCCATATGGGCCTGGGACATGGATGCCACGGAACTGGCTGCTGAGGCCCCCTCAACACGATCCGCCAGGCGTTGTACTGTCGACATCAGAGTGTCAAGGCAGATCTGTTGCTGTTGTAGCTTCTGGGCTATGCCCGGAATCGCCTTGAGGCCGGCAAGGTCCGCCGGGTCCATGGCCTTGCAATCTGTTAGCTTGTGGACCCTTGGGCTGATCGGAACCGAGGGATGGAAGGCTGGGAGGGTTCCCAGCAGTGGTCCCGATCGGGAGGCGGCAGTGGCAGATTCGAGGATGGCTGGAGGAAGGAACCACGGAAGGCCCTATGCGACCAAGGGCTAAAAGGGAGATGCGGAGAAGGTGAGACTGGCCTGGTGGTAGGAGATCTTCGCCCTGGAAGCCGGTACTCCCCCGAGAGGAGCTCGTAAGAGTCCGGCCGCTGGGACTTAGGAGATTCACCCTGGAAGCCGGTGTCCCCCCAGGAGAAGCCCGTAGGGACCCGGCCGCTGGGACTTAGGTGGATCCTCGGGGGCGGAGTCCAGAAGAAGTCCAAGGTCGAGAGCCGGAGGGTCGTCGTTCACCAGGCCAAGGTCGTGTACCAGAGAATCACCGAAAGCCGGTCCGCGTCAGGAGCCAGAGAATCACCGAAAGCCAGTCCGCGTCAGGAGCCAGGGAATCACCGAAAGCCAGTCCGCGTCAGGAGCCAAAGGAAGACAGAAGAGGAAGCAGGAACACCGCAACTGGAAGCAGGAACAAACCTGGGAACCTCGTTGCAAGGCAGGGAAGGCTTGTAACTGCAGGGCTTAAATAGCCCTGCAGCGTCTGACGTCAGGAGAGGAGGAGCAGGGCTCTCCCGCGCTGGCCCCTTTAAATCCAGGGCTCAGCCGCGCGTGCGCAGCTAGGGGGCGGGGCCAGCCGCGGGAGGACGCCGGCAGCCATGTCAGCGCGGCAACGCCGCGTCCCGAGGCCTGCAGGGCCCGTTCGGAGTCGGGGGGGACCGGAGCCGGGTGCAGGTAGGCGGTGGCGGTCCCGGCCGGACCGGGGTCACAACAGTATCCAGTGAGACAGATCTGGATTGAGAGTCAAGCAGTGAGGAAGGGATGGTAGCCAGGAGAATTGCAAACAATATCCAAACCCTATAATTTTGAGGACACAGAGATCCTTGGTTATCTGATGCCATGCATTTAAGAAGGCCTGAATTTTGCCCCCCATAGGAATGGAGGACTACAGACTGTTCAAAGGGATCAAAATATGGGTCCAGGTTTAGGTTGAGCTTGTGCCATCTTAGGGTGATGACTTTCTTGCTGTCAAGGTCTATCCAGAAGTAGTTTTTGACATTGGGCTGGAAGAGGTGTTAGGTGGTACTGTGGAAAAGGCTGGAATGGATGTTTCAAAAGTACTGTCTTTTGTACATATAGAAGGAATGCCTTGAAGAGGTTTTGCTGAGAGAAACTGGATCACCACATGCTCTTCTTTTATCTGAGTGACTGTTTCTCTGAATTTTTCTATGAAAAGATAGTCCCCTAGACAAGAGATATTTTCAACTTCTCATGTACATCATCTCAGAAGCTACTGGATCTAAGCCACACCATACATCAAGCTCCGATTGAAGCAGAAGAGGTACATGAAATGGAATGAAAGGATTTATATACTGAATAGAGATGTATGCATTCTTCTGCATCCAATAGTGGTTGAGGGTAGTAACTTCTTTTTTCCTCAGGATGTAGAAAAGGCTTGAGCTTTTGAATATAGTCATATAGATATTGAATCATATTAAACTAGTGGAAACTTGAGTGATAAGAATGAAGCTCTGAAATACTTTATTTTCAATATTGTATAGTAACCTATGGTCTTTTTCCTGGAGATGAATTCAAATAAAACTTTGTATTTTTCACCTTTTCCAATTTCTACAAACTGATGAGCCAACTGGGTGACACCAAACCCTGGTGATTATTTAACTCTATACTTGAGATTTAGTTTGTTGTGCTTACTAGGGATGGCATTTGTTTGTGAAGAAAAAGGAAAAATAGACGATATTTCCTATTTCATTGTTTCAGGAGGTCCCCGAAACAATAGGAAAACTCACAAAATTTTGTGTGGTTTTCTTATTGTATTTTGGGGGGGAGAAAGGGCACATAAAAAAAACTAAACCCAAACCCACCCCAACCCTTCAGATTTAATTTATTACAATCCCCCACCCTCACGAGCCCCCAAAAACGTGCTTAAAGTCCCTGGTGGTCCAGCAGGGGTCCCGGGAGTGATCTCCCCCTCTCGGGACATCGGCTGACACTAATCAAAATGGCACCAATGGCCCTTTGCCCTTACCATGTAACAGGGGCTATCGGTGCCATTGGCCATCCACTGTCACATGGTAGGAGTAATTGGTGGCCCGTGCCATATTTTAAGATGACGCCAGCCGTCCATTGCTCTTATCATGTGATAGAGGCCAGCCAATGGCACCGATAGCCCCTGTCACATGGTAAAAGCAAAGAGCCACCAGCGCCATTTTGTTTACTGGCAGCTGACAGTCCGAGAGTGGGAGATCACTCCCTGGACCCTCGCTGGACCACCAGGGACTTTAGGCATGTTTTGGGGAGGGTGGGAGGGTGGGGGATTGTAATTAATTAAATTGGAAGGGTTGGAGTGTGTGTTTGTTTTTTTTCTGGTTCGAGACAGCCGGAAAAAATTCGGCTCGAACCGCAGGAAACGAAATTTCCCACGGTGGGCCGATAATGAAGGCCGAACCAAAAGGTTCTGCTGAATCACATCTCTAGTGCTTACTGAACACTCGCCACGTCGCCCCTGCTCGCCGAGGCTCTCAGCTGCTTGCGGCCGGCCGCCTGCCTCAGCGCCTCTCCCGGATGCCCCGGGCCCTCCTCCAGTGACACCAGACTGCCGCAGGCCTGCGGAATGCTGCCGTCCTCCCGGCCGGCTGGGCCTTCCTTCTAAGCGCGCGCATGACCAGGGATCCCTCTTAAAGGGACAGGAGCGGAAAATGCTTGGAGGCGTCGTTGGATGATGTCATCACTCCTGACCTGTTTAGGCCTACTTCACCTGCTCCTCCCCGACTTGGCAACAAGTCTGCTTCACTTTGGTGGAGTCTTCAGTGTTTCTTGGTTCTCCATGTTCTGTTCCAATCCTCTGTGTCCTGTTCCAGCCCTCCAAATCCTCTTCCTGCTCCAGCTCCATTCCCTTGGCCCCTGGGGCCAGATCCATTGACTCTGGACCAGCTTCCAATGACTCTCTGGCTTCTGACTGCAGACCCACTTCTGAAAATTCTCTGGCTTCTGACCTTAGACCGGATTCTGACAACTCTCTGGCTTCTGACCTTGGACCGGCTCCCGACGACCCTCTGGCTTCTGACCCTAGACCGGCTATTGGCGACCCTCTGGCTTCTGACCTCGGACTGAACATCGACCATTCTACTGTCTTCACAGGGGCCCACCTAAGACCAGCTGGCCCCACGCACCCAGGGGCTCAACCCACAGGGAACGGGGTTGGTATTGGTGAAGCTCTAGCCAGCACCTGCATCAGTTCAGCCTCACCTCCCGAAGGTGGGGACCTGAGAGGGTTCATCCTCTCAGGTAGCACCATCTCCCCCTCGGGCAAGGGGTCCACACTTTTGTCTATTAACGCAACATATTGCCAAGTCCATGGTCCCGGCGGAGGCCTCCGCTTTGCAGGGGATTCCCGGCCTGACCCAGAAAATTCTTGAACATCAAAGGGCACTGGAAGCTCTGGCATCCACGGTAGAATGGCTCAATTCTCATCTGGATTCTCCGGCTCAGGCATCTCCATTGGCTCCTTCTGCACCTGGGTTCATGGCGGCCATGTCCATGAACCAGCCGGTGCTTCCTCTTCCAGTTCCCCCACGCTTCTCGGGGAATCCGGCATTGTGTCAAGGTTTTTTGAACCAGTGCAATATGCACTTTAGGCTTCAGTCTGCTCTCTTCCCCGACGACCTCACCAAGACTACCTACATCCTTTCCTTACTGGATGGCAAGGCCCTTGCCTGGGCTTCTCCCCTATGGGAATGATTGGAGCCGATACTCCAGGACCTATCTGGTTTCCTGGGGCAATTTCACAACATCTTCGAGGACCCTGGAAGGCAGGCCATGTCTAGCTCCTCGCTCCTACACCTGTGCCAGGATTCCTGACCCCTAGTTGATTATGTAATTGAATTCCAGACCTTGGCCATGGAGCTTCATTGGGGCAAAGATTGCCTGCACTCCATTTTCCTGGAGGGGCTTACTGCCCGCATTAAGGACGAATTAGCGGCTCGAGAACTTCTGACTTCCCTCAATGCCCTCATCGAGCTAACCAGCCGCTTCGACCATCAGCTGCAGGAATGGACCAAGGAACAGCAGTCCTCTAGTAGATCTTCCTCTACCCTTCCACAACCCCGGCATTCACCATCTCCCGGATGGGCTTCACCATCCAAGTCTCCTCCGGATGAACCAATTCAACAAGGCCTGACGCATCCCATCTCTCTCTTATGTTCTCTCTTATGACCATCCAGGTATCCAACCAGGATTTCCAGTCGCTGGCTCTAGTGGACTCCGGGGATGGGGGCAATTTTATTATGTGGCAACTGGTCACACACCTCTGGATTCCTACCTACTCCACCCCAACTCCACTCATCCTCTCATCTATCCAAGGGGAATCCTTGCCAGGTCGAGTCTCCCATATCACCACTCCAGTCAAAATCTGTACGGGCGCCTTGCACGAGGAGATCCTGACTTTCTACATCATCGAGAAGGCGATCCATCCTATCATCCTGGGCCTTCCCTGTCTTCAAAAGCACTCCCCCCAGTTCAACTGGATGACCCTCCAGCTCTCCCAATGGGGGACTCCTGTCATGAATCTTGTCTGAAACTGAACCTCCACCAGCCCTGAACCTCCACCAGCTCCCGTCTCCGTACGCATCCTTCCTAGATGTCTTCTCCAAAGAAGGTGCAGATACCCTTCCAACCCATCGTCGGTATGACTGCACCATAAACCTGCTTCCCAATACCAAACCTCCTCGGGGTCGAGTCTACCCCTTATCTCGAGCAGAAACCAAAGCCATGTCAGACTATGTATGAGAAAACCTGGCCAAAGGTTTTATCCAGCCTTCTAACTCTCCTTCAGGAGCAGGGTTTTTCTTCAGGGCCAAAAAGGTTGGCTCACTCCGCCCCTGCATCGACTATAGAGGTCTCAACACCATCACACGGAAGGATCGTTAGCCCTTGCCCCTTATTTCAGAATTATATGACCGCCTACAGGAAGCTTGGATTTTCTCCAAATTGGACCTATGTGGGGCTTATAACCTTATTCATATCCAGGCAGGAGATGAATGGAAAACAGCCTTTAACACATGTGACGGGCACTACGAATACCTGGTTATGCCGTTTGGCCTTTGCAATGCTCTAGCCGTGTTTCAAAACATGATGAATGAAGTTTTCCATGACCTCTTATACAAATGTGTGGTAGTCTATTTGGATGACATCTTAGTCTTCTCCAGAGATTTCCCTACTCATCGCTGGGACATTGCCCAAGTGCTCCAATGACTTCGAGATCATCAACTCTTCGCTAAACTTGAGAAATTTTCATTCGAAAGAGAGAGTCTACCCTTTTTAGGGTACATCATCTCACACCATAGTTTCCGCATGGATCCGGAGAAATTGAAGAGTATTCAGGAATGACCACAGCCCTCTAGTCTTCGAACAGTTCAACAATTTCTTGGATTTGCGAACTACTATCATACATTTATCCACAACTATACCAAACTCGTGGCTCCTATAACCGCCTTGACCCATAAGGGCACCACTCCTAAGCAATGGCCCCCGGAAGCCGCTTTTCAGTCTTTAAAATCTGCATTTCTCCGCGAGCCTTGCTACAACATCAGGATCCTCAGTGCCCCTTCATGCTTGAAGTCGACTTGTCCTCCAATGGAGTAAGGGTGGTCTTAAGCCAGCATGCCTCTACTGGAACTCTCCCCCCATGTTCCTTCTTTTCGAAACAGTTTTCTCCAGTGGAACAAAACTACGGAATCGGGGACAAAGAACTGCTGGCGATCAAGCTCGCTTTTGAGGAGTGGTGTCCCTGGTTGAAGGGGGTCCAGTTCCCCATCACCATTTACACAGATCATAAAAACCTACAATACCTCCAGCAAGCTCAGCGATTGAATCCTCGCCAAGCCCGGTGGGCGCTCTTCTTTACCCGGTTCAACTTCACTTTACGTTACTCCCCTGGTTAGGGTAGGGAAGTTCTCTCCCAGTCTGCTCCTTAATTGGAACAGACTGGGCGGGAACTGGGGAAGGCCAGCCATGTGTCACTGTGTGAATTTGCTAAATTATACCCCCCCCCCTCCTTGCGCACGCCAACCAGGATTTTATAACATGCACGCGCACATGGACACGCACATGTTCTTTTTAAAAATCTACCCCAAAGTTTTTTGCAGGAGTTCCCTTTAATAGGGATGTGAATCGTGTCCTCGATCGTCTTAACGATCGATTTCGGCTGGGAGGGGGAGGGAATCGTATTGTTGCCGTTTGGGGGGGTAAAATATCGTGAAAAATCGTGAAAAATCGTGAAAAATCTAAAAATCTAAAAATCGCAAAACCGGCACATTAAAACCTCCTAAAACCCACCCCCGACCCTTTAAATTAAATCCCCCACCCTCCCGAACCCCCCCCAAATGACTTAAATAACCTGCGGGTCCAGCGGCGGTCCGGAACGGCAGCGGTCCGGAACGGGCTCCTGCTCCTCAATCTTGTTGTCTTCAGCCGGCGCCATTTTCCAAAATGGCGGCGAAAAATGGCGGCAGCCATAGACGAACACGATTGGACGGCAGGAGGTCCTTCTGGACCCCCGCTGGACTTTTGGCAAGTCTCGTGGGGGTCAGGAGGCCCCCCACAAGCTGGCCAAAAGTTCCTGGAGGTCCAGCGGGGGTCAGGGAGCGATTTCCCGCCGCGAATCGTTTTCGTACGGAAAATGGCGCCGGCAGGAGATCGACTGCAGGAGGTCATTCAGCGAGGGTTCCGGCGCCTCGCTGAACAACCTCCCGAAATTTGAAATACCTTACTAGCAGATCTACGATTATCAATTTGTACAAAATCTTTTGAAAAGGAGCTAAAAACTTTTTAAAATTTCAGCTGACCTGTTGTGATAGTGTTTGAATTAGTTGAAAGTGTGAATATATCTACATGTTAGTTCTCAGAGTTGTGACAGGTTTTTGTATTTCTTTTTTTGTATTTGTCTGTTTAAATTTTTATGAATTTTCTTTGTGCAAGCCACTCAACGTTGTAGTGATTGGGCACCATATAAATATTTTAAATAAATAAATTGTTTTCTGTGGATTTTTTCATTCCCAAAGTTGCAAGAAATTAAATAATTGGACAAAAACTGTACTGTGTCAAAATTATATAAGCAAACTAATGTATTGTGCAATGTATTTGCACTTTTTCAAATCCAAAAGGATGGTCTTGCCTAATATGTCAAATTGTCATATGAGAGTGAAACCATGCTCCAAAAAGAAGCCTTACAAGTTTATTGGAATGAATTTATTGCAGAAACAAATAACTCAAAAAGCTGGGGCTCTTTAATGGGTTCAAAAATCAATTCATTACCCACAATATTGGTTAGTTTAGCATTTTTTAAATCAAAATCAAGAAGATGAAGCGTAAAAGGCAAAACATGCATCACCGCTATTCACCTTGCTCTGCTGTTCGATATAGAAGTTAAAGCAGTAGTGGGTGCAATGCCCTTTCTTTTTGCCAGCATCACACCTCCTTGGCAGTGTACCAGAAATCAATATGTGCAGTATGTCTCTTCCAAACTAAAAATGCTCTTCTACTGTTTTGATTCAGAGACTTGAGTATTCTGAATAATGGAAAAGAAAGTTTTATATAAACAACTGGAGAACAAAAAGGGCACACAATTAGTTCTTCAATGGTTCTGCTATGCAAGTCAATAGACAAGGCATGTTAATGCCTGAATTTTGCTAGTGTATGCATGAAGGAGATAGGCAGGCTATGTGTCCCCTTCCAGTTATTATTAGAGAACTGTTTGTGCATAGCACACATTTCTTAGCATGGTATTTACACAGCTTAATAGGGTTTTGAAAGGTCAAAATCAGAACTATAGACACTTTGGATCTGCAAATTATATAAAATGGCTTTGTTGCATTCCTAATTCAGTAGCTAAAAGGTCTGCAGTTTCTTTCAGATGAAGTTACTAAATCTTTATAAGACTGAATTCATCCAAATTTTTAGACTTAGAAAAACGTCCATCACAAAAATTAACTGGCTAAAATGAATGAAAATATTTTCATTATAAAATATTGAAAGACCCTCCATGTATTGGAAACATACGTATGTATCCTTTCTGCAGCTTTTTGGATCAGGTTTCATGCTGAATATTGTAATACCTTATCAGTTTCATTTCAATATTTGTAAGCCTCAGTATCCACCATGGTTATGCAAAGTCATTTTCATGAAATCAGCTATATGTTGTGGTCCCAGTTGCAGCACTCGCGACCGGGGCCTTACCTCTTGGCTCCTGGCATCGGGTCCAGTCTCGCTGGAGGGCTTCGCCGGGTTCCAGGCCTGTTCGGCGGCGTCCCCGCAGGGGCGACGCCATCGGGGCGCCCAAGCCAGCCACCCTCCTCCTTGGCGAGCGCACGCAGAGAGGCCGAAGATATAGGCCCTTTTCCGCCACTCAATGCTCCACCCAGTCCCGTGACGTCAGACGCCAGCGGGTATGTAAGGTCGGCGCTGCCTCTATCAGATGCCTTGCAACGAGGTCACCTTGCGGTTCCTAGTTGCCGTGTGCCTCGGAGTTCGCTAACTCCTCGCTTGTAGCCTGCTTCAGTTCCAGCCTGGTTCCTGCTTCTGTGTCTAGCTTCAGTTCCAGCCTGGTTCCTGCTTCGGTGTCTTGCTTCAGTTCCAGCCAGGTTCCTGCCTCAGTATCCTACTTCAGTCCTAGCCTGGTTCCTGCTTCTGTGCCTTGCCTCAGTTCCAGCCAAGATACCTGCTTGATCCTGGTTCATCTTCACAGCGTCTTCACTCGCCTAAGTCCCAGCAGCCGGGCTCCTACGGGCTCCTCCCGGGGGAGTCTCGGCTTCCAGGATGAAGACACCTCTTCTGTTCTCCTAGCCCTATCCCTCGACTCCCACAGGCTCCTCCTGGGGAGTACGGGCTCCCTATGTGAAGGCCAGCTCCTTCACCCGGCCTGGTGTCCGCCTCCCGGCCTGCTCCTTCTCATACGGAGACAATAGTCCACCTTACCCTCGTCTCCGGCAGGCCGGCCCAAGGGTCCACTAAACAGTTAAAACACAACACTATATCTGGAATATGGCAGAGAAAACACTGTAGGCAAGGTGCCAACCCTTGCCTATGGCAGTGGCATGAATTCTTCCAAGCAGTCTCTGAAGCACAAAGGGGTGAAAGGAACAAGGGATTTCACTTGCATCTATTCCCAGATCTTCTGCAGTGGAATACTCCCATCCCTCTCTCCAGATAAGCAGAACAGTTGTCCAGTAACAAGAAAATCTTGTCAGTATCAGGGAGCCCAGCTTGTCTGGAGTGCAACCTGGCCTCCGGCACCAAATGTTGATCAAATCAATCACTCGTAATGTCCTTGCAATACATGCCCATTTGTTGGACTGGTAAATAACAAGGAACACTTTCACATTCTTGAAATAATGTGTTGTGGACATGAATATTTACCAATGGCAAGTAGTTTGTATTTGTATATGACAATGGTATTGCAACACATCAAGACAGGAAAACTTTGCCTACTTTCCTTCGCATGCAGATTTCTCATTGTTACAGTTAAGGGTATCCTATGGCAGACATCTCCACAACAATTCTGTTTCATTTGCATTGTAGACTTTTTCTTCAGCTAAGTTATTCTTGGAGACCAGCCAGCAAAATCTTACAGCAGAGAGATTTTCACCAGCATTTCAGAGATAATGAATATCATGGAAACACATTAAACCAACCAATAAAATAGACACATTCACTTTCAGTCTTCACTGCTGCATGAAAACACTTGGTCCTCTTAATTAAATAGCCCTGACACAAGCAAACCTTCACTATAATGCTGGCAGAATCACTCACACAGTACACAGTCCAGATCTAAATTCTGAGGGCCCTTTTAATGTTTCGCATTTAACCAAACCCATTACAGAGCCATTTTCAATATTAAACTTTAGACTTTTGTCTTTTTCTGCACTTAAATCAAAGATGGCCATTTGCTCACCACTGTATTCTTACTGAAGTTTCATAATGCTTGCCCTGAGATCAACATTTTTAAGCATTAGCCTGTTATGGGACAATGGTTAAACCATAACCACTCTGGAGCAACCTGCATGCAGCAGTGTTTTCAGCCATAACAGTGGTAGTACAAGTTTGTCATATTTCATAAACAGGCTGGGGTACCCTGCACAGAGCAGCAGTCAAAATCCTAACAGCATTGATGTGACTGGGAAGCCTGGGAAACTGCACAAGAATAGACCATACAGTATTTTAAAACCAAACATGAATAAGTAGGGTGGAATCAGATGTTTTTGGACAATGATATCACAAAATGTGGTGACTGCTCTGCATGTTACTAAATTTGGTAGTAAGAAGTAGAAGAGGGCCTAAATGATAAATTAAGTATGGGACTGTAAGAATCAAAGAAGAAAATGACACCTAAAAAAACCTATCAGTGGAAGTGGAGAAGGCCAGAATGTAATGGAATCAAGGATATGCATTTGTTTAATACAAATGTATTAAATGATATAAATGAGGCCATTATGAGAATGAACCGAAGATGGCCTCTCATGAAAATACCCCACAATTGTTGCTTATTTTCATTTTTCTCAAATATTGAAGCATAAAAAAGGCATCCTTGAGGCCCTTAAACTCCCCTCCTGTGCCATAAAATCAAACAGAGGGCCTGAGATTCCATATCTGGGCCTCCCCAGACCCCTCTGACCCCTCCCACTCATTAAAAATCCAGTTGCACCAGGCTTACCTGGCTGTGGCTCCCTGTACTCATCTGTGGTTTCTCTAGGCCACTCCTATCCCCATGGAAACATAGGCTGGGGCTAGGGCCTTCCCTCCCCAACCTCCAATTACCTCCCTTGCTACATGTCTGGAATTAAAAGGATAAAAAAGGCAGCAGCAAACCCATTGCTTCTGCCCTGCACCCAAATCTTTAAAAATGGTGCTGGCTACCCTGACACTGATACTAAAAAAAGTCACTTTGGCACCAGACTCAGGAACAGTCAGTGCCATTATGTTGCATGGCTGTACATTTATGGACATAATAGTAACAGATCCACCTGAGACAAGTACTGAAGTGACAGAAGACACCCCTCCACCCCCCCACCCCCCCCCCCCACACACACACACACAAGGGATTAAATGGAGGCTAGGGAGGGATGTCCCTGGCCCTGGCCCATGTTTCAGGGGGGAAGGGGGAGGAGATGGTTGGCCTCTGGCTGGACTTGGGCTCAGGGCTAGATAATTAATGGATTGGAGGGGTTTAGAAGGGTCCAGGGATGCCCTGGCTGGCCTGACTTAGGTCAGCCAAGTAGACCCTGGCACCAATGACATCTTGGATGGTTGAAGGGCCTCAGAGAGACCCAGTTTGGTTGTTTTTATGTTCTTTGGGCTAGTTTAATGGTGTGTGTGTGTGTGTGTGGGGGGGGTGGTTGGGAAAATGAACTGAATCAAAAGAAAATATTAAATGAACCAAGAAAAAAAGAAAAACCCAAAATGAACATTATCAACAATTTTTGGCCTGCATATCCCTATTGGGCATGCTTGAATCAGGTATGGAAGGCACTGGGCATTGGTGAGAACAGGTTTGAGATGTTAATTAAAGTAGGTGACACAGAAGGCTATAGGGCAGCCTGGTTCATGCTAGTAGACCACACAGTAGTGAGATGTGGACTTTTCAATCTTTTGGACAGAATGCCACATGTATGATAATCTATCAATTCATGAGAGGTTGTATATGTGGACTTGATGCAAAGAGTTCCTGGCTTTCAGAGAAATAGTTTGATCTCTGGAGGCTAGAGGAAACCTGAAGGAGCTAAGGCAGATAGAGCGGTACATAGAGGAGACTTTCAGAGACATAGTAGTATTTCCAGTTCATGTCTGGCAACTCCTATGCTGCCTTGTTCTCTCAACCTAGCTTGTTGTTACCAGGAAGAGAGTCCATCAAGCTAGGTTGAGAGAATATTGTATGAGTCTCATCTTTGTGTGAGTTTCCTCACTCTGAAGGACATCAAATCTTCACATGAGTGTACTGTTCTGTTCGTACATCTCACTCTGCATGTCAAAGTTGCCCCTAACCCCTACACGACTACCTAAACCTCACCTCGAATTACTAGGTGGCTTCCTATAGTAGCATAAATAG
Source organism: Rhinatrema bivittatum (assembly GCF_901001135.1). Classification (NCBI taxonomy): domain Eukaryota; kingdom Metazoa; phylum Chordata; class Amphibia; order Gymnophiona; family Rhinatrematidae; genus Rhinatrema; species Rhinatrema bivittatum. Next base: position 376,348,869 of record NC_042615.1, on the reverse strand, counting down.
CTGCTTACTATGGTGCCATCCCCAGAGGTTTGTTCGTTCTTCTCTCTCTCTCTCTCATAGGAAACACAATAATTGTGGTATTACCACAAAGTGTGAAAAAGTTCATGCATTTTGTGTTAATAGCTATGTAAAGCACATGATGCAATAAATAGGCTATTACCATAAAACACACCCCTCTTCCTTTCACATGCAATACTTTGATGAATCTAGCCCTTAAAGAGCTATGTATGCTTTACTTGTACTACTACCTGGATAACAGGTGGAATATAAAATTTTAATAAATGAAATTCTCAGAAATGCTCCCCATTTCACATTCAGGACCCCAGAGACAGGCAGAGCTCTGGAACCTAAATGTGTGGAAGAGATCATGGTACAGGGAGGGAAGAAGGCTTTAGATTCAAATCTTCAATCAAAAGGGGATATAAAAGACTAAAAGGATGTAAATTGAAAGGAAAAAAAATTACATAATAAAAGCATTGACTGAGAGAAAGCCACATTAAATAGATTCTGGAGTAGAAGCAAGAACCATCGTAACCCTGCTATTCAAGAAGACATTCAGTTGATTAGGGAGAAAAAAAGTGTACCTGCTGCCAGGTAACTTAAAGGCCAATGCAATAATCTGTGCATTAAGGACCTATGCAGCTCATGGTTTTAATGCACAGATTTGTTTTTAAATTCTCAATGCAGCAAGCTAATGATATGCTAATGCACTGAGAGTTAAGTGTTAAAACTGAGTTATAATGTGCATTTGGCACAGGCTAACACACATTTTAACTGGGTGGGGAGAGTAGAACAGGGAAAGAAAGAGACCATGCAGAGAAAAAAAAAGCCAGATAATTTGTACATATCCAGCTATCTAGCCATGGCTAACTGCCGCCACTTAACCACTAATGTCCCCATTATAAGGCATGGCCTTATGACAGGGAGACTGGATGCCTGACAATGATGTTAGCACTATCTTTCAGGCCCCTCAATGTGAAGAAGTTCTGGAGAAGAAGCAGCAGGGAGGCAGAGTGACAAGCCCACCTTGATCCCCCCACTGTAGAATCTTTACGGATATAAATTGCATGTGTCATGGGGAAGAGTATAGCCATGGGAGTTTACTACCATCCTCCTGGCCAGAATGAACAAAGAGAAGATAGTAACATAGTGATGACAGCAGTAAAAGATCAAATGGTCCATCTAGTCTCCTCAGCAATTTGTTTATGGTAGTTACTTCCGCTCCATGCAGATTACCCCCTTTCGTTCTGTTAAAGGTAGTAACTGCTGCTCCGTGCAAGTTAATCCCATGCAGAAATGTTATATCATCCCTTTCTTTAAGTCTTTAGGGATCCACAGTGTTTGCCCTATGCTCTTTTGAATTCATTAACTGTTCTCGCCTTCACCACCTCTTGTGGGAGGGCATTCCAGGCATTCACCACCCTCTCCGTGAAGAAATGATTCCTGATATTGGTTCTTAGTTGTCTTTCCTGGAGTTTCATATAATGACCCCTAGTTCTACTTTTTCCTTTCCAGCAGAAAAACTTTGAAGTTTGTGCATCATTGATATCTGTCAGGTATCAGGAGGTCTGTATCGAATCGCCCCTTCACCTCCTCTCAGGGTTTACATATTTAGATCATTCAGCCTCTCCTCATAGGTTTTCTGAAACAGACCCTCACACCATTTTGGTTGCCTTCCTCTGGGACTGCCTCTATCCTGCCTCTATCCTTTTTGAGATATGGTCTCCAGAACTGATAATAATAACCTAGGTGAGGCCTCACCAAGGTTCTGTTCAAGGGCATTATCACTTCCCTTTTCCTGCTAGTTATACCTCTCTCTAAGCAGCCCAGCATATTTCTGGCTTTAGCTACCACCTTGTAACATTGCTTTGCCACCTTTAGATCGCCAGACACAATCATTCCAATATTAACAGAAATTAGAGAATCTAACCAATTCCGCAACAGAGTAAGAATGGAAGATTTCTATTACCCCAGTATTGACTGGGTGAATTTTACATCAGGAAGTACCATGGAGATAAAGTTTCTAGATTAAATAAATGACTGTTTCATGGAGAAGCTGGTTTAGGAACCAACAAGAGGGGGAGCTATTAGTGAACACAGGATATAGTGCAAGGGGTTATATTAAAAGAGCACTTGGCAATACTCATCACAACATGATCATTTATTTATTTATTTGTTTGTTTATTTATTTATTTATTTATTTATTTATTTAGAGTTTTTCTATACTGGCATTCATGATTAGAAACCACATCATGCCGGTTTACATATAACAAGGGGGTGTGAACAAAAAACGGAACATAAACAAGTGCAAAGAGATCAAAAGTTACATTACAACAGGGTTATATAACTGGGGAGAGAATTAGAGTAAGGTAACCGAGCAGTTAGGATTAATTATTTATCATATTTCATATTTCATATTCATATATCATATTTATTTATTTGTTTATCTATAACCTGCTTACATCAAAGACCCTAAGTAGATTACAGAGAAACACATATAAATTAAATCAGAGACTTATCTAGAAGGCCCAATGCCAGGGCCTGGCCTGAGATTAATGCCCAAGCATAAGTCCCAGGCCAATGCCTGGGGACAATGCTGGGGCCCCGATGAGGGAAGGTTCCATTGCTGGTCAGAGACCTAGGCCTAGACCTAGACTGATGCTGGGCTCTGACTCGAGGCTAGGCATAGGAATTTCAGCATCAGACCTGCACCCAGTCCTGGGCTTAAGAAACAGGCCACAGACTCACACCAAGCCCTGTTGCCAAGGCTTAGGCCAAGGTGTGATGCTGAATCCCAGGTCAAACACGTCATAGCCAAGATGGGATCCTCTTGCCAAAGCAAAATTTGGGACTGGGCCTAGGCCTAGGCCCAATACTGGTGCCCAGACAAAGGTGCCCAGCCAAAGGTCATATCCCATTGCTGAGGCCCAGATCTTAAACTAGACCTGGGTCTGATGTTGGACCAGTCCAAGGACAGGACTCTGCTGAAGTCCGGGGCTAGGCTTAGACCAAAGTCTGAGTCCCATTGCTGAGGCCCAGGCCTAGGTATGAGGCCTAGGTCTGGGTCTGATATTGGGGCCTACTGATACAGGGTCCCATCGCTGAGGTTCAGGTTCAGGCTTAAAGTTTAGGCCCAGGTCTGATGTCAGGGCATGGGTCCAATGCCAAGATCCAAATGATCCCAGATCCTATTGCTGAATCTTGAACCTCTATCTAGCCTAATCCCAATGTCAGGACACAGCCTGAGGCCAGGTCCTATTACCGAGGTCCAGTCCTAAGCTTGGGTCTCATGTTGGGTTTCAACCAAGGCCAGGACTCATCACCGAGGGTAGGTTTTATTGCTGAAGCCAAGGCCAAGGTCCAAAGCCGAGGTGCGGGTCCAATGTCAGGGTTTGGTTAAAGCTGTGTCCCATTGCCCAAGTTTGTTCAGGGCCTAGGTCTAGACAGGATACTGGGGTATGGCCTAAGGCCATGTCCTGCACCAAGGCCTAGTCCTGAGTCAACTACTATGGCCTGGCCATGACTGGGTTCCATTGCTGAGGCTCATATCATGGTCATGGCCTAAGCCTAGGTCTATGTCAGGGCCCAGGCCAAGGCTGAAGCTTGTTTCTGAAGCATAGGACTAGGCCCAGGTTCAAAGCCAGGTCCAGCCAAGGCCATTTCCCATCACTGAGGTCCCAGTGTGGGCCTAGGCCTAAGTTATGCTCTGAGGCCCAATCTGAGTCTGGATCCCTTTGCTAAGGCCCAGGCCTAGAAATGGTCTGGGTCTGACACTGGGGATGGGCCAAGATCAGGACTCATTGCCAATACTCAGACTTGGCCTAGACCTAGGCCCTATGTCAGGGCCAGGCCCAAGTCTGGGTCCTGTTGCCAAGGCCCAGGCCTGATGCCAGGGCCTGGCCAAGGCAGTAACTCATTGCTGAGCTCTGGACCTGGGCCTAGGCCTAAGCTCAATGCCAGGGCTTAGCCCAAGGCTGCCTCCCATTGCTTAGGCCCAGGCCTAGGCTTGGGTCTGGGGACTGACAGAGGCCACATCCTATCACTAATGTCCAGGCCTGGGCCTATTCTCAGGACTCATTCTGGGGCCCTGGCCAGGTCTGCGACTGATCCCATTGCTGAGGCCCAATCTGATGTCCAGGCCTGACAATGTGGCCCATCGAAGGCTTCGTTCCATTGCCAGGGACAGGGCCTAGCCATAAACCCAGTTCCAAGTCCTAGGCCCCCAGATCAAAAAAGCAGGCCTTGCTTCTTCTTACTTCTTCTGAAGACTAAGAATCATGATGTCTACCTAAAGCCACTATGGTGCCTTCCACCTGATCAGATTTCAGCATTTTTATGTGTGGCCATCAGAACATTCAGCAATATAACACAATAATGGCATCCTTTCTGAAGGAAGGCACCACAGTGGCATCACTATGACCCATCCTTCAAGCAGAGAATGTCATTTTTAGTTTCTGGTAGAAGAAAGAAAATGACAGAAGGTATGTTTAATGACGATTATAACACCTATTTCACTGGTTTCAGTTTCAGCATGATTTTGATTCTCTAAAATGTTTAGCTATAGACCATGTATCTCTGCTTTCTCAAGGTGGTAATGGTAATTTACTGTTATACCACAGAGATCAAAGGTTGATTTTTATATTTGGATCTTTGGAACCAAGTGTTTTAAATGTCACTATTGATTGGAACTTGTTTCTATAATACTATGAACATAAAGTATTAAATCACATCTTTGATTGACTTATGACATCACTTAAGAGCTGATTGGTTAACATTTAAAGGCTGGTTGCACTTTTCAGCATTGTTGCACCATTACAGCTAAGTTCATGTAGATATCATGTCACTGTGCATGCTAAAAAGTAGCTGTGTTTCAGTAAGCATATTTGCTAATATTTTCTATTTTTAATATAAAGTCTGCAGAAACTATTTTTCTAATTACAGTTGATGGTGAACATTTTTATTACTGCATAATATACATCCTGCCTCATAGTTTGGAGTTTCCTCAAAAGTATTATTCAGCCCATGTATCTGGGACTTGACTTTGTTATGATAAGTGGCAATTTTTTTAGTTTTGCTAGGATTTCTACATGATATTGTTGTGATTGACCAATCCGGAAGTGGATCCTTGGGCCGACCGCCGCAGAGAGACGGACGGGAGGCAGACTAGATGAAACGATGAATCTTCACCTGGAAACCCGTGACCCCTCCAGAGGAGCTGTAGAGGCCCGGGTCGCTAGGGCTTAGGAGTCTTCGCCCTGGAAGCCCGAGATCCCCCCAGGAGGAGCCCGTAGGGACCCGGACCGCTGGGTCTTAGGAGATAACAGACGAATCCAAGGAAGCGATACGAACCGGGGTCTAAGCAGGCAGACAGCAGAGTCAGGCAGGCAGAAGTCAGGAACCAGGCAGGCAGACGATACTGGAGTCAGGCAGGCAGAGATCAGGAACCAGGCAGATAAACGATACCAGAGTCAGGCAGACAGAAGTCAGGAACCAGGCAGATAAACGATACCAGAGTCAGGCAGGCAGAAGTCAGGAACCAGGCAGGCAGACGATACTGGAGTCAGGCAGGCAGAGATCAGGAACCAGGCAGGCAGACGATACTGGAGTCAGGCAGGCAGAGATCAGGAACCAGGCAGATAAACGATACCAGAGTCAGGCAGACAGAAGTCAGGAACCAGGCAGATAAACGATACCAGAGTCAGGCAGGCAGAAGTCAGGAACCAGGCAGGCAGACGATACTGGAGTCAGGCAGGCAGAGATCAGGAACCAGGCAGATAAACGATGGCAACTAGCACTCCGAAGAGAGAGGTTGCAAGGCGAATTGCATCTTCAAAAGTCCCGGCTTAAATCCCCTGCTCAATCAGCTGACTTCAGAAGAGGCGTGTCTGCACATCCGGGTGCAGACGCCTCAAAACGCGGCTCCTCGCGCGCGCGCGCGTACCAGAGCTGGGGGGAGGAGCTCCTGACGGCGTCTCCACGAGGAGATGCTGCTGCCATGCGGCCCTGGAGGCCAGAAACCCGGTGGTTCGCAGCGCCGCGGAGGCAGGTAAGAGCCCGGTCACTAGGCTAGTGACCGGGATCGTAACAGATATATTTGAAGGATTTCTCTATATGTTGCCTTTTCACATTTCCACATAAAAAATGAGGTTCAACAGGTGGTAATTTTTACAAACCCATTTTTTCTGAGGTCTTACCCTCCTGATATAAAAAAGTTTATATAAAAAAAATTATTAAAACTTCAAAATTTTAGATTAATAACTATTTAGGAATGCTTAAAAAGGCTGAAGTTAAGTTGAAATTTACACTGGAGATATTCATAATTTATATTTAAATTAACATTATGAAGCCATTTTTTAGTATTTCCTTTGGCATCACTTAACTTGCCTCCTTTCTTTTTTTGATCCAGTTTGGAAGTAAGTCCAGATCACGTTCTCTGGGTTTCTTAAACTACCTACTCTTTATTGTAATCAATAATCTGATCATTTATATCAGTTGTATGAAACAGAGAAAGATCTTCTAAATTTCAGTCATAGTTACTGATTTATTTTGGTAAAGAAAGCACATTTTTGCAGGCTAAATATCCCTCTCTTTCCTCAGCAGGGATCTGCACACCCCTCGTAGTCTCAGATTGTATGGGCAGTGTTATGTTTTAACTTGGTTTGTGGGCCCTTGGGTCGTGGAGAGAGCTGACTCCACCCACAGGGAAGATCCCTGTGGGGACTCTCCATGACAGGCAGGGTCTCAGCAGTGATGGACACAGGAGTCAGAGAATATTTATTATACAGCACAGAGAAACCCAAGGAGCGGGTTTATAAACTCAGTCCTGGAATTAGAAGACCTGGGATGGATTCTCCAGTAGTGGTCCTCAGAGCGGGGTAACCCCGGGAATCCTTGCTTCTTGATAGGCCTTGTGCGTGTTAGCTCCGCAGTGTGAGGTAGGCCAGAGGCAGATGTAGGTAACTGGTAAAAGACAGCGTAAATCAGATAGTGGTCTGCAGAGTAGGGTAACCCGTAAAGTACTGGCTTCTGGTATACCTTGTGCGTTGTAGCTCAGGTAGTGGACCGCAGCGTGAGGTAGGCCAGAGGTAGGTGTTGGCAACTGGCACAAGACAGGGTGGATCCGGTAGTGGTCCACAGAGTGGGGTAACCCAAGGATCCACACAGCAAGACGTGGTAATGTAGAGTAGGTCTTGTACTCACAATGCAGTAGAGAATTCATAGTAGCAGCAGCAGAGATCTGATGCAGGAGAAACTCATTTAGCTAATGAAGGTGAGACAGGCAGATGAGGCTCTCTGAGGAGTGGATAGCCGTGAGTGCAGCAAGGCCCCTGAGGAGCGGATACCTGAGTCACTCAACCTGGAACGCAGGAACAGCGATGCAAGGCGTCTCAGAGTAAAGGAATTAAGCAAGATGGAATCCTTGCTAACTCGTAGGTAGGAAAGTCCGGTAGGTTTAAATACATGTAGGCAGTGACATCATGAGGAGGGAACACCCCCAAGGTTCCCGCCATGACGTGCCTAAGAAGGAAGCAGGGGCGCACGCGCATTCCCTAGGTCACAGCAGATTCAAGATGGCAACCGGACTCTGCAATGCCCCTGCCGTGTTCCAAAACACTATGAATGAAATCTTCCGAGATTTATTATATCAATGTGTCATCATCTATCTCGACAACATTTTAATATTCTCAAAATCCCTCTCTGCTCATCGCCAACATGTCTCCCAAGTGTTACAGTGGCTTAGAGAAAACAAGCTTTATGCCAAACTCGAAAAATGTCTTTTCGAATGGGAAAGCCTCCCGTTTTTAGGGTATATCGTCTCCAGTTTTCGCATGGACCCTCAGAAACTGAGGGCCATTCAAGAATGACCGCAACCATCTGCTTTGAAGCCGCTCCAGCGATTCTTGGGCTTTGCCAATTATTATTGCTCCTTCATTGCCAATTACGCCTCCATTGTGGCGCCTCTCATGGCCCTTACCCAAAAGGGTGCCGATCCCAAGCACTGGTCCCCTGAAGTGACTGCTGCCTTTCTTCGTCTCAAGGAAGCATTCCAGACTTGGCCATGTCTTCATCACCCTGATCCTCAACGATCATTTATCCTTGAGGTGGATGCCTCCTCCGAGGGTGTAAGGGCCATTCTCAGCAGAATGTAACTATGCCATTGGAGATAAAGAGCTTCTCGCCATCAAGATCGCCTTCAAGGAGTGGTGACCCTGGTTAGAGGGAGTGCAACATCAGATCACGGTCTACACAGACCATAAGAACTTAGAATACTTGTACCAAGCTCAACGTCTCAACCCCCGTCAGGCCCGGTGGGCCTTATTCTTCACTAGGTTCAACTTCATCTTGCAATATCGGCCAGCCGATAAAAACGTTAGGGCAGATGCTCTCTCTCGAGCCTTCAACACCACAGATTCCCTCGAACCTCCCAAGTTCATCATTGAACCAGCACGAGTACTTCAGGCTGCCACTACACACATTCCCCTGGCCATATTGCCAGTATTCAAAATGGCACCAATGCTACCTTTGCCCTCACTATGTCATAGGGGCCGACAGAGGCTAACTGGAGCTTCACCAATAACAGTCCGGGATTACTGCAGGTTGAGCCCTTGTATACCCGGACCGCCTGGACTTAGGTGAGCCTCTGGTGGTCTCCAGGAGAGGTAGCAGAGGGGTGTGCCCACCACAAGCAAGGGTGCGTGACTGATGCAGAGTGGATAGGCTAGACCTGAACTGGAAGCTCCGGAGGCCTCAGGGAGGCAACAGTTCAGGAAGGTTTTCCAGGCAAGACAGGCAACACCTGTGGCTTTAGCCAAGTGGAAGCCACGGTTGGTTTCCAAGCAGGTTAGTCTAATGGTCACGGTAGGCCAGAAGAGTGTCCGAGTGAAGCGCAAGGGTCAGAGCCAGAGTATCAGTCCATGGGAAGTCAGCCAAAGCAGGGAATAATACCAGAATCAGTTTGAGCATCGTCAAGGCAAGCGAGGGTCGGTTCCAGGTAGCAGACAAGAGAATGGTCAGGCAGGCAGTGTTCGGTTCCAGGCAGCAGGCAAGAGAGTGGTCAGGGAGGCAGTGGTCAGTTCCAGGCAGCAGGCAAGAGAATGGTCAGACAGGCAGTGGTCGGTTCCAGGCGGCAGGCAAGAGAATGGTCAGGCAGGTAGTGGTCGGTTCCAGGCAGCAGGCAAGAGAATGGTCAGGCAGGCAGTGGTTGGTTCCAGGCAGCAGGCAAGAGAATGGTCAGGCAGGCAGAGGTCAGTACCAAAGGTCAGTCTGAAGTGGTACTACCTGAGAAGGATACAGGAACACATGGAGTCACTGGGAATGGAAGACACAGGAACACGGAGACGCTGGAACAGGAGATGCTGGAACAGGAGACATTGGAACAGAAGAACACTTGGAACACAAAGGCAAACTAGCACACCAATGGTGTTGACCCGAATGCCAAGGCGAGGTCTGCTATGAGATCTGTGAGGTCCGCCGTGAGTTCTGCGAGGAGGATGGTGAGCGGAGAGCCCGAGGATGCCATGAACTGGCTGCAGCAGCAAGGGAGGGGTACCCAGAGCTGTTCGAAGGAAGCGTGAGATGAGCAGGCCTGACCGCAGTGCCAACACGGCCAGGACGCGCAACACTAACGTGGCCACCTTTCAGACAATGTGCTTCATCAGGGGTTGTTTGTGGAAATCACCAAGAAACCTGACCATATGTACACTCCTTCATTGTCAAACAACAACTGACACTCCAAGCTTCAGTCAGTGTTATTTAGAAGGGTGAAACAAATAACCTTTTATTCCTAGCTTCTTCAAACAATATCAGTGAATCAAATTGCAGGGAACAAATCCAACATTCCAAAATGAGCAATAATCAGCAGGCTTTATCAGTACTACTTAAAACTCATGACGACCTGAAAGAGAACAGCAGACAAGTCAATGCAACAAATAACATTGTACCAATACGGCAGCCGACTGGAAAGATCTCCCATATTCAGACTGAATTTCCTGAATGCTGATTGAAGACCTGAAAGAGAACACTACCCAAGTAAAGCTCAAAGATAGCACTCTTATCCAATATGGTTACTCTTTTTTTGAAGAAACTTTATTTAAAGATACCAAATTATTTTATTACATAACGGTAACACCATTATCCACTCTTCTTTTTTATTTATTTATTTTTAATTTTTATATACCAAAATTCTTGTAAGAACTACAAATCATTCCGGTTTACATAAAACGATAAACTGCCCCACAGAGAGAGGGGCTTTACATGAAACCGTAGAACAGATAGAACGATATAATTAAAGAGACTTTACTTAATAATGCCAAATGATTTTATGACACCATCGACATCCAATCCAATTCTTCATTTAATCCATATGAAATTTGGGTTTTCAACATCAAGATCCAAAACGCTTCACGATATCTTAAGCATTTTTGATGTCACCACCACAATATTCCATTGTGATCAATTCAATAATGGTCCATTTGTGGTTACAATCTTCACAATATTGCACTATCGGTGCCGACAATCACTTCATTTTTAAGCACGAATGCTGTTCCACTAAGCGTGTTCTAATTAACTTTTGAACAGGACCATTTTATTATTTCCCTTATTGCTACGGTTTGTTTAATGATTGTGCTATTCTTAGATGCATAATAATTTCATTTGAAACACATTAAAAATAACAGATGTGTTTAATCTGATCATGTTTTCTTAAAATGCTACACATTTTACAAATTCTGCCAGGGGTAAGTAAACTTTTGAGCACAACTGTAGCTTGCACTAAGCATCACATTTATGGTAATTAATGTTGAATATTGGGAGCAACAGCAATGGTAAAGCTCTGGCTGTCCATTCTGAATGGACTTCTGCCTTCTCCTGCGTGTTTATATTAATAGAAAACTAATGCAGTCTGTGAATCTTTATTTTACTTCCATAAAATGTGAGCAGTCCCCCTCCTCCCCCCAAAAAAATTACTTAGATATAAAGAACAGGAAATACATTTTCATAGAAGTAGTAGGGTAAGTCAAGAGATTGTGTGACTATTCATGATGTACCTGTGACTATGCGTTCTTCCCTTTAACTTAATTATGTTGTGAACTGCCTAGTATAATTCAGTTCTACAGTGCTTGTGTCAATGTGTATCTATGTCCTGGTTATTGTATGCTAGAAGCCAACTTCTGGGTTTTAAGTGATCATCATACTAAATTTTTAAAGGAAGATCTCTCTTGGAGATCCACAAATGAGCTAATATGATAGCAAAGGAAACAAGGAGAGAGAAAAAAAAACAGCAGGGTGCTTATTTATTATGAATCTTTATATATGATTCATTGTCTAGCATTCTGGAAACTCCCCTGAGGTCAGCAGTGCTGAGCTGCATTCCTCTGAACAAAGCAAAGGCCGAAATATTCCCATGTTTGCATCTGACTAGATATAGAATGGTATTTCGAGATTCAACATTGCTGCATGCAGTTTCCAAAAATAAAAACACTCACTGTATACGACTCTAGCACTTAACATTCTCTCTTGGTTTTTGTTTTATAGCAGTCTAAAAGATTTTCATTTTTTTCTACCAACTGTACCAAAGCCTTGTTTTACTCTGCTAGCCAGAACTTATCAATGACAGATCTATGTTATTTTTACTTTTGGTGTTTTTAAATATTGTTTGCTGTATGCTGGAGTATGGATTAGCATTAGATGAGCTCAGATTATTACTGTATTCCAGAGCTCAATAGTCACAATGGCAGAGCGTCCAGTTTGTATGGAGGTTCAAAAAGGATTCAAGTAAATATTAGCTATCTTGAATTATATTATCATAATTATTGAAAGAGGAGAAATTTGTAACCAAAAGGTTTCGATGGTTTCTTTCATTATAATAAACACTTATGTGGCTAGATAACGTTACAAATAACTGGCTATATTCAAAAGAATATAGTCAGTTAAGTGGTGTTTTATAGAAAGAAAAAAAAAAGATTGCAGGCCTACAGGCCCAGTCCAAACGCCAGACCCTCTTCTCCTTTCCACAAAGCTGTAAAGTTCCTGGCACTCCCCCCTCACATCTGATAAAATTAAAAAAAAAAACAGGCTCGGAGCCAGGTGACAGTGTATCCCTCCTCCCCCTCTCCCCCTCTCCCCCTCCCCCACTCCACACTACTACTGGTTCTTGGCTTTTTTAAAATCATTTTTGTATCTCCAGGGCCCCTTCCCCACCTTTCACTGCAACTCTATCGCTCCCTTCCCACCTTGTACAATAAATCTGCTTTTCAATATGGCCTGAATTGTGACAGCGTCCTACCATGATCCAGGCTCGACGCTTCAGCTTCTGCCATTGCTAGTCAATATAGTCAATTATTTTGTTAAGTTATCCGTCCACACAAGGCCACATAACTTTAAACGTAACCAGATAGTTAAAAGAATATCGGGTTGTATTTAAATTTATCCAGCTACCTTTAGCCAGATAAATGTAAACAGGGATATTCAGTGAAACATTTATCTTACTAAATATCCAGGACAAATTATCCAGCTAAACTTAGCCAGCTAACTTAACCAGTGAATGTCCTACTGAATATGGACTCCTATATGTACATACTTTATAAAATATCTGCTTCCATGTTAATTCTTGGTATTTAATATTATATGTGCAGTGTCCCGATTATTTCATGTGAAAATATTATGCATGTATGTTTATTAAGGATGTGAATCGTGTGCCCGATCGTCTTAACAATCGGGTTCGGCTAGAGGGGGAAAAAAATCTGATCGGTGGTGATGTGAATCGGAATAGGCGGCCATCTTTAAATACGGTGGCGGCCATCTTTAAAGATGGCGCCGGCCAGCCAGTGCTCCTACCATGTGACAGGGGCCGGCCAATGGCACGGATACCATGTCATATGCCAATGGCACGGATACCCTGTCATATGGCAAAGGGCCATCGGCGCCATCTTTTTGAGTGGCAGCTGACTGCCTGAGAATGGGAGATCGCTCCTGGGACCACCACTAGACCCCCAGGTAATTTTAAAATGTTTTGGGGGGATCGGGAGGGTGGGGGAAGCTAAGGGGTCATTTTTAAAGGGTTGGGTGGGTTTTTTTTAATTGGGCCATCGGCGCCATTTTTGAGTGGCAGCCAAAATGGCGCCGATGGCCCGAGAGTGGGAGATCAGTCCCTGCGCCCCCACTGGACCACCAGGTACTCGTAAAACGTTTTGGGGGGGTTCGGGAGGGGGGGAAGGTAAGGCATTCATTTTATAGGGTCGGGGTGGGTTCAGGGGTTGTTTTGGTGTGCCAGTTTCCCCCCCCCCTCCCCCCTCCCCTGATTTACGATTTTTCACGATAAATCGGGGGAATTCCTATTGTATCGCGACAACGATTTTTGACGATTTAAAAAATATCTGACAATTTTTTAAATCGTCAAAAAACGATTCACATCCCTAATGTTTATAAAATGAGTGTACCGAAACATATGTGGTCAGCCAATACAGCTCACCACTTGTAAGATATCACTCCCCATCCTGGATTGTTAATTTGTTTTCTTGTTTAGTACTCCATTCTTTAGTAGTTGAACATACAAATGCTCTCCTATTTAATTCACATTTACTACTCCTCCCTTTCCATGGCAAAATACAAAGCTGTTGCCTAAAAATCTATCCATCTAGGTCCCCTATGTAATCTTCCACACAGGCCTACTTATGAGAGTGCCTGCATTTCAGCTAGCACTTCAGTACTTGCAATAATATACGCTGGAAATAAAGGGAGCAAGTTCACATGAACCAATGGCAATACAGGCAAAAGAGCAGTGTAAAGGAGTGGACTTATAATCCCCCCCCCCCTTTTCCCTGTATGGGGCAAGGCATCTAGCATGGTCCACACGGAAGCCTATAGAAGGAGAGAGCAGGATAAGTGGCGGAGCCCAGCTGGGATCAGAAGGCCCTGCATCTCCAGTAGAAGGCAGCTCTTGAATCTTCTCTGGTATAAGATAATGGTAGAAGCACAATGCTAGAGGTAACCAGTCTACGTATTTGTATGCTGATAATTGTAAATAAAGCTGGACTTTCTAAGAAGAAAGGCTGGAGTCAGTATGGGTCCTGCCTCCAGCCTAAGAAAGTTACTTGTCTATCCTACAGGCAGTTTTGACTCATTCCAGATCATATATATTAGGATTTCACCTGCTTTGCAGTCTCATCCTACCCTGCTGCCTCCTGCTATGACACATCCTCATTAGCAGAAGCCTCTAACAAACTCTGCCCTTAGCCACCAGCTTGACCCAGTCTGTGGTACAGAGTTCTTTCTACTTGGAGTCCTTAGCAAGCTTGACTTCCAGAACTTACCAGGCTTTTCCTTCCTGTTACACCACACCCAGCTCTATTTAGACTTGCTTGCCAGAACTCATTGCTGGCTTATTCAGTAATTCTTGGCCCTTTGACCTGACTTCTGTTTCTTGTTCTTGCTCTGTGGCCTATGGACCTTCCCTCTCCTTGCCTTGCCTTACCTTGTGGTCTCCTTGCCTTCTCATTCCTTGCCTTGCCTTGCAGCTTTTGGATCTTCTCTTTCCTTGCCTTGCCTGTGGCCTAAGGGCCTTCTCACTCCCTGCCTTGCCTAAAGGCCTTCTTGCCCCCTGCTTCCCTTGAGGCCTAAGGGCCTTCCTGTCCCTTGTGTTGCTCTATGGCCTACCTAGGCCTTTCCTGACCTTGCCCTCCAGGGCCCCTTGCTTACTGGCCTTTGGATCTCCAAGTCTCACTATCTTCAGGTTTATATGTTCTGTGTTCTGTGTGCTCCTTGTTAGTTCTTACCTTGTTGGCCTTGTCTAAGTCCTGCCCTAGTCACCTTGCTTGAGTCCTGTCCTTGTCTGGTCTTGTTGCCCACTGCCCTCCATCTATCCTGTCCACAGCCCCTGTTTCAGTACCCGGTCCACTGTCCCTGCCTGCCCCATTGCCCAGTCCTCATTCCATTCCTGTTCCAGCTTCAGGTACTCAGCTCCTTGCCTGTTTTTGTATCCAGTCTCTTTGCTCACTTCCGCCAGCCTGCATCTGCCCGGCCCTTATGAGCTTATCCAGCCTGTCCAGCTAACTCCTACTGGCCTCCAAAAACCAAGGATCAACCTGCGGAGAAGGGGACTGGCTATGCAGAAGACCATCCTAGCTTTTACCATGATGTTCAGTCAATGTACCCAAGCCCTACTGCCCCCAGAACCCAAGGGTACAAACTGTGGGGGAGAGGGATGGCTATGTAGAAGACAAATCCAGATCATGCCTTGTGGTCCTGCCATGCTTCTGAGAGGGTATTCCTGAACCCCACTAGTTATCTATCTATCTATCTATCTATCTATATATATATATATATAAACACCAAAGCCCTCACTGACTCACTGACTCATCACTAATTCTCCCACTTTCTGAGTACCTTCAAGGCTGAAACTTGGCTCCGTCATTCCCTATTATTCCTTGATAAAACTAACTACTTCTCACTTTCCTACATTCGATGGTTTGTTCCAGCTATCGAACGCAACACCCCACCAGAGTCACATCGGGATCACCAAAAAAAAATGTTGAGTATTCCCTTTCGGCTCCACTACTTGCTACATGTATACGATAGAGTGGCAAAAGCGAGGTCTTCCCCACGTCCACATCTTCCTATGGCTGCGAGATCAGATCAAACCGGACCTCACTGAACAGGTGATCACTGCAGAGATTCCTGACCCTGAAGTTGACCCGCTACTCCACCAAATCGTTAAGTCAACGATGCTTCATGGACCGTGTGAACTCCAAAACAGAAACTCCCCTTGCATGGTAAGCGGATCCTGCAGTAAGAAGTACCCCCATCCGCTCATGAAATAAACTCAGAGAGGAGTTGACGGATACCTCAGTACTGATGGCGCTCCTTCCGATGGCAGCCACACTGTCACCATCAATGGAGTCGAACTAGACAACAGATGGGTGGTCCCTTACAACTGTATACTCTCCCGAACCTTCCATGCTTATATTAATGTCGAGTTTTGCAATTCTGTAAAATCAATCAAGTAGATCTGTAAATACATCAACAAGGGCAGTGACGAGGCCGTATTTGCCCTGGAGAAACAACATGATGAGGTATCACAGTATGAGACAGGGTGTTACATCAGCAGCTCTGAAGCACCCTGGCACATATTCTGTTTCCCTATTCATGAACGTTTCCCCCCAGTCATTCATCTCGCTGTTCACCTGGAGAATGGCCAGAGGATTTACTTCACAGCTGACAATGTTTTATTTTATTTATTTAAATACTTTTTGATATACCGATACTCAAGACTGGTGTCTTATCGTACCGGTTTACATTGAAACAAGGGGTAACCAATTAACTGTGAAAATAAAGTTACAAAGAACAAGGGGTTTACAGGATGGGAGAGTAGAGAGCGAAAGCAAACAATTAGTATAATAAGTTATACATAACTAAGTTTAAAATGTTGTAGAAAAAGTACACAATCCTCCCCAAACAACCCTCTTGGAGTTCTTTGATCTTTGCATACAGGATGATTTTGCCAAATAGCTCCTGTAATCTGAGGTTCCAGCCTACTACGTTTGGAAAAATAACCAATTTGTTAGGAGGAAACAGGGACAGCGCATACCAGGCTACCCAGGAGTGAAAAAGGACCAAGTCCTTGGCAGAGTGTACACAGTCCACCCAAATAATTCGGAGTGCTATCTTCTCAGACTCTTGCTTCATGAGGTCAGAGGGCCTACTTCCTTTCAATATCTTAAAACTGTCACTGGTGTGCTATAACCCACATTCCAGTCTGCCTGTCGAGCACTCAGTCTGTTAGAAGATTATACGCACTGGGACAATACTCTCCAGGAAGCTGCACTCTCACATTCACCACCTAGGATCTGTCAGCTCTTCGCTATTATGTTGGTGTTCTGTCAAATGGAAAACCCCTTACCACTATGGGAAAAACATAAAGATAGTCTTTCAGAGGATATTCGTAGGCAGATGCAGAGGGAATCTCTCCAAGATTATGTCCAAGAACGGCCGTCCATAATCTATAACAAATGCCTCACCTTCCTTCAGGATTGTGTACTGGCTATAGGAGGTCAACCTCTTCACAAGTACAACTTGCCTGCGCCATCACATGAACCCAAACACACTGCAACTAACCCCGACTATTTCAGAGAGGTGGCTTACAACATCTGCGACATGGCCAAGACAGTTGACGACAATGAGCCAAGGCTGAATACCGAGCAGAGGAATGTCTATCACGAAGTCATGACCAGCGTTTACAGTCAAAGTGGCCGAATCTTTTTCCTAGACGTTCAAGGAGGTACTGGTAAAACATTCCTCATCAACCTGTTGCTTGCCAGGGTATGAAGAGACTCAAACATTGCCATTGCTATGGCTTCTTCTGTCCATCTTCCAGAAGCATCGCTGCGATGCACACTCTGCCTTCAAGCTTCCTCTCAATCTCAACAACACCAAAACACCTCTGTGCAACATCTCCAAGCAGAGCAACATGGCGCAGGTACTCCGATAGTGCAAACTCATAGTGTGGGATGAGTGCACCATGGCCCACAGAGGCAGTGTCGAGGCTCTCCATAGGATGCTCCCAGACATCCAAAACAACAACAGCCTCATGGGAGAGTTGACAGTACTGCTTGCCGGGGACTTCAGACAGACTCTGCAAGTTGTTCCACGGGGGACCTGTGCTGATGAGGTTAAAGCCTCTTTCAAGTCCTCTTACCTGTGGTCCACAGTGAAACTCCTGTCCTTGAGAGTGAACATGAGGATGCACCTGACAGGTGACATCAAGGCAGGAGAGTTTTCATGCCTTCTTTTGGCTACAGGAGATGGTACTCTCCATGAACAAGATGGCAAAGTGAAATTGCCAGCAAATCTATGTCACCTGGTCACAGATTTGAAAAGTCTAACACAAAAGGTATATCCGGATCTTCAAAATGTCCCTAGTGCCTCTTTTTTGATGGAAGCATCGGCTGTCAGCGAGTTTGACAGCTGACGTTCAATTTTACCGGCAACAGTTCTCAAACCTGCTGAGATCCACGGGTTCGGAAACCGGATGCTGAAAAAATTGAGCTTCCGGGCCGATTTTAATTTTCTTTTTTTTTAAATTATTTTAAACTTTTAGGACATCCGACTTAATATCACCATGATATTAAGTCGGAGGGTGCACAGAAAAGCAGTTTTTACTGCTTTTCTGTGCACTTCCCCAGTGCCGGCAGAAATTAATGCCTACCTTTGGGTAGGCGCTAATTTATGAAAGTAAAATGTGCGGCTTGGCTGCACATTTTACTTTCTGTATCACGCGGGAATAACTAGTAGGGCCATCAGCATGCATGTGCATGTTACGGGCACTATTAGTTTGGGGGGGGTTGGACGCGCGTTTTCAACACGCTATTACCCCTTACTGAATAAGGGGTAGAGCTAACGTGTCGAAAACGCGTGTCCAAACGTGGGGTAGCAGTGCACTCCACCGGAGTGCACTGTACTGTATCGACCCGTGAGTTAGCCAGAAAAATGCCAGCTAAATAGAGACTCGTTTACTAAGAATTATTCACTTAGACACAGAATGGACAAAAAGCCTTAGTAAATCAGGCCAAGTCAATCAGATATCTTTAAAACAGCTGAAGAGCTGTCCTCACCTTAACTGCACAAATTATCCAGCTAACTTTAAGATAACTGGGAATATTCAGCAGCATACCTGTGCTACTGAATATCCCTGAAAAGTTAGCCAGATAACTTTATCTGGTTAACTTTTCTAACCAGCCAGTGACTGAATATTGACCTCATTACATTTAGAAAACCCATTAAAAAAAAAAAAAAGAAATATCTCCTCTGCAGCCCATATGGCTCTCCAGGCCCTGTTTACCCTTATTGGGAGTTTGCAAAGTAGAAAGATGTAGGAGCCAACCTAAGTCATTCCAGCCCCAATAACTGCAATTTGAAAATTGTGCCTGTTGCAGAGCCAGACAGTGCCAAGTTATTTTAGGACCATAAAGCAATATGGTCATATAGTTTCATTTCCCATTTTGTTTTCTATTCCTTTCTGAAAAATTCCTAAGATTATATTTCTCTTTTTTTCTGCTGGCACACACTGAACTGATGATTTCAATGTGTTTTCCACAAGAACGCCAAGGCCCTTTTATGGATCAGTTCCTCCTAATATGGAACTCAATAATAGGTACACAGAGAATATTTTTTCCACTGGGCTGATGCTTCGATTAGGTGAACTGAGTAGCCACCTAGCACTCAAAAATGTGGGAGCTGCCAAATCCTGCCAGCTCAAAGATTGGGGCTGCTAGTAGATGCCATCTTGCTAGAAGCAGAACAGAAGAAGGTCCAGAGGTGGAGCCACTGGCAGAGCCTCCCACCAGCTGCTGAAGATCAGGAAGAGACCCGGGCCCACTGATGGAACTCATTCCAAGAGAAGGCAGCTAGAGATTCTAAATTAGGGGGGGGGGGGGGGGCGGGGAAGGGAGAGAGTGATATGAATGTTTAGTAACAACTGTGGAGGGATGGAGAGAGAGGGGATTTGGACAGGGATTTGGACCTCTATAGGAGATGGTACTCTCCATGAACAAGATGGCAAAGTGAAATTGCCAGCAAATCTATGTCACCTGGTCACAGATTTGAAAAGTCTAACACAAAAGGTATATCCGGATCTTCAAAATGTCCCTAGTGCCTATAGAGGTTAAAAAATGTCCCTAGTGCCTATAGAGGTTAAAAAAAGAGAGAAGGTGCCAGGTGGATGGGGAATTGGTGAGAGAGAGTGCTAAGTGATTAAGATATGGAGAGAGAGACGTGTTTTGTGAAGATGAGGAGAATGTGTATGCTGAGTTGGTGGGGAATGGAGAGAGAGAGAGATTGGGTGACAGGAAAGAAAAAGCAAAAATGTGCCAAGCAGTTGTCAGGGCTGAGAGAGAAAGAAAAGGATGCCTGACAGATAAGGATGGGGTAGAGAGAGAGAGAGAGTGAGAGAGAGAATGCTATCACTGTGGGAAGAAGGCAAAGAGAATGGGGTGATGCTGGTAAGCTAGGCATGCAGTGGAGGGGAGAGGAGAATACTGGAGGAAAGGATGAAGATAAGCTGGGCAAGGAGACAGGTGATGCTGGGCACTATGAGCAGGGGAAAAAGAAGCTTGTGCTGGGTAGAGGGTGGTTGAGGGGTGGGGCTATGTCAGAACCAATGCTGCAAAGGAAGGGAGCACTGTGCTAGAGCTGCCACTAGTAGGTAAGTTGAGGGGAAGGTGCAAAGCCAACAAAATAACTGATAATCACAAGAGAACTGAAAAGTGTGTGGGTTTGTTTGGGGGGTTTTTTTGGCCTGGCAGTTGCCACTGGCTATTTTGGGATTCCAGTTTAATCCTAACTGATCTCCATGGAGCTACAGGGACATACTGCAAACATTCAGTTGCAATTATCTGAGTTTTTTTTTTTCACTCCATTTTTAACTGTTTACTCCTTCCCACCAGCCCAACCATTACAGTGATAGCCCTTTGCCATGGGCCACATACCATGGCTCCTTCTAAAAGCTGGTAGATTTGTGTGCTGAGTCTGGTCATTAGGTGTTACATTGTGCAGCTGCTGAGGCTCCTTTCTCTTCTGCAATAACAAAGCATAACTTTATCAGTGGCTTCTTACGTAGTGTTCGATTTATATTATAAACAATACCGTACAGAGAATATAGTTGGGCAACACTGATACAGAGTGGCTGCGACTGCAAAACAGATGTTATAAGTATAGCATCAGGCAGTTGGCTTGATTATAATTACCTTGGCTGCCACATCTGGCTACCAGAGCTTCTCCACTGCTACTGCTCCCATGTCCAGTGCTCAACCTTTTCATTCAGCTTGAGGCTAACAAGGAAGCTGGAAGGACTCAAAGGAGAATGTTCAGGAGGGGGAAAAAGAGGTGGTACTGAGCACTGCATGCTGCCTTCAGGGCTCATGCTTAACTTAGGAAGAAAAAGCATGCACAATTTCACATTTTTTTCAGAAAGGAGCTCATACATTTAAGAGCCTCCACTGGTGATTTTTGTTGCTGTGAGGTGCTAAGAGCAGAGCCCAGTGCTGGACTGGACCTGAGCATCAGGTAACAATGACTTTCCTGTGGCACACCTGATAAAGTCTGAAGGCACACTGGTTAAAATACACTTCTGTAGGGGATCTTACTCTTGGTTGTATAGTAAAATCTTCTTCCTGGAGTGCTGGTTTGGAGACTGCAGATATCAGATGTAAACAGCACTGTTCCTTCATTATGTTTTGCTCCCCTTTTGGGCTGGTAGGGTGCACTAACTTTAAGGTAGGGCTCAGATTCTCTGAAGTCTAGTCAAATGCACTGCTTTTAAGGTGAACTTCTGGCAGATCAAAACTAATCCTGAGGTTCCTTCATCATACTTTTTTGTACTGAGCAAAGTCACTTTCACACAGAGAGCTCTTCTAGAGGTTGTGCATGTAGTTTGCCACTGCCTGCTATTTGCTTATTCCATTCCCAACACTGAATTCATCTCTGTCACTCTACCAGCAGCTATGCTGATTCAATCTCACTGAAGCTTCTGTTATTCTCTCATTTCATTTTTTCAGGAACCATGGATCTCCCCTCTCTCCATCTCACAGTCCCCATTTCCGTGCACTGACTTTAGCTCCTATGAGTAGCAGAACTTCCTTTTCCTCTACACTTGGTCAGGAGTACATTGGTTTCTGCATTAACTATTGTTTCCTTTCTGGTCTCCAATTTTTTCCCCTAACATATCTATTTATTTATTTAGTTATTTATTTATTTATAAATGTGTATATACTGTCATTCAATCAGTATATCATGAGCATTTTACATTCAGTTAAAAGGATAAATCATACAAACAAATCATAAAATACAATATAGATAAAAAATTAACCAAAAAAATAAGAAATTTATTAAATAAGTGCAAAATAAACATATCTAAGGTAGCTTTGAATAAGATAAAATTAGATATTAAAATTGGTTGTAACTTAAAATTCTAATAAAAGGATTAAGCCTCAGGTTACTATAAATATATGCTATGCTATAATAAGCAATGTTAATTATTGCTATCATAAGCTCTTTTAAAACAGAGGGATTCTCCCTCTCTGGAGTAACCATGCTGTTCTGGTTGGATTCCTTTACCTCTCCTCTTGTACACAGCTAAAAAGATTCTTCCTCTCAATACTACATGGTCTCTTCTAATTACTGTATTTGCAGGAGGAGAGGAAGAGAAAGAACTTTAGCACTAAATTTTAGGGATGCTCTAAGAAAAAAAAATATTTTATTTTTTTAATTAATTATTGGGCTTTTTCCCCATGAATTTTTTTTTGTTTAATGTTAAATTCATTTTCTTAAGCTTAAAAAACAAAATAAACATTTAAAAAAAACCTTAAAAGGACTTTGCCTTGTCAGTTTGGGGGAGGGATCCAATGACAAGTCTTAGGCGCAAGCTGAAGCATCAGCCTTGAATAAGCCAAAGACCAAGAAGGATACCTACGCCCATTGCTAAAGGCCAGTTTGGAGGCCTGGTTGCAATGCTGGGGTCAAGGCTAGATGATGAGCCTTGGCCATGGCCTAAGAACAGGCCCAACACCGGAGCCCAGCCTGGAGGCCCACTCCTGATGCCTAAGCCTTGGCCTACTCCCAGACTCAGTGCTGGGACCTGGAACGGAGGTCTGGTTTCAATGTTGGAGCTGAGGCCAAGGCCTGATGCTGGCGTGTAGCTTGGAGGCCAGGTCACAAAGACTGGGCTTTGACCAGACTCAGAACCGACACTGGAGCCCAGTCCAGAGGCCCCAACAACAGGCCTGGACCTGGGCCGAGGCCCAGGCATCAGTACCCAGCCTCTAAGCTGGGACATGTTAGATTTAGGACCAGGCCTCCAGGCCGACACCAGGGTCAGACGTGGGTCGGACCTGCTCCTAGGCCTAGGTCCAGGCCTTGAGACCCAGCCTCCAGGCCTGGCCCAGTAGTCAGGCTTGGACCTAGGCTGTGCCTCAGTTGTCAGGATCTGGTCTCCATGCCAGGCCCTGGCATTGGGTCTGGGCCTAGGCCGAGACCCCAGTGTCAGAGCTTGAACTCCAAACCAGGCCCTAGTGTCATGGCCCCAGCATTGGGTCTAGGCTGAGGCTGAGGCCCGGCATCCAACCTAGGGCCCGGCGTCACAACCAAGCCTTCAAGCCAAGCAACATTCAGAAACCAGTAGTGGAACATTTCAACTTTCCCAGACATTCAGTATATGACCTTAAGGTTGCCATACTTCTTCAAAGAAACTTCAAAGGAGCACTCCAGTGTGAAACTGCTTATTTTTAACTCATTAAAAAAAATAACACCATCACCCTCGGTCTGAACAGAAACAATGGCTTCATGACTCACTACAACTATCTATGACCTTAACTATTATCAACTCATTCTGTCTTTTCACACTTACCTCAGTTGTCTACAGGCTGTACTATAATGCAATTAACACTCTCAGGTCTTGTATATAACTTCATGCACCTGATGAAGTAGACTCTCCTCAAAAGTTCATGCTTTAATAAATTGGTTAATCTATAAGATGCCACTTGACTCCTGTTATTTTTGCTACACCAGACTAACGGATATCACTCTGAAGATTTTTTACCACTAGGAAAGGAATGGAGAATAAAAGAGAGAATATCATAATACCTCTATTGCTCCATGGTAAAGCCGCATCTTGAGTATTGTGTGCATTTTTGGTCACCATATCTCAAGAAGGATATCACTGAATTAGAAAATGTATAAAGAAGGACAGCCAAAATGAAAAAAGGATGGAATGATTCCCCTTTAAGGAAAGGCTAAAGAGGGTAAGGTTCTTCAGCTTAGAGAAGAGAAGGCTGAGGAGAGATATGATAGAGGTCTATAAATAATGAGTATAATGGAACAAGTGAACGCAAATCATTTGTTTAATATTTAAAAAAGTACAAAGACTAGGGGATATGTAATGAAGTTATTAAGTAGTACTTTTAAAACAAATAAGAGAAAACATGTTTTTCCTCAATACATAAAAACTCTGGAATTTTTTTGCCAGAGGATGTGGTGAAAGATGTAGGTGTGTTTAAAAAGAGTTTGGACAAGTTCCTGGAGGAAAAGTCCATAAACCATGGACTTGGGAAAATATACTTCTTATCCCTTGGATAAGCAGCATGGAATCATTTTACCTTTTGCTATTCTACCCGGTACTCGTGATTTGGATTGGTCACTGTTGGAAACAGGATACTGGGCTTAATGTACCTTATGTATGACCCAGAATGGCAAATCTTACGTTTTTATGTTCTTATAAACTCCCTCTGAGCCATGTACTGCTGAATGACTATCAGCTTTCCCTCATGTTCTAGTTTAAAAGCTGCTCTATCTCCACTTTATTGTTTGCACCAGTAGCCTGGTTCCACTCTGTTTAAGGTGGAGCCCATCTTTTTGGAAAAGTCTCCTCCTTCTCTAAAATGTCCATTTTTTAACAAAACTAAGCCTCCTTTCCTGCACCATTGTCTCATTCACTCATTGATACTCAGGAGCTTTGCTTGTCTCTGGGTTCCTTTGCATAGAATAGGGAGCATTTCAGAGAATTCTACTCTGGAAGTTCTGGACGTCAACTTTCTATATAAAAGCCTAAATTGGCTTCCAGATCCTTCCTTCCACATCTTATGTCATTGGTGCCCACATATACCATGACAGCTGGCTTCTTCCCAGTACTAAAATCCTATCTAGGTGATGTGTGAAGTCCGCCACCTTGACACCAGGCAGGCAATTACCCAAGTGATCCTCAAGTCCACTAACTATCCAGCTATCTACATTCCTAATGATCAAATTGCCAACTATAACAGCTGGGCACAAGTCCTTGGAGACTCATCCTCAGATAATACATCTCCTGGAGATCATGATCACTTTCTACTACACCATGGGCCTCATTTTCCAATATCGCATGCAATACCAAAAAGGGGTGTTACCTTATGCTAATAAGCATGTGTATCGCAAATTGCAATAACAGCTATGCAACACACTCTTAGTGCAAGTTGTGCTATTAACCCAATTTGGGCTACATTGCCAGTATATATTGTGGTTCATGATGTTTCTGGACAGCCTGTTTCAGTATGCTGCAGGCTAGGGGGGGGAGGGAGGGAGGGAGGGAGAGAGAGAGAGAGAGAGAGAGAGAGAGAGAGAGAGAGAGAGAGAGAGAGAGAGAGAGAGAGAGAGAGAGAGAGAGCACCTTGCTATAGTGCCTCTTCCCTAGACAGGTATTTGTATCCCTATGGGAGGCCCACCTAGTAACTCGAGGTGGGGATTAGGTATGAGTGAAGGGGGTTGGGGGCCACTTTCACATTCAACATGAGACGTACGAACAGAACAGTGGTCTCTTGTGAAGATTTGATGGCCTTCAGAGTGAGGAAACTCACTCCAAGATGAGATTTGGGCAATGTTCTCTCCACCTAGCTAGATGGACACTCTACCTGGGCAACAACAAGCTAGGTGGAGAGAACATTGTCCAAATCTCATCTTGGAATGAGTTTCCTCACTCCAAAGGCCAGCAATTCTTCACAAGAGACCACTGTTCTGTTCGTACGTCTCATGTTGAATGTGAAAGTGGCCCCCAACCCCCTACACTCATACCTAATCACCACCTCGAGTTACTAGGTGGGCCTCCCATAGGGAAACAAATACCTACCTACCTATGGACCATGATATTATGGCCAGTCTCTCTCTCTCTCTCTCTCTCTCTCTCTCTCTCTCTCTCTCTCTCAAATCGCATTAATGGCTGTTAGTGTGATTTGTGAAATTATCTCCTGTGGTAACTCCTTGGAAAATGACCCCCCAAGTTCATGTTCTCCATCCAGGTGATCTTGCTTCTCCAAAGCAACATAGGGGATGGCAGACTAGAGTTGAGACTTGGCTACTATGTCCTTAAAGGTCTCCTCTATATAACTCTTGGTCTCCCTCAGCTCCTTTAGGTGACCCACTTCAGTCTTTGGAGATCAGACTCATTCTCTGAGATCTAAGAACTCTTTGCACTGGGTGCACACATGCAACCTCTCACCAACTGTTAGATAATCATATTTGTGGCACTCCGTGCAAAAGACTGGAAGGCTCCAACTCACTGCTGGACTGTTTTCCACATCTTAATATTGTTGTGCTCTTAGTTGACAAGGGATCTGTAATCTAAAGGATTTTTTAAAAATGTATGTGGTGTACTTAATGTTAATTAAAGGCCTGCATGGGAACAATTAATCTATTGATATTGACTGAGTCACTCCCTTATTTTAGTTAAATCCCTGATTGATTTTTGGTGTAAAAATGTCTCTTTTCCTGATACAAGAGATAAGAATCTATAAATCAAAGAAAATGCTTATGGGTGGGTAAGAATGAAAGATTATACTTAGAATTATCTAACTTTCCTTTTTTTAACAGGCAAATATAATTATTAGGGATGTGAATCGTGTCCTCGATCGTCTTAACGATCGATTTCGGCTGGGAGGGGGAGGGAATCGTATTGTTGCCGTTTGGGGGGGTAAAATATTGTGAAAAATCGTGAAAAATCGTGAAAAATCGAAAAATCGCAAAACCGGCACATTAAAACCCCCTAAAACCCACCCCCGACCCTTTAAATAAAATCCCCACCCCCCCCCACCCCCCCCCAAATGACTTAAATAACCTGCGGGTCCAGCGGCGGTCCGGAACGGCAGCGGTCCGGAACGGGCTCCTGCTCCTGAATCTTGTTGTCTTCAGCCGGCGCCATTTTCCAAAATGGCGCCGAAAAATGGCGGCGGCCATAGACGAACACGATTGGACGGCAGGAGGTCCTTCCGGACCCCCGCTGGACTTTTGGCAAGTCTCGTGGGGGTCAGGAGGCCCCCCACAAGCTGGCCAAAAGTTCCTGGAGGTCCAGCGGGGGTCAGGGAGCGATTTCCCGCCGCGAATCGTTTTCGTACGGAAAATGGCGCCGGCAGGAGATCGACTGCAGGAGGTCGTTCAGCGAGGGTTCCGGCGCCTCGCTGAACAACCTCCTGCAGTCGATCTCCTGCCGGCGCCATTTTCCGTACGAAAACGATTCGCGGCGGGAAATCGCTCCCTGACCCCCGCTGGACCTCCAGGAACTTTTGGCCAGCTTGTGGGGGGCCTCCTGACCCCCACGAGACTTGCCAAAAGTCCAGCGGGGGTCCGGAAGGACCTCCTGCCATCCAATCGTGTTCGTCTATGGCCGCCGCCATTTTTCGGCGCCATTTTGGAAAATGGCGCCGGCTGAAGACAACAAGATTCAGGAGCAGGAGCCCGTTCCGGACTGCTGCCGTTCCGGACCGCCGCTGGACCCGCCGGTTATTTAAGTCATTTGGGGGGGGTTCGGGAGGGTGGGGGATTTAATTTAAAGGGTCGGGGGTGGGTTTTAGGGGGTTTTAGTGTGCCGGCTCACGATTCTAACGATTTATAACGATAAATCGTTAGAATCTCTATTGTATTGTGTTCCATAACGGTTTAAGACGATATTAAAATTATCGGACGATAATTTTAATCGTCCTAAAACGATTCACATCCCTAATAATTATCTACCTTTCTTTACTTTTCATCAGGCATATACACACTTATGATTACATACCTTACTTTACCTGTTATCCCAGCCTGGTTCTCCAAATCTGTTGGTTGTACTGAGGTGTTTTGTCCACAAAAACCTTCTGTCAAAAGAAAGACATAGAAGAGAACACAATACATGCAGATTAGAGACCACTCCCATGTTCAGAATGTGGTAAAAGTTTCAAAAGACAGAGAGAACTAGAGCAACACTTGAAAATCAACAAAGGGAAGAGACTGTGTTCAACTATAGAATAAGGTAAAACCTTTTTTAATAAAGCAAATCTCACTACATACCAGGAAAATCATAATGTTGAGATACAATTTACATGTTCTGATTGTTACTAAAGATTCATTTGGAAAGAAAATTTCAGAAGAAACCAACGGTACCACCTAGTAGCAAGATCAAGCTGAAGTATGGAATAAAATAAAAAGTCATGTTACAAAAATTATACCGACAACAGATCTTTTTCTTGACAAGTGGCATTTATTTCCACAGGAAGACAGACATCTCCCATGCCACATTGACTTCCTGCTATAACCCTTATCCTTCACCGTAGGAGTCTGACTTTCACTCTGCCTTGCTATCATAACCCAAACTTTACACCTTGGGGTTTTATTGCCACTGGGGGGATGGTTTGCAACTCTCATGGTTCTTTGATGTGTTTATGCCATTCTTTGTGCTGTTTTATTCCTTCATTGGTACCTTGGTGGATTTCTTGCCATCTTTTCTATTTCATTCCCCTTTCATTGTGCCATAGAATATTGATGCTAAACTTGGTGCCATTTTGCCTCTCATGCTACCTTTGAGATGTCATGCCACTGTTATCTATGTCCTCTTTAGAAGCCTTGAGATGTTCTTCCAACTCTTGCTGCTTTTTTGCTCCTCTGACAGTGCCTTGGAGAACTCCTGCCATTTCTTGTACCACTTTGTCACAGTCTAGGTATCTTAGAATTTTTTTACCCCTTCTGATGGTCTTCCCACACATTTCATATGAACTGATGATAAACTCTATTTCCGGTGCCCAAAATAGTCTGCAGTACTTCCCCTTTTGACTTAAATGGCAAACGAATGAATGAATAAAACATAATTTTTTAAAGTTTTGAAACTAAATGAATTAAAGTGCCCATGAATGAAAGATTGAATGAATCAAAACAATGTTTATTCCTCTGTACATCTGTAATTTGTCCCTCCACTGTCACATGTCAGTGAAAGGACCAATCCATTTGAAAATTCTGAAAGAACAGCCTTCTGAAAGGTGATGCTGCGCCGGAGGTGGACCCTTGGGCTGAGGTGGGGTTGGCGCTAGGGATGTGAATCGTTTTTCAACGATTAAAATTATCGTCCGATAATGTTAATATCGTCTTAAATCGTTTTAGAACACAATACAATAGAAATTCTAACAATTTATCGTTAAACATCGTTAAATCGTGTTAGTGCGCACTAACTCCCGTTAGTGCGCACTAACAGAAAATGATACAAATTGACACTTTCCAGGTCACTGAAGGTCAGTTAGGAATGAATATGTATTCCTATTGGCTGGCTGCCCTCTTATCTATTGATGTTACCAAGGTTCACACTGAGGTGATGGTTGGGGGGATGGGAAATGGAACTGGAAACTCACGAACACCAACAGAAAATGATACAAATTGTTGACACTTCCCAGGTCAGTAAAGGTCACTTAGGAATGAATATGTATTCCTATTGGCTGGCTGTGCTCTTATCTATTGATGTTACCAAGGTTCCCACTGAGGTAATGGTTGGGGGGATGTGAAATGGAAACAGTTGGAAGCTTGACAAAAAAAGTAACGTGATGATCATCACTCATGTACTAGAACTTGTTTGTTTATTATGTTAGCAGGCATGTGAAATGCTAGTACATGTTGAATTTGCCAATCACTGTGCATTTTAGAAAGGTGGTCCTGGCTGGAACTACACAGTTCAAATATATGTGGAAATTGATTGTTGGTAAGTGTATTTTTTAAGTAGCTACACTGGCCACCAGATCACAGATCATGGAGAGCTGCATCCCTGCTCCCAGCCAGTCTGGGGCTGCCTGTCCCAGTCATCCATGGAGGGCTGCATCCCTGCTCCCAGCCAGTCTGGGGCTGCCTGTCCCAGTAATCCATGCAGAGCTGCTTTCCTGCTCCCATCCAGTCTGGGGCTGCCTGTCCCAGTCATCCATGCAGAGCTGTATCCCTGCTCCCAGCCAGTCTGGGGCTGTCTGTCCCTGTAATCCATGCAGAGCTGCATCCCTGCTCCCAGCCAGTCTGGGGCTGCCTGTCCCAGTAATCCATGCAGAGCTGCTTCCCTGCTCCCATCCAGTCTGGGGTTGCCTGTCCCAGTCATCCATGCAGAGCTGTATCCCTGCTCCCAGCCAGTCTGGGGCTGTCTGTCCCTGTAATCCATGCAGAGCTGCATCCCTGCTCCCAGCCAGTCTGGGGCTGCCTGTCCCAGTAATCCATGCAGAGCTGCATCCCTGCTCCCAGCCAGTCTGGGGCTGCCTGTCCCAGTAATCCATGCAGAGCTGCATCCCTGCTCCCAGCCAGTCTGGAGATCACAACACTCCTGGTATTAATAGGGATAGGGCACTGTGTGCAGGAAGATCACAACACTCCTGGTATTGATAGGGATAGGGCACTGTGTGCAGGAAGATCACAACACCCCTGGTATCAGGGTTAGTGCACTGTGTGCAGGAAGATCACAACACCCCTGGTGCCAGGGTTAGGGCACTGTGATCTTCCTGCACTGTGTGCAGGAAGATCACAACACCACTGGTATCAGGGTTAGGGCACTGTGTGCAGGAAGATCACAACACCCCTGGTATCAGGGTTAGGGCACTGTGTGCAGGAAGATCACAACACTCCTGGTATTAATAGGGATAGGGCACTGTGTGCAGGAAGATCACAACACCCCTGGTGCCAGGGTTAGGGCACTGTGTGCAGGAAGATCACAACACTCCTGGTATTAATAGGGATAGGGCACTGTGTGTACATGAAGATCACAACACCCCTGGTGCCAGGGTTAGGGCACTGTGTGCAGGAAGATCACAACACCACTGGTATCAGGGTTAGGGCACTGTGTGCAGGAAGATCACAACACCCCTGGTATCAGGGTTAGGGCACTGTGTGCAGGAAGATCACAACACTCCTGGTATTAATAGGGATAGGGCACTGTGTGCAGGAAGATCACAACACCCCTGGTGCCAGGGTTAGGGCACTGTGTGCAGGAAGATCACAACACCACTGGTATCAGGGTTAGGGCACTGTTTGCAGGAAGATCACAACACCCCTGGTATCAGGGTTAGGGCACTGTGTGCAGGAAGATCATAACACTCCTGGTATTAATAGGGATAGGGCACTGTGTGCAGGAAGATCACAACACCCCTGGTGCCAGGGTTAGGGCACTGTGTGCAGGAAGATCACAACACTCCTGGTATTAATAGGGATAGGGCACTATGTGTACATGAAGATCACAACACCCCTGGTGCCAGGGTTAGGGCACTGTGTGCAGGAAGATCACAACACCCCTGGTATCAGGGTTAGTGCACTGTGTGCAGGAAGATCACAACACTCCTGGTATTAATAGGGATAGGGCACTGTGTGCAGGAAGATCACAACACCCCTGGTGCCAGGGTTAGGGCACTGTGTGCAGGAAGATCACAACACTCCTGGTATTAATAGGGATAGGGCACTATGTGTACATGAAGATCACAACACCCCTGGTGCCAGGGTTAGGGCACTGTGTGCAGGAAGATCACAACACCCCTGGTATCAGGGTTAGTGCACTGTGTGCAGGAAGATCACAACACTCCTGGTATTAATAGGGATAGGGCACTGTGTGCAGGAAGATCACAACACCCCTGGTGCCAGGGTTAGGGCACTGTGTGCAGGAAGATCACAACACTCCTGGTATTAATAGGGATAGGGCACTGTGTGTACATGAAGATCACAACACCCCTGGTGCCAGGGTTAGGGCACTGTGTGCAGGAAGATCACAACACCACTGGTATCAGGGTTAGGGCACTGTGTGCAGGAAGATCACAACACCCCTGGTATCAGGGTTAGGGCACTGTGTGCAGGAAGATCACAACACTCCTGGTATTAATAGGGATAGGGCACTGTGTGCAGGAAGATCACAACACCCCTGGTGCCAGGGTTAGGGCACTGTGTGCAGGAAGATCACAACACTCCTGGTATTAATAGGGATAGGGCACTGTGTGTACATGAAGATCACAACACCCCTGGTGCCAGGGTTAGGGCACTGTGTGCAAGAAGATCACAACACCACTGGTATCAGGGTTAGGGCACTGTTTGCAGGAAGATCACAACACCCCTGGTATCAGGGTTAGGGCACTGTGTGCAGGAAGATCACAACACTCCTGGTATTAATAGGGATAGGGCACTGTGTGCAGGAAGATCAAAACACCCCTGGTGCCAGGGTTAGGGCACTGTGTGCAGGAAGATCACAACACTCCTGGTATTAATAGGGATAGGGCACTGTGTACATGAAGATCACAACACCCCTGCTGCCAGGGTTAGGGCACTGTGTGCAGGAAGATCACAACACCACTGGTATCAGGGTTAGGGCACTGTGTGCAGGAAGATCACAACACCCATGGTGCCAGGGTTAGGGCACTGTGTGCAGGAAGATCACAACACTCCTGGTATTAATAGGGATAGGGCACTGTGTGCATGGAGATCACAACACCCCTGGTGCCAGGGTTAGGGCACTGTGTGCAGGAAGATCACAATACCCCTGGTATCAGGGTTAGGGCACAAGTTCTAGTCACATTGACTGATCACATTACTTTTTTTGTCAAGCTACCAACTGTTTCCATTTCCCATCCCCCATATACTGTCAGTGGGAACCTTGGTAACATGAATAAATAAGAGGGCAGCCAATAGGAATACATATTCATTCCTAAACTGACCTTAACTGACCTGAAAAGTGTCAAATTGTATCAATTTCTGTTAGTGCGCACTAATCGGAAAAAACGATTTTTAACGATTTTTCAACGAAATAATCGTGCCAAACACGATTTTCTTCTCCTGCCACACGATTTCAATCGTTAAGACGATATGGCACACGATTCACATCCCTAGTTGGCGCTACCCGTAAGAGGGATCCTATGGGTCCCCACCATCGACAGCCAGAGAGGGCTGAGGGAGGCTGGCTTGCGCTTCACCAATACCAGCCTTCGTTCCCTGTGGGTTGAGCCTTTGGGTGCTGGGGCCGGCTGGACTTAGATGGCCTCTGTCAGTGGTCATCGATGGGTGGATCGAGGTCAGCCCTGAGGCAGCAACCAGTGTAGGTAACAGTGTGTACTGGTTGACCCGTTGACCCGGGCGCCAATAGGAACACAGTCTGACAGAGGGCGCCCAAGCAAGAGCAGGCCGAAGCCTGAATGAACCATGTCCAGGACAAAGGCTGAAGAGGCGTCTTTAAGCAAGCTGGGTTCAGGGCTGATGGCAGGCTGGAAGCATTGGCA
Source organism: Rhinatrema bivittatum (assembly GCF_901001135.1). NCBI lineage: Eukaryota > Metazoa > Chordata > Amphibia > Gymnophiona > Rhinatrematidae > Rhinatrema > Rhinatrema bivittatum. The sequence goes on along the minus strand of NC_042615.1, from coordinate 376,315,840 downwards.
AGCAAGGCTGAGGTTTGGACAAGGAAAGAGTCAAAGAATGGTCAGGCGATGCAGAGGTCCGGGGCTGGAGAGAGGCAACGGAGTAGTCAGGCAATGCAGAGGTCCGGGACTGGAGAAAGGCAATGGAGTAGTCAGGCGATGCAGAGATCAAACCAGTTTAGCAATCCGAAGGAGAGAGGAAGGAACAGGAACTCAGGAACGAGGAAACAGGAACAAAGGCAATCAGGATCGGGAACCAGGAACAGAAGAAGCACTGAGCACTCAACTAGCGAGGGGACCTGTTGCAAAGGCAATTTGAGAGAGCGGAGCCCGGCCTTATATACCGGAACTTAGCTGACGTCATCATCCAGAGCTGCAGCCAGGTTCCCAGTGCGGGCCCTATTAAAGGATCAGCTGTGCGTGCACACGCGCCTAAGGAGAGGGCGCAGTGTTGGTCAGTACGGTGTCTCTCCGCGGGCCATGTGGAGAGGCCTGACGTGGCACATCAGGAACTAGAGCAGAGCCAGAGGCCCCAGGGGCGGCCCGAGGATAGAGCCAATGGCCAACAGCCGCCAGAGATGAGAGACCAGGTGCTGGATCACTTTGAGAGGTGAGGGGGCCGAGCCACGGGTCTGCCCTGGCCGGCACATGTAACAGTACCCCCCATCTACGCCCCCCCCCCCCCCTTGCGGGTCTGGGTTTGCCCGAATGGGCATGATGAAACCGGAGGAGGAGTTTCTTATCCAGGATGTTACAGGTTGGCTCCCGCAAATTTTTTTCAGGGCCGTAGCCCTCCCAGGAAAGGAGGCATTCCCACTAGGGGCCCCTGCAGTGGACATCAAGGACTTTGTGGACCTTGTAAGTGGTGTCAGTCTCTGCGACCAGCGGAGGAGGTGCAGGAGCCTTCCGTGAAGGCCAGGATAGGACCACAGGTTTTAGGAGTGATACGTGAAACGTATTGTGGATTCCCAATGTAGGTGGTAGCCGGAGTTGGTAGGTTACCAGTCCGACACGACAAATGATTGGAAAAGGTCCAATATACCTTGGTGCAAACCTCTGAGAAGGTATCTTGAGTCGAATATAATGGGTGCTTAACCAGACTTTATGGCCAGGGAGGAACAAAGGAGCCGAGTGTTGATGGCTGTCAGCAGATTGTTGCGTCCGTCGGTCCTCGACGGCTTCACCCCGTTTGCCTGACCTTATTCATGGCTCCTTCCACTTACCTGGGAAAGATGGCTACCACCGCATCTACAAGCCAACCTCTCTGGCATCCCCAGAATGGCTATGGTACAGCCTCCCACCATTTCTCCTCCCAGGAACCTTCCTTAGGGCGTGCGGCCCTCACTCTTATTTCCTACTTGGCGCAAACCTCAGGGACGTCCCCCTGTGATGACGTCACTCTGCCTCGTTATTTAAAGCCTACACTGTTTGCTAGCCTTTGAGTTAGCAAGGGGAATTCTACAGATGGGATTCGCTCTCCATACCCAGCTACTCTGCCTCCAATCTTCATTGGACTCTTAATGCTAACGGGGTACCCGCTGCTCGGGGGCCTCACTTGCTTTTCAGGTCGCTATCAGGAAACTGGTACTCACTCCTCGAGGGCCCATGTTCCCTGACTTGCTGCCTGCTTCTATAGTAATTGGTGAACCCCAAAAATCATCTCAGGGCCTTCAGGCTCATAGGTTGGGACCAGTTCTTGATACTTTCTAATTTTTGTGGATCCATCTGGAAGCCATCTTTAGACACAATGTAGCCAAGAAAAGGCTCGGAGTCTTTATGGAATTCGCACTTGGATAGCTTGGCATAGAGTCTGTGTTCTCGGAGCCTTAGTAGAACTTGCTTGACGTCTTCTAGATGAGTAGACAAATTCTGAGAAAATATCAGGATGTCATCTAGATACACTATGACACTCTTGTACAACAAATCCCGCAGAATGTCATTTTTCATGTTCTGGAACACGGCGGGTGCGTTGCACAGGCAGAAAGGCATTACTAAGTACTCAAAATGACGGTCTCGAGTGTTGAAAGCCATTTTCCACTCATCACCACTGCAAATTCGGACTTAGTTGTAGGCCCCCTTCAGGTCAAGTTTTGAAAATATCTTGGCCCCTAGAAGCCGGTCAAACATTCTGAGATTAAAATCAGGGGGTAGCGGTCTTTAATTGTAAACTCGTTCAGACCTCGATAGTCGATACAAGGACGTAAGGTACCATCCTTCTTCCCCACAAAGAAGAATCCTGTGCCGGCTGGTGACTTCGAAGGTCTAATGAAACCTTTCTGTAAATTCTCCTCGATGTACTCGGACATAGCCTTATTCTCTATAGCAGAGAGTGGATAGACACGTCCCTTAGGAGGTTCAGTGTTTGGTTTCAGCCAGATGGCACAGTCGTAAGATCTGTGTAAGGGAGGATGTCAGCAGCTTCTTTGGAAAACACATCACTGAATGACGCGTATTGAGGCGGCAGTCCTTCCATCACTGGAGGTGTAGGCATGCAGAGAACAGGAGATGCCTTGAGGCATCTGCCATGACAACCTTGGCCTCAGCAGGAGAGTTCCAAGGAGGACCAGTCAAATTGAGGCTGATGCAACTGCAACCAGGGTAACCCCAGAATGATAGGGTGCATGGCCTTATCTAACAGAAAGAAGGGGATTGTCTCCGTATGGAGGGCTCCGGTGCGAAGAGTCACTGGTTTGGTGCGATAAGTCACATCACCAGGCAAAGGCTCTCCATGGATGGAAGACAAGAGTAGTGGAGCTTCTAAGGTAACGAGGGGAATCCTCAAATGTTCCACTAGGCATCGAAGTATAAAGTTGCCTCCTGCCCCCAAATCCACAAGGGCAAGAGTTTGGATTGTAGACGGTCCCCAAGTCAGGGAGACTGGTAGAGAGAGTGGAGGAGAAGGTGTAGTAAGGCCTAAGAACAGTCCTCCTGCAGGATTTAGGCCCGTCCATTTTCCATACAAATGGGGCATGTTGGGACATCGTGACCAGCTTGTCCACAATACATATATAAGCCCTGTCTCTTCCGAAGTCTTCTCCCTTTTGAAGTCAAATGACTGCGACCAATTTGCATCGGTTCTTCTCCACTGGCAACAGGTACAAAGTGCAGGTTTAGCACGAGTCTCCTTCTGAATCGGTCCTTTAGTAAGCTTGAGTTTTTTCACCTTATCACAAAGCTGGTGTTCAATTCTAGAAGCCAAGGTCAATTAGTTCATCCAGCGAGTCAGGTGTCTCACGAGCAGCAAGCTCGTCCTTCAAACGGGTATTCAGACCTCTGAAGAAGAGGGTTTTCAGGCATCTAGGATCCCAGCATAATTCTGTAGCAAGAGTCTTGAATTCTTTTGCAAAATCAGCCAGTGGTCAGTTGCCTTGCTTCAGGTCCACCAAATCAGAACCAGCAACAGTCACTCGAGCAGGATCGTCAAATACGGATTTAAATAAGTCAATAAATCCATCAGTATCCTGCAGGATTGGATCCTTACATTCCCACAGTGTTGAAGCCCAAGACAAGGCCCTTCCATCAAGTTAAGATAGAATATAAGTAGTCTTGGCATAGGCTGTGGGGAAGTGTGCAGGCTGCAAGGTGAAATGCATGCAGCATTGGTTTAAGAATCCTCTGGTTCTTTGAATCTCTCCAGAGAAATGAACTGAAGCAGCCAGAGGTACCATAGTCGTTATAGTTACCTCAGGTAACTGACCTTCATTACTGGAAGTAGAGCCTTGCATCTTCTGTGCTTGTAGCTGATGAAACCCTGAAGTGAGTTTCTCCAATGCGTCTTGTAATTCAGCAGCACGTAGAGCCAGGCCTGGAATGGCCTGCAAGGCATTGAGCTGTGCCGGATCCATGGAGTTAGCAATCTGTTATAGTGAGGTTTGGGTGGACCCTTGGACACTGTGGCAGCTGACCACGCCCACGGGGGGGCAGTCCCGTGAGGGGTCACAGGTCAGGCTCAGCTGAGGACACACAAACACAGAGATTGATCTTTATTTAAACAATGTTGTGTAGCCACCAGAGGTGGCAGTGATAAGTAGTTGTAGCCCAGCTACTGAAAATAATGAGTACAGTGGAATATGAACAACCCCCAGTAAGGAGAACCCCAGGATAGGAAGAGCAGGCCCTCGATGAGTGAGTACCTGATCCCTGAGAGCTGAGAGGCTTGAAGGAGATATACTCACACAGTGGTTCCACGTAGGAGATGGCACCAGAGCTGGAACGGAGGCAGGCACTCGAGGAGCGAGTACATGGTTCCAGGGAAAGCTCTGAGATGGAGATGGTAGTACTCACTGGTGTTGAAGATAGCGAATCCTTCCAGGCAGAAGAGAAGGTAGGAGCAGGCAGCGAGTCAGGGAACATGAGCCCTCGAGGAGCGAGTACCGGTTTCCTAATAGCGACCTGAAAAGCAAGTGAGGCCCCCGAGGAGTGGATACCCCTTTAGCGTAAAGAGTCCAATGAAGATTGGAGGCAGAGTAGCTGGGTACGGAGAGCGAATCTCATCTATAGAATTCCCCTTGCTAACTCAAAGGTTAGCAAACAGTGTAGGCTTTAAATATCCAGGCAGTGTGACGCCATCACAGGGGGACGCCCCTGAGGTTTGCGCCAAGTAGGAAATAAGAGCGAGGGCCGTGCAGCGTGCGTGCCCTATGACAGTGGTTCTCAACCGGTGTGTCGCAACACACCAGTGTGTCGCCAAGCACCGGCAGGTGTGTCGCGGCTCCCAGTGTTCCACTGCCCCGCTTGTGATTCCCTTCTCCCTAGGGGCGGGGCCGAAGAATGATGAGACACTGCACACTGCTGATGGAGGCTGAAGAGTGGAGAGACTTGCGCGCCGCCGCCGGCGGCTGAAGAATGAAGAGATGCTGCGTGCTGCTTCCGACAGCTGAAGAGTGGAGAGACCTGCACGCCGCTGCCGGCGGGGCCGAAGAACGAAGAGACACTGCGCGCTGCTGCCGGCGGCTGAAGAGTGGAGAGATCCTGCACAATCCAGGAGGCGGCTGGAGAGGCATTGTGCACCGCAGGAGGCGGCTGGAGAGACGTTGTGTGCCACCGGAGGTCAGGCCAGAGGCAGCTGAGAAGCGGAGGCCAGGCTTATTGGGCCAAACAATGAGAAGAGGCTCCATGTGAGCTTGTGTGCGTGTGGTAGAATGGGTGCCTGGGTGCATGAGTGACAGCTTGTGTGCCTGTGGTAGAATGGGTGCCTGGGTGCATGAGTGAGAGCTTGCATGCCTGTGGTAGAATGGGTGCCTGTGTGCATGAGTGAGAGCTTGTGTGTGTGATACAATGGGTGCATGAGTGGCAGTGTGTGTGTGTGTGTGGTACAATGGGTGCATGACTGGCTGTGTGTGTGTGTGGTATAATGGGTGCCTCGGTGCATGAGTGAGAGCTTGTGTGTGTGTGTGTGTGGTACAATGGGTGCATGAGTGGCAGTATGTGGTTCTAAGTGACAGAGCATGTGTGTGATTGAGAGAGACTGGTCAGGGAGGTGACTGGTGTGTGTGTGTGTGTGTGTGTGTGTGAGAGAGAGAGAGAGACAGAGACTGGTCATGGAGGTGACCGGTGTGTGTATGTGAGGAAGAGATACTAGTTAGGGAAGTTACTGGTCTGTGTGACACAGAGACTGGTTGTGACTGGTTGTGAGCCCTAAGGAAGAGGACTGTGAGGACAGAGCTTCAGCAGCCACTGTTGCGTCTGGTGAGTGCTATTGGCTTGCAAGGGAAAGGAGTAGGAGAGTTGCTGAAGAGTGTAAGTAAAGGCAGCTTTTTAAGTTTATTTTTCTTGATTGACTGCCATTTTAATTATTTGGTATTATGATATGTGTCTGCTGTTTTGAAATATTTTATTGATATTTAGACAATTTTTATGAATTTTTATGAATTTTTAATTGTTGGATGTTATTCTGTTCATTTATTAGTATAGTTTTACAATTATTTCTAAGTGGGTATCTATAGCAGCTTGTCTTGGTCTGTTTTCCCAATAGGAGGTGTATTAGTGTTTAGGGCCTGGTTAAATATTTGTAGTGGTCAATTACTGTCTTTTCATAAGGAGGGGTATTGTGCTTGCCAGTAAAGAGAGTTTGTTTTGCTTTTACTGAGATGTCATCAGATCCATAATATCTTTTTTTGTATGGTAAGCTGTACGAGTAATGCCCTAGTTCTACTCTGCACCCATTTTTGGGGGTTAACGGGGTTCCTGAGGATACAGAATGCATATTTACATTTTGCCCCATGATGGTCACATGTTCAGTGTGTCACGCATGTGAGAACCATCTGTCAGGTGTGTCCCAGCCGAAAAAAGGTGTGGGAAATATGCGCTTGCCAGCAAGCCATTTCATCAGGGTTAAACACTAACTTCCCTTCTCCCTGACCTTTGCCTGAATAAAAGCATCACTTGTGCTTAAGTCTCTGCCTAGGAAAGGATACCTGACTATCATGTATTTCTCTGGCTTGTGCTTAGCCCTGAATTCCTGGGGGAGGGGCTGGGTGTTCCCTAGTCAGAGGCAGGACAAAGTCAGGAGGTATAGATTTCAGCAGCCAATGAAATGATCCGTGCACACCCCCTGAGCCAAAGCCAATAGTGTAGGGACTCGTCTGTTGCTATGGGAAAGTAGCCAATCATGTAATGACACATCATCTGCCTTTGTATGAATGTACAATAAAAGGAAGAGCCTCGTGAGGGCTCACCCCTTCCCTTCTCTTCCTGCCTGCGATGAAAGCTGTCTCAAGTGTCTTCCTTGCCTCCATACTCTACAAAAGGTTGAGAACCACTGCCCTAAGGTACAGACGGAGCATGGCGGGAGGCAGCGCCCAAGCCGGTCCGGGGATGCTGGAGAGGACGGCAGACAGAAGCCGCAGCAGCCAGGCATCCATTAACAGCAAGAGGAGGAGCAAAAGGAGAGAGGTAGGAGGAGTGCAGCTGTTGGGAAGGGACGGTTGCAACAGATGGTATGCTGTTGTTAAACTTATATTAATGCCAAACCTTTTACAAAGGGCGCGCCAATATCTGGTGATGAATTGTGGGCTTTTGTCAGAAAATATGTTCTTAGGTAAGCTGTGTAGTTGGAAGATGTGTCAAAAGAACAGGCATACCAATTTGGGAGCAGATGGTAGGCCTGGCAGTGGAACAAAATTGGCCATTTTGGAGAATTTGTCAATTGTAACTCATATGACTGTGTGGCCTTTAGATGGTGGTAAGTCCACAATGAAATCCATGGAGAGATGTGTCCACGGTTCTTTGGGAGCTGGAAGCGGTTGGAGTAAACCCCATGGTCGACCAACCAGGGCCTTTTGTTGAGCGCAAATATTGCAGGAATTGACGTATGCTTTAGCAACAGAGACCATAGTGGGCGACCAGAAGAACTGCTGGAGCAACGCTAGAGTTTGCGCTTGCCCTGGGTGACCGGCGAACATGGTGTCATGCTCCCACCGGAGGTCTCTTTCCCGGAGTCGCCACGGAACAACTGTCTTCCCAGCTGGAACTGGGTGAGTCGCAGATAAACAAATGCAGGTCGGGTCAATAATGTGACCGGGTTCCTCAGGAGTATCTTCTGGTTCAAAAAAACATGACAGGGCATCTGCCCGAAGGTTCTTCCCAGCTGGACGATAGCGAAGCTCAAAGTTGAATCTAGATAAGAACAGAGCCTTTTGGCCTTGATGGGCATTAAGGCGCTGGGCATGGCTCAAGTGTTCTAGATTCTTGTGATCCATGAATACGGTGAACTTATGTTGAGCGCCCTCTAGCCACGGGTGCCATTCTTCAAGGACCAATTTAATGGCAAGTAATTTTCCATCTTCAATGCTGTAGTTCTGTTCCGCTGAAGAGAATTTGCAAGAGTAGAACAAGCACGGGACTAGGGATCCAGAAGCAGAACATTGGCAGTCCGCCCCAGAACAATAGCACAGGTGTCCACCTCAACCTGGAAGGGGTGGTTCGGGTCTGGATGGTGCAGACAGGATCCTGCTAGAAAGACCTCTTTGAGGTAATGGAAGGCAGTAATGGCTTCCGGTGACCAGTTCTGGGTGTCTTAGCCCTTGCGGGTCAATGTGGTGAGAGGAGCCGCTAATGTAGAATAATGTGGAATGAAATGGCGGTAATAGTTTGTGAAACCCAGAAAGCATTGTAATGCTTTAAGGCCCACAGGCTGTGGCCAGTCTTGGATTCCTTTGAGTTTTTCCGGGTCCATGGAGAATCCTCGTTGTGAAATGATATACCCTAGAAAGGGTAGACTGGATTTCTCAGACAGGTACTTATCCAGTTACTAACCGGTCCCATATTATGGAACTCCATGCCCCTTGACCTTAGACTCCAGAGCAATCATAAACTTTTCAAAACACATCTCAAAACCTGGCTTTTCATACAAGCCTTCAAGAAAGAAAATTGATGCAGGCAATTAATCAAGGATATGCGGCATAAAGCACAGAATGCCTAATTTAATGCTCCTTACTGAATTAGTTCATCCTATTTTTAACTGTAGTCAACCATCCGGACTTATTACCATGAAACACTCAATTCCCCAATTAAATGCCTTTTTTGTTACCGAAAACTAATGGCACCCCCTATGTAATGTACGACCCATATTTTTTTGATACAGGTGCCCTATTGTAAACCATTATGATGGTGAATAACGTAATGACGGTATATAAAAACTCCTAAAAATAAATAAATAATTGGTTTTCACAGAGACGTTGAAGAACCATGCAGACATCAGCCAGATCCTTAGAGAAGACAAAGATGTCATCCAGATATGCCATGACTTTAACATATATGAAGATTTCATTAATCATACATTGAAACGCTGCGGGAGCATTGCAGAGGCCAAAGGGCATCAGCAGATATTCGTAATGCCCGTGTCTGGTGTTGAAAGCTGTCTTCCAAATGTCATCAGGGCGGATAAGCACCAAATTATAGGCTCCAAGCAGATCTAACTTGGTGAAAATCGAGGCACCATGTAGTCGATCAAATAACTCAGAGATTAAGGGCAACGGATATTTGTCATTGTGGGTGATGGTATTTAGGCTGCGATAATCGATACACGGTCTTAGGGATCCATCTTTCTTCGTAACGAAGAAAAATCCTGCACCGGCAGGACATGTCAAAGGACGAATGAACCCCTTAGCAAGGTTCTCTTGGATATATTCCACCATAATCTTGGTCTCGGGAAGAGACAGAAGATAAGTACGCCCCAGAGGAGGTATAGTCACAGGCAGAAGGTCAATAGGACAGTCAAACCTCTGAAGAGGTGGTAAGAGGTCTGCCTTTTGCTTTGAAAAGACATCTTCAAAATCTGCGTAGGGAGCTGGTATTCCGGAGGAGGTGGTGGCCAAGAAAACCACAGGAGAAGGCATCACCCTTCATAGACAAGTCTGATGGCAAGTGAAACCCCACTCCAGTAGCTGGAGCGATCCCCAATCGAATTGGGGGGAATGACATTGGAGCCAAGGTAGTCCTAAGACTACTGGGTAGATAGATTTCTCCAAGACCAACAGTTTGATTTCTTCAGTATGAAGGGCACCAGTAAGGAGTTGGACTGGTTCAGTGGTCAAAGAGATTCGACCAGGTAATGGTTCTCCATAAATTGTAGCTGTTACGAACCAGGAGGTGGACCCTTAGTCCAAGGTAGGTTTAGCACTACCTATGAGAGAGAATCCTCTCAGGTTCCTACCGTCGGAAGGCGAGGCTTTGCAGACTGGCAGTTGCACCGGTACTTTGCCACTGGAAGCCTGTGGTTCCCTCAGGAGAAGCCTGTAGGAACCCGGCCGCTTGGACTTAGGTGATTCGGAGAAGACAGAGGGTAGTCTGGATGCAGGCGCCTCCAGCAGGTCAGTGGTTCAATCCAGTAGTCTAAGCCCGAAGAATGGTCGGCAGCGGGTCCAACAGTAAATCCAGGAGAATGGTCGGAAGCCAGTCCGAGATGAATCCAGGAGAATAGTCGGAAGCCGGTCCAGAGAGGAATCCAGGAGAATTGTCAGAAGCCAGTCCAACATCAAGCCAGGGAAATGTCGGAAGCCAATCCAAGAATCCGTCGGAATGTCGGAAGCCAATTCCAGAGAATCCGTCCAACGAGAGAAGGAGAGAAGAACACAGAAGAACTGGAACAGGAACCAGAAGTCCACAGTGAGGATCAGGAGCACCGGAGCAAAGCAGGCCTGAAGGTAAGATACCAAGGCAAGGTCTGAGGAGCAGACCTTGCCTTAAATACAAAAGCTAGGGGAGGAGTCCTCAGGAGGAGCCACGACAACTTCCTGTCGTGGCCCCTTTAAATCATAGCTTGAGCCACACGCGTGGCTCAAAGCAGAGCCAGAGTGGGAGGAGTCAGCCCGGCTGAGAAGGAAGTCATGCGGCCGGGCCCAGGAATGACAGCAGCCATGAAGCCAGCACTAAAGAGGCCTGCCTGCCTCTGTGGAATCCTTAGAGGTGGCTCGACGCCTCCGGTGAGTTTTTGGCCTCGATCGCGGACCCCTGCAGCCGGATGCCATGACACTTGGTCCCGGTCGCTGCCCACCGTGGCCGGCGGCCATAACAGTAGCGATACACAGAGATGTTTCCAAAGGACGGGTATTTATACCCAGTAGTTAAACTAGATCCTTGGGGATGAAATTCCCTCCTGCTCCAGAGTCCACCAGAACAAGAACTGGAAAGGACCGGGAGTCCCAAGTCAGGGTGACAGGCAAGCACAACTGAGGGGCCGAAGACGCTGCGCCCAAGTTCAGGACCCCAACTGAACTTAGGCCGGGGACTGGGCAGGCCTGTAGCTGATGGCCAGGTGCTCCACAGTACAGACACAGGCCTGTTTGTCTCCTCCGGAGGCGCTCTTCTGAGGACAACTGCCCACGGTCCAACTGTAAGGGTTCTTCCATCTTAGCCACAATAGGGACCCTACTGGAGGCAGGGCTAGTGGCTGGTGGAGAGCAGGAGTGAACCCGAGAGGGCTTCTTGGGCATCCGATTCTCCCGGTGGCGCTCTTGGAGACAGTGATCAATTCGGCCAGTTAGATCGATGAGATCCTCGAGAGAGGAAGGGAGCTCCCAAGCTGCCAATTCATCTTTCAGCTGCGGGGAAAGTCCATCCAGATAGATAGATTGTAGGCAGTCTTCCTGACAGGAGAGTTCTGTAGCTAAGGTCCAGAATTCAATTGTATAATCAAATAAACTTCTTTGATCTTGTCGAAGATGCAACAAATTTGCGCTTGCCACTGCATGCCACCCAGGATCGTCAAAAGTCCGCCAGAACATGGCCATGAATCGAGACAGTTCCTGTAGGAGTGAATCCAATTGCTCCCATAAGGATGAAGCTCAAGCCAACGCCTTCCCATCAAGACAGGACTAGATTAAGGTGACTTTCATGAGTTCATCTTGAAAGATGGGGGGCTGTAGAGCAAACTGCATGTAGCATTGGTTAATAAACCCTCTGCGCAGCCTGCCTCCGTTCCCTCCGAGGCTGTTCCGAAATTGGAGTGGCCTCGGAGGGAACTTTTTTTTTGTCCCCACCCGCCCCACCTTTCCCTCCATTCCCCTATCTAACCCAACCCCCGGCCCTACCTAAATCCCCCCCACACCTTGTTTGATGGAGTTACGTGTAACTTGCGCGCGCCGGCTGGCCAGGCCCCGACAGAGGCCGCTGTGTCAGGGCAATCGGCCACGCCCCCGGACCACCCCAGACCGCAGACACACCCCCAGACACGCCCCCAGACCGCAGACACGCCCCCGGACCGCCCATTTTAGCAAGCCCAGGACTTACGCGCGTCCCGGGGCTTTGCTCGCACCGGCGGCCTATGCAAAATATGCGCCGGCGAGCAAGTGCCCTGCACGCGTAAATCCGGCAGGATTTATGCGCGCAGGGCTTTTAAAATCTACCCCTTTGTTTTTTGTCATACCTTTTCACACGCACACTTTTCAATGGCTGTGACTTTGTTCCCTTGACATTTTGATTAGTAAGCATTTACCCAGATAGACGGCTTTTGAAAATTGCCCTTGCCATATGCTTTGCTATTTAACCTTTATCAAGAAAGCAATCATGCACACAGAAAAACCAAAAACATGTGAAATCAAACCAAACTTAAAAATGGTATTCCAAGGTGATAACATACATATCTGAAACATGATGTATAGTTATTGGCAATGATCTACATGTCTCCAATTTTTTAATCAATTGCCAAATGCATTATATTTTTCAGCCGTTACCAATCATATATATACATTATACACACTGTTTTCTACCAATAGCAAACCTTTAATAGCATACTCTCCTTTCAAATACTGAGAATAATTTTAACTGCTAATGTCTGCAGAAAATCCAAAGGTTTACCCTGCCTCAGTAAAAGTGTTGACATGAACACGATTTCTGCATAACAGTCTATGTTAAGCCACAATCAAGATTTAAAATCTATGAACTAATTGTCCCCATCTTATTCTAAAATGCCCTGACATTATTACAGTAAAATGTCATATGAAAAAAATTGCATTGCCTAAACTGTAAGACCAACAATTGTTGGTTTTCATAATTCCAGGCAGAAACAATTTCAAGGGGGGTCCATATCACATAATGGGCTATAAAAATATATTGACTGTGTCATATTGACAGACTGACAGTTGACCACCAATAATTCTCCCAGGGAACACTATCTTTATCACAATCCACATTTTTCTCCTGTGCTTTTTGTAATCTAATACATCTAAGATTATTGTTTCCTTAATACTTTGTAAAATCACAAAGCATTGAGTCGATTTATCATGATGTCATGAACAGAGGAGAGCCTGGAGCTTGTGGCAACCCAGGCAGGGAGCTAGACAGCAGTAACCTTCTCCATATTGACCATTCAATCCTTTCTGCAGTCTCCAACTCAACTCTCTGTCTGCCTCTCCAAAAAATGTCAGAATGATTTACTCAGACTGCCAAGTTACAGCCTGGATCCCATTTTAGGGGTGCTCCTAGGACATAGCATTACCTAGCCACAGAGCTACATTGAAAACAAGACATATTAACATATTGGTAATTCATGAGGGCCAGACTTAAGGATGACTGACCTAAAATTTATATCAAGTATGATGGTTCAACAGTAAAAAGAAAAACATGCATATATAGTACACACATATATACAAGTTTTCAGTTATTTATATTGATATTCTCATTAGTCCTCACTAAAATAAGTAGGCAAGGTAGATTGATTTCTCTGCTTTTGATCATTAATGTTTGTCTCTTTAAAATATTTCACAGTGCTTTCTAAGATGCCTAATGTTAGAAACTCAGAAGCAGGCAAGTTTATTTATTATTAACTTTTTTTTATTACTCACCATATCATAAAAAATCAATGCCCAAAGCAAGTATAATATATAATAACAATAATAATAAAAACTTCTCAACACATAAATTATACACAAGTCAAAATCCACATTTTAATCCAAACACTAAAATAAATAATAATGTAATAAACACATTAGAGCTAAATCAGTAATATGCAAAACACACAGTAATAAAGCAATGTCTCCAAGTTGACTAAGGCATACTTGATTTTCCTGGCTTGTTTTCTAACATTTCTTTAATTTTCACTTTCCCCAGTTGTTCTCATGCTGCTTCAGGCTCTAAGAAACTGGCAAGAAAACAAAGAGAAACATATTGATATTTGATTTATAGACCACATGGTTTTTTAAACTATTTTGTTTAGCTCATAAGGAAAGTTATATAGTTGTATAAAGCATATTTTTTTCTGAAGAGATGTTCAGATGAGTAAATTTTCAAAGTGATTTTCCACATAAAAATGCCTTGTACATGCTTACATTCAATGCACACATGTACATGTAATTTTCAAAACATGGTGAGTATGTGCATACTTGGGTGTGCATGCGGGAAAGCATATATTGGGCTATGATTCAGATGTTTGTGTATACTTTTCTATTTTATAAAGCATGATCGCATGGATTTCATCAAGAATTTGCAAACAATTTAACATCTGCTATTTAACAGGCCAAATTCAAAATTGCATTGTCTTTTTGGACCTGGTTGTTGGCATATTGGCTTCTTCCAGTGAGTGGGCAGTGCAGCTTGCTAGAAGGAGAGGGTTAGGGGGTAGAGGGCTAACTGGGAAATTGTTTCATTTAGATTTAGGCCTGAATTCTCTTATATAGCCAGGCTCTTTGAATCGTGTGGTACAGGGGGGCGGGGGGCATCGGTAAGGCATTAATGCTGAGCCAAACAAATAAAAATGCATTTCATATTTTCTGGGTTAAATATGGCTGACTCGTGCGCTTACTGTCTTGGAACATAGCAGGTCTGGGATCCCCAATAAAGCGGGACAAAATGTTGTCATCTCTTATGAGACAAAGATCCCAGATTGCGTGTTTGCAAGACACACATCTAAACGATCAGGAACATGCTGAGCTAACTCAGGATTGGGTCAGCTGGGCCTATTTTTCTTCTGCAGTTTTTAGGAAGGGTAGAGTGGCTATACTGATGGGTAGGGTGTGCATTCGTTGCAACATATTGGCAATCCACAACGTATATGCCATATTCGTTGTATTCATGGGGGTCACGAAACGTATGGCGAACCCCCACGAATACAACATATCACTAACGAATAAACCCCCACCCACCTGACTCCTCCAAGACTTGCCAAAAGTCCCTGGTGGTCAAGCGGGAGTCCTGGAGCAATCTCCTGCACTCGGGCTGTTGGCTGCCGGTATTCAAAATGGCGCCGATAGCCCCGGTAACATAGTAAGGGCAAAGGCTATCGGCGCCATTTTGAATACTGGCAGCCGACGGCCTGATTGCAGGAGATTGCTCCAGGACCCCCGCTGGACCACCAGGGACCTTTGGAAAGTCTTGGGGAGGTCAGGAGGGTGGAGGTTTATTCATTAGTGATAGGTTGTATTCGCGGGGGTTCGCCATACGTTTCGTGACCCCCACGAATACAACAAATGTGGCATATATGTTGCGGATTGCCAATACGTTGCAAACGAATGCACACCCCTAGTGCAGGCCGATATATCATCATCACTGGACGGCTGTATGGAAAGCCAGTAACTATTGGTAGTGTGTATGCCCCCAATACCTACTCGCATGTATTTTTTGCAGAACTAATGCAAACCTTGGTAGTACATGCCACAGAGACTCTGTTCCTAGTAGGAGACTAATTGTGTAGCCGATCCCTCCTTGGATTGAAAATCTAAGGCCACTCTTCCTAAATTGGGGCATAAGAAAGGCATATCATTTTTATGCAAGCACCTACAACTGGCAGATGTGTGAAGGATCATGCATCCTGAGGAAAAATTTCACCCACGTCTCTAGAGCCCATGATTCTATGTCCTGTATTGATTATATTTTAGTTAGCGCCTCCAGCTTCTCATTAATAAATAGAGTGGAAATTGGGCCAACAGAATGCTCGGACCATGCTATGATACTGATTGATATCAAGGGGGGGATTAGAGGAATAGGTTTACGCAGATGGAGATTTCCTGGCCACCTTTCAGGAGACGGTGACTTCCAGGCATTTCTTAAGTCTAAACGGAAGGAGTACGAGGAAAACAATGCCCTGTCTAAGGACATTTTGTTATTTTGGGAGGCAGGTAAAGAAGCCTTGAGAGGGGAGGTTATAGCTTATATGATTAGGCGGAACAGATTACTTAACAAGCAGATAATTGAATTGGAATGGGAGTTCCAGAAGGCCAAAGCCCACTTTGTGGTGTCCCCAACTGCCACCCACAAGAAGCTGTATAGGGAGTCCCTATGTACACTTAATTGTCACTTGCATCAAAAAACCACTACACCCTTGCTGTATTTATTTATTTATTTTATTTATTTTTAATTTTTATTTACCGAGGTTCTTGTATGAAATACAAATCACTCCGGTTTACATAAAACATTGAAATGCCCAAAAGGGAGCTGCTTTACATATAACAATAGAACAAATATATACATATTACATGTAACAATAAAACAAAGTACAAATTGAAGATAGTATGGTATAGTTTCAAGAAACGTTTGAACTCAGTATCATAGTACAGTAACAAGTGAAACAATTAGGCACAGTGTCTTAATGGGGAACAAGGGGACGGGTTGACGTGAGGGACTACTGAATAAATAGTACGCGAGTATGCGAGCATCTGGCTGTGTTAAGTGTCTGGGAAGGCTTGGCGGAAGAGTCATGTTTTCAGTCTTTTTTTGAACTCATGATGATTTGGTTCGAGTCTTAGATCTGGGGGAAGCGTGTTCCATTGGTGTGGGCCTGCTGAAGATAATGCTCATTTCCTTAGTAATGTTTTAGCAGGCGGGGCATACAGAGTGCCTTTGTAAGCGCTTCTGATGGGTCTGGAAGATGTATGGGGTTGGAGTAGTATGCTTAACCTGATGGGCGTGAGATTGTGAATCACTTTGTGAATGATTGAGAGAACTTTGAAGAGGATCCTATATTTGATAGGTAGCCAGTGAAGGTAACGGAGGATTGGAGTGATATGTTCTCTTTTGTTGGAGTTTGTGAGGATTCTAGCGGCGGCGTTCTGTACTAACTGTAAGGGTTTGATCGTATTTATGGGGAGACCGAGTAGAAGGGAATTGCAGTAATCCAGCTTAGAAAATATGATGGATTGGAGTACTAGCCAGAAGTCATTGAAGTGAAGGAGGGGTTTTAGCTTTCTGAGGACTTGCAGTTTGTAAAAGCAGTCCTTTGTGGTTGTATTTATAAACTTTTTTAGGTTTAGATTGCTGTTTAGCCAAGCTCCTAGATCCCTGACGTCAGGAGAGAGATTGATATTTGGGTTTGTTGATTGAGAGGAGCTTGATGAGATGGTGGGAGGATCATGGGAGATAATGAGCATTTCTGTTTTATTGGCATTCAAAACTAAGTTGAGACTAGAGAGTAGGGCTTTAATTGGTTGAAGGCAGTCATTCCAAAAGGTAATAGTTTTTTGAAGGGATTCTGTGATCGGGATAAGGATTTGTATGTCATCTGCATAGAGGTAATGGGTAAGCTTAAGGTTTGCGAGTAAGTGGCAGAGAGGGAAGAGGTATGTTGAAGAGGGTGGGTGAAAGTGAGGATCCTTGAGGGACTCCTTAGTCTGTCAGGATGGGATGAGATTCCTTGTTGTTTATCCTGACTTTATAGAACCTATTGCTCAGGAAGGACTGAAACCAATTGAGTGCTGAGCCTTTGATGCCTATGTTGGGTTGGCTAGTTGGTCTATAAGTAGTGAGTGTTTTACCATGTCAAAGGCTGCGGACAAATCTAGGAGAACCAGCAGGTAGGATTGTTTTTTCTCCAGGTTTACGAGGATGGTGTCCGTAAGTGACAAAAGGAGAGATTCGGTGTTTAGGGATTTGCGAAAGCCGTACTGGGCCGGAGATAGAATGTTATGATCTTCCAGATATTCTGACAGTTGCTTGTTGACAATTTTTTCCATCAATTTGGCAATTAGAGGTAAGTTTGCGATTGGTCGGAAGTTTGCTGGGTCCGATGGAGAGGCGTTTGGTTTTTTTAGCCGCGGTTTGAGGATTGCCAATTTTAACTGGTTAGGGACTAAACCTTGAGATAGAGATGTGTTGATAATTTCTGAAATTTGTTTTGAGATGGTGTTTGGGATGGCGATGAGCAGGTTTGTAGGTAATGGGTCTGATGGGTGTGAGTATGGTTTGAGTTTCTTGAGGGTATTTTCTATCTCTAGAGAAGAGGTTGGCTCAAATGACTCGAGACTAGCGTTTAGTTGAGGCAGGGTTATGAAGTGGTGTGTTGGAGGGAGGCTGTTGGATGTGAGAGAGAAGGTAAGGTTGGTTATTTTTGTCTTAAAAAAAATTGGCGAGTTTGTTGGCTTTGTCGAGTGCTTGGTGGTCTGGGATGGTGGGAGGAGATGGTTTGGTAACTAAGGAGACGTAGGAGAAAAGTGCCTTTGAGTCAAAGATGAAGTTATGGATTTTTTTTGCGTAGAAATCTTTCTTGGTTCTAAGAATGGAGTTCCTCTATGTGTTGAGAAGGGATTTGTAGATGTACACATCACATTAACTGTATTAATTTAGGAATAAGGCTGGCAAACTCTTGGCTAACTTAGTAAGAACTAAACATGGTCACAATTACATAGAAGCACTGAAGGGCATTGATGGAGTGTGACATACCTCTACAGAGGAGATTTGTCGAATTTTGAGGTCCTTTTAAGTTAAACTATACTCTGAGGAACCGATAGAGGGTGCTAAGGAGGCAGAGGACCTATTGTTTCAGGGACTATCCCTACAGAGAGTGACAGATACTCAGTTGTCTTGGCTAAACAGACAGATTACTGTCTCGGAAATACTAGACGGTAACAAAGCTGGTCCCTCCATAAGCCCCCAGGCCTGACGGTTTCAACACGAACTTTTACAAAATACTTAGTGCAGACCTCTGCCCCACGCTCAAAGATTTCTTTTTGGCAGCCAAGCAGCAAGGCACCTTTCCACATGATATCAAGAAGGCATACATCACAGTATTACCTAAAGGAGATAAAGACCCAACCCTGCCAGCATCTTACTGGCCCATATCTCTGCTAAAGTTTGACTTAAAACTGTTTTCCAAAATTCTTGTTACATGTTTAAATATGGTTTTGCCAGCCTTGACTTCCCCAAACCAAGTGGGTTTTGTTCAGGGGAGAACGGCCTGTAAACATATAGTGCATTTGTGGACAGTGATGGCATAATGTAAATTCTACAAAACAAAAAAATAAAGAATCCCAAAATCACAGCCCTGTCTAAATAAACCAAAAAACAAGAAAAGGACACTGTAATATTACACAGTGTCCTTTTCTTGTTTTTTGGTTTATAATGTAAATTCTCCCAGGCTCCTGCCTTGGTGGTGGGGTTTTGTGCAGAAAAAGCTTTTGACCGGGTTTCATGTGATATTTATTTTCAGTTCTGAAGTGCTATGGTTTTGATGGAGATTTCATTCGTAACATTTCTTTATTGTATCAACAACCTTGTTCTGCAGTTTTGGCTAATGGGAGCATGTCTAGTGACTTTGAGCTGCAGAGAGGCACAAGGCAGGGGTGTCCCCTATCCTCTCTATTATATATTCTCTCCCTCGACCCTTTACTAAGGAAGATTATGGACTCCCTAGACATCCAAGGCTTCACCAGGAGTGGAGAATCTTTTAAAATAGCCGCATTTGCAGATGACATCCTGGTGTTCCTGACCAATCCAGTTGCCTCCCTACAAAATGTTATGGCCCTGCATACCCAATTTGGCACATTCTCTGGACTCAAAATTAATCATAACAAGTCAGAGGCATTAGATGTACTGGAGACTCTAAAGACCAAGTGGCCGGGGACTATCCATTTATGCTGGGTTACAACTGAAATGAAATACTTAGAAATCAATATTACAGAAGATATCAGAACATTTATAATTACAATATCATCCCTTTGTTACAGAAGACAAAGCTAAGACTAAGAGATTGGGCGACCCTCCCTTTATCCATTAGTGGAAGTATCTGTTGCATTCGTGCCTCTTCTCGCCCCTCGCTCCACCCTCCTTACCTGGGATGCGACTCCTTTCAGCTCTGACTGACACATGCAGCCACGGCTTCTCTCCGACTCCTTGGTCCCGGTTCCCCCGGGCTGGCCTGATGCTACGGATCCGCCATGTTCCTGATGACGTAAGGGCGCGCGCATGTGCTCCAGACTTGTACCAGCAAGGGCGCGAACCTCGGGGGGGGGGGGGGGGGGTCCCCCTGTAGTGACGTTATCCATTTGTACTTTAAAAGGTCTTTGTTTGCTAACCTCTAATGAGTTAGCAAGGAACTTCAACAGGACTTGCTTCAGCAGTCCACGATACTTGCAACAACGAATGGAGTTAGCAAGGGGAAGCCTTCCCCACTGCTCGGCCTTTTCAAACTTACCAGGAGTACCCGCTCCACGGGGGCTCCACTCTCTCGATTTCAGATTGCCAGAACACTCGGAAGACTCCTCATTGCCTGGAAGCAATCGCAGACATGAACACAGTGAGTTCTATTACATAGGAATCGGTATTCGCTCCACGAGGGCCTACATTCCTATTTGTTCTGAAGACTCCCTTCCGTCCAAGACATTATCGCAGGTACAGAGATCAAGAGTTACATTGGCAAGATTACAGATAGGAACCGGTACTCGCTCCACGAGGGCCCATGTTCCTAGAATCCTATACAGACTCTCTTCTTCTCTAGAAGCCATTTCATATATAGCAATTGTGAGTTCTTATTACAGACTGTTTGTGGGAACCAGTGCTTGCCTACAACTCCTGTTCCTGAATGTACTGAAGACTCTCTGTGGCATAGAGACCATTGCAGACATCTACTATTGTGAGTGTACCATCTTGTATCCAGTATACCCTGTCTACTCACTACGTCTAGTCTCTCTCTATAGATCAGAGACTCAGAGATTATATTCCAGTATCAGAAGGACTTCAGCCTTGCCGGACACAGCGACTCACTACTTCCACCCCTGGTGGTTCAGCTTCCAGTCTAATAAAGAATTATTGTGTTTATCTTATATTCTAGCCTAGCCAGTGGTTCCTCTCAGGATCTCCTCCTGGGGGCGCTGTCATCTGCCATCGGCCCAGGGATTCACCATTTCCTCCAAGTGATCATTCATTTCACTATTGTCACCTTGTGGGAGCCAACCACTACAGACCACTAACTCCACTCACGGAAGTATTATTTAGACAGCTACTTCTCTTTCTCTAAGACTTGCCAGCAGCTTACATATATATATATATATATATATATATATATATATATATATATATATATATATATATATATATATACAGATTGCTACTCCGTAGCGGGGGCATGACAAGATTGTTATCTTAGTAACGAAGTACATTATGCCTATTGTTAGCTCCTCTCCTCAGAAGAGTATCATTATAAAAGTTTGCCAACTCCTCTTCCTTGGAGAGTTGATCCATAACAGATTGCTACTCCTTAACCGATTGGTAACAGAGTACTACGTCCTTCCTTACAGGAACATCTACAGCAGTTCGCTAACAGATCTACTCACTACAAGCACAAAGCAATTAATCTCTGCTATTTTCTTTCTCGCGGTCTCCAGCTTCTATTAGGGGACAACTTTGCTGCCTACTAGTTTGGTATATCTCATGCTGCTCTTCTCTGCCTTCTCCTCTTCAGATGATAGAGGATATCCACTCAAAATAGATCATGATTCCACTGATATACCCACAGACTGCAGCAGATATCTGCTACAAAAGGCTCTACCAGCAGATCAGGGCAGTCATTGAGAGAACCTTTGGCCTATCCACAACACATTTCTACTACATGGACAGATGAGGAAGTTATCATCTCTAAAATCCAACAAATGTCTGTGAGATCTTTCTAGCCTGCTGTATGCTTCATAGCCTTGCCAAAAGCCAAGGACTGCCTCCTCCATAGGGACAGGATGATCATCTTATAGGGCTCAATAATGAAGAGAAAGAGGAGGAAGAGGCATATAATCAAAGTGAGGAGAAATTGTAGGAGATACATCACCAGACTCACTATTAGGCAGTAGAGGAAAGAAATACTCTAATACAAAGACATTGTCAAATGTGAAGGTATATTTATTTACAAGATATAACAAACAAATTAGTTTTTCTTGGTCATCTTCTCTTTTAGGTAGTGGCTCTATCCTTTGGAATGCCCAAGTCTGGTGCTTCTGAGAAGGTGGTGTTGTCACTACTCATGGTGCTTTCAGAGGCAACAGACCCTGAAGGCAATGGCAGGGGGCAAACACTGCAAGAAGGTTCTTGAGGGGAGATGGGTTCTTGAGAGATGATGATTGGGGGGGGGGGGGGAGGGAGAGTCAAAGCATGAAGGACTGGCAGCACTGGCTTGTATCTCCTATTCAGCCGGTATACATAATAAGGCCATCCTGAAGTCAGCAGAGGGGAATTTCCACTCCTGTGTCATCTGAGGAGGGGTAGATTTCCTCTGAATTAATGGTGACATTGATGGAGGAGGTATTCTTCAGGGTAATGGAGCCAAATGAGTAGGAGCCAACATCATTGGTGGTATTGTACACACATAGGGAGCCTCCAACTGGGCAGGTGGAACTACAGCAGGCAGAAAAAACCACCATGGTGATGGAGGTGCAAATTCATATGGAGGCTCCATGTGGGGCCCTATGGCTACAAAGGAGCATTCTATGCTGGCTGTGACTGGCATACAAGCATCTGATGGAACATGGACTGGGTGTGCTCCTCATCTGTTGCTACATCCCTCTCAGGCTCCTCTCTCTCTGCCAGCTGCAGACTTCACAAACTCCTGCTCTTCCAGTTCACTCTGTTCCTCACGACTCTCCTGCAGTATTTCTGCATGCCACCTTGGCCTTCTAATGCAATTGGATTCCAGTCCTTTAGAATCATCATGTGTGGCACCACCGGCAAAAAAAAAAAAAACTATCACTACCGAATATTAGGTCGTTTTCTCTCTTTTCACCCACTGGAATTTCCTTATAGGCATGGAGAACAGCTAAATGGGCCATATTCTATAGTCTCCAGCTACTCCAAAACCTTTAGTCTAGCATTTCTTTGTATGTCAAAGCTACCCTTTTGCACTTTATATTTTACCCTCAAGCTTGGACAGAAAGAGGACTGACTGTTAGGTCATGCTCATTGCTGCATCTGCTGACAGTCTTTTGAATCATTTAGTATCTAGAAATATGTAAATATATATATATATATATATATATATATATATATATAGTTAATGTATAGTTAAACACTTTAGAATAATTACTATATGCAAGAACTATATATGCCTTTCTTACAAAGGCTGCTTACCTTGTCACCCTTGAGAGTGTTTCCCAATAATAATCTCACCCACCTTTAAACCTTTATTTGTTCAAAAATCAATTCTAAAAAATATTATAATGCGGGGAAAGGTAAGTTTCATACGCTTGAATGCATGCCTTCCACGGCTTTGCTTCTTTTGTGTGTTGTAATCATTAACTTACCTCCCTCCCACTTCCTTTATTTTTTTATTCTATTTTTTGAGAAACATTTTTTTATTAATAAAGTTTTATTAAAATCTGTTGGTGTTCATTAAATGATGCCCTTGTAGGCTTTTCAATGAATTCTTGTTATTATCCAATTTAATTTTGTAACCAAAACGCCGATATCGTACTATTGTTTTATGCCTGTACAGGCTTCTCAATAATTCTTTCTCCCTTAATCCCCGAAACGGGTGAAAAAGTTATATCACTTTTTTTCTTAACAAAGAACTGTTCATTTAAACGCCGCAATTTAAATTATAAGACTTATCTCCCAACACAGCTGTGTTTCAAAAAGGTGTCCTTTCTTCATCAGGGGAGCTTTTGTCCGTTCTTTGATACGCGCTCTTCAGGTTATGAAAACTCTGTTCTGTGGCGTGCTTCTTTTAAATTTCTTGCCTTGAGAGTGTGACAATCAACCCCTCTCACTGCAGCCTCAGGGCCATCTGTTCAGCTTGGATGAAGGTTATCTAGCTGGCAGGCCTCTCTGGGCTGGTTTGTCCTTGACATTTCTGTTATTGTAGAAGACATCATTCACTTTACTGCTAATATTGGCAACTTTCTTAATCATCCTCAAGAGCTCCTTTCTGTAGTTCATGGGTTAATGGCTAAGTCAAAATCTCATTTGGCAGCAGTGCCTGAATGTTTTGAGTTGGTTAATTATTTTCATGACAAGGTGCAACAGATTAAGGCATTCATTGCGTCTATTAACATTTGACAGGTTGTTGAAAGTGGCGTAACATTCATGTGCAGATTAAAATCACCTAAAACAATCACAGGTTTCTTTAAATTTAGTTTAGTAGTAAAACATTCAGAGGGGAAATGATATGGTCTAAAAGTCCTGGTGGACAATATAACAAACAAATCTGGAAATTTGGAGAATATTTTACTTTTTAATTAGGCTTCTCACTAAAGAGTTACATGGTAACAGCATTAGGTGCTAGATCCAGAGAGAAGGCCCATTGTTTGACTAGAGTTTATGGGGTAGATTTTTAATGAAACGCGCATGGGGTACATTTGTGTGTGCTACCCAGTGCGCACAAATGTATACCCTATTTTATAACTTGTCACGTGCATGTTATAAAATCTGGGGTCGGCGGATGCAAGGGGGTGCACACTTGTGCACCTTTGCGCATGCCGAGCTCTAGGGGAGCCCCGATGGCTTTCCCCGTTCCCTCCGAGGCCGCTCTGAAATCGGAGCGGCCTCAGAGGGAACTTTTCTTCCACTCCCCTTCACCTTCCCCTCCCTTCCCCTCCCTTCCCCTATCTAACCCACCCCCCAGCTCTACCTAAATCCCCCCCCCTACCTTATTTCAAGTATGTATGCCTGCTTCTGGCAGGTGTATCTTGCGCCATCCCCGGCACATCCACTTTTCTGGAGGCCTCAGTCCCACCCCCGGACTGCCCCCGGACCTGCGCCATGCCTACGCCCTCTTCCCACCCCTTTTTCAAAGCACCAGGACATACATGTGTCCTGGGGCTTGTGCGCGCCACCAAGCCTATGCAAAATTGGCTCGGCGTGCGCAGGAGGGTTTTTAAATCTACCCCTATATATCTTCACAATGGAAGCAGCCAAGGGTTTTGTATAGCTGCCCCATATGTGTTCTAACAACACTATGACATGAGCACAGCCAGACAATCTATTGGTCACCAACAGAGTGAAGACATTATTACCTCACCTCTAGTCAAGCATTTCAAAATCTATTCCACTTGATAGCGTATGAAGGTGAGCACTAGCTGGTGCCTATCTCGCATTCATGCCCATGTACCCAATAGTTATCAAAGAGTATGCCTCTGGAGAAGGCAATATGAGCCACTTCAAAAGCTCCACAGAAAGGATTTTTATGTTATGCACTAGTTGCTATTCCCTGGGAACATACAATTTGCTTTCCTTTTTAAGGCCTGGGCCACATGATCTTGCATGTGAGAAATGTGCCTAGTGGGAATGGGCAAGGGCACTCTAGCATGCAAGGTCATGTGGGTCCCAAGCCTATAACCTAGTTAAACCTTAAGACAAAATCCATACAATAAAAAGACACAACAAAAAAGTAAATGTTGAAAATATGTAACCACTTTGTTAAACAACATTCAAGGTTATAACATTCAAAGCAAAAAAAACATTTTTTGGCAACCACATTCTGCAAGGACAAGATATCAAACAGTGCATGATATTGTAACTGAAATAACCAGCACATTGTGTGGATACATGTATATACATTGTTATAAATGGCAACACTACATATACAATTTAATTATCTTATCCCTAGTCAAAATGATGATTACAGCAAAGAACTTAGGAAGTGGAAGTATTAACCCAATTTCTACAGTACAGCTCTAATGTTAGGGCTGATGCCAGCACAACAATGTTAAGGCAAGAAAAGGCTCAGACAGTCCATGTTGAAAGAGTGTACTCAAAGGGATCTGAAAAGGGCCATGGCAGCAAAGTACATGAAAAGGCCTAGACAGTCCATGTTCAAAGGATGCACTCAAAGGGGCCAGGGCAGAAAAGATGATATAGCAGGCAACAGGACCGTGACTGGAGAAGATAGCATGGAGGCAGCAGGATCATGACAGGAGAACACATCATGGAGGCAGGAGGAGGATGAAATAAGACACCAGCAACATGATGAGATGAGACACCAGCAGCATGATGAGATAAGACACCAGTAGCATGATGAGATGAGGCACCAGCAGACTATAGCATGGAGATAGGACTACAGGTAGAGCATAGAGGAAGGCATAAAAAAGAAGAAGGAGGTCAACACTGGCAGATACTAGACCAACATTAGCAGGCCATCACAGGGACCTTTAGGCAGGACAGGCCCACCATACCTCCATCTAGCCAGCACATGGACTTTTCAGGCAAGATGGGCCTAGTTTTCTATCTGAAACAGGGATTTTTCAGACAGGACAGGCCTGGCTCTGTCTCAAGTGGCAGTGAAGGGAAAATATCATGCCTGAATCACATGATGCCTTCTCTCTGCTCCTTTTCATACTGCTCCATCAACATATTACCTGCATAATAGTCTGCCATATCTGGCTCTTGGCAGCACTGGAGGGTTATGCAGCCTGCTTCCAAAAGAGCATGTTGTAGTTCTCCAGGACCCCAGTGATGAGCTTCTCATTCTCTTCAATGCTGAACTTGTATGCACGGAACCATAGATTAGCTGCTGCCTGAGGATTGGGTTGCTACTTCCACTTCCGGAGAGGTGGTGTCACTTTCCTGACTTTCAATCTCACGCCCTGCTCCTCTTCCTTTCCTTCCAACTGCACCTACCTTGAAATTCCCCCAAGGTCTGTCATTTCTCTCTCTAGCCCTACCCTCATGTCCTCCTCCCGCAACAGTCTCCTGCCTAGACCCCCTCCCCCTACTTCATCCTCCTCCTCTCCCTTCCTTCTTCCATGGCTCTAACTCCTACTCCTCCTGCTCCTACCACTCTGTCCCTACCACTCCTGCTCTCTCCTTATCTCCTCCCACCTCTCCTTCCACCTCCTCTCCCTCCTCTCCTCACAGCTCTCTGCCCTAACTCCATGCACACACCATCCATGCTCCATTCTCACACTCATTCACGCCTCTCTTCCACTTTCTAAACAGAAAAGGACACACAGACAAACAAGACAAACACACACAAACTGTCACTCTTCTTTCGCACGCAGATAAATACAATAGATAAAGGGTAAGGAGAACAGATGACAAACAAAAAACTAGACAACTCAAGTGGATAATCAATAAAGAACTCCTCTAACCAAACTTCTATCTCCAACACCAGCACCAAAATCCTCTCCTCTCTCTACTAACACATCCTCAAAGAGGCAGCTGCAAGAAGCAAGTATATATTCAAACCAAAAAAATATCAGGCAATGTGTAAACTGATGTGCATGTGATACATGAAATGCCATGTGATGTGTCAAAGCATCGCATGACGCAACAGAGTATCAAGTAATGCGATATTTAAGAATACAATGTTCTATTTCGGAAATTACCCTAACCACACCCATTTTTTATCACAGGATGTTAATGTGTGATATTTCTTATAGTTTTATGGTGACTTGATGCATCTAGGGGTACTTTGTTAACTGATTTACTGATTGCATATACTTGGCTGGATATTCTCTATCATTCACTTGCTAAGAAGACCATTGTGAATTCTGTGCTGAAGAAATTTATGTAGAAGTTTTGTATGAGTATCTGTACTGCCTTTTCTGATTGTTGAAATATGTGTTGGAATAATAGTTTGTGTTTTGCAGACATGCTCTGGAAGATTTGGAAAAAAAGGCTCTTTCTTTAAGTGCTAGCATATAGAAGTAACAACTTGACCTTGAATTCATGTGTTTATATGTCTGCAGATAAGTGTTATTTTGCTGCATCTTTTGCCGTGAGAAAGCCACGAGGTAAAAAAAAAAAAAAGGCCCTTTGTCAAGGACTGGCACTTTTATTGGACTTTGAGTGTACTCATATATCTGTTTTTCTGATTATATTTTTTTGAAGACAATGAAGTTTTGTTGAGAATGCTTAGAAATGGTGTTTTTCAAAAATTTGAGGAAATTAATAACTTTAAAAACTTACATATTTTGATTAAAATAAAAGCTTTCTTTTTTCAGTGTTTTCAATGACAGATTATGACAGTAACTTTCAAAAGGGCGCATGGGTGCACATTGAAGTGTGCACATTGTTTATTTATTTATTTAGAAACTTTCCTATACCATCGTTAAGTTAAATAACCATCACAATGGTTTACAGAAGGGCACGATAAAGAGAAATATGGGTGGTATAGATTACAAATTAATCATGTGCCATCATAGTATGGTAACAATTTAATATAATAAACTAAGTGTGTAAGTTAATCCTGATTGTTAGGAACAAATTAGGTGGTTTGATTTTAACACTAATATGCTTTTGTAGGTTACTAATAACTTCTAGCTTGGTGCATCCTTGTCTATCAACTATTTTTCTCCTTCTCTTTATCTTTATAAAATGCTTGTTTAAAAAGCCAGGTTTTCAGATTAGTTTTGAATAATTTCAAATTTCTCTGTAGTCTTATTTCAAGTGGCATGTTGTTCCATAGTACAGGACCAGCCAGTGAGATGTGCAGATTTGACAGAGGGGACAGTTAGTAGAGCACCCAAGGATGCATTAAAATATACGTGCACATACGTATGTTATAAAATAACCTTGGTGCGCATAAGTGTGCACCTAACTTCACAAGTAGATATATCCAACTGTGCAAATTGGGTTTCAGCTGTGTAAGTGCCAATGGCACCGATAGCCCCTGTGACATGGTAAGGGCAAAGGGCCATTGGTGCCATTTTGATTACTGGCAGCTGACGCCCCGAGAGCTGAAGATTGCTCCTGGACCACCAGGGAATTTTGGCAAGTTTTGGGGGGGTCTGGAGGGTTGCAATTAATTAAATTTGAAGGGTTGGGGTAGGTTTGGGTTTTTTCTTTTATTACCCCCCATTGTAATTCAATTTGAAGGGTTGGGGACGGATTTCATGCTTCCCACAGCGGGCTGATAAAGAAGGCCGAACTGAAAGGTTCGGCTGAATCACATCTCTAGAACATGATCAGTTTGATGATTTCTTATAGAGGAGGATATGGATTAACATGAGAACGTTATACTGAATGTGATAAGAAATATGGAGCCAGTGTAAAGAACAAAGAATAGGAGTTATGTTATCGCAATATTTTGCATGTACCAAAATACATGTGGCAGTGCTTTGAATCAATTGCAGGGGACAAATAGCATTGGATGGAAGTCCTAGATATAAACGAATTGCAGTAATCAAGCCCTGTGAGAATAAAGGCTTGTAATACTGTACGGAAATCATGTAGGTATAATAATGGCCTAAGATGTTTTAAGAGATGAATCTTAAAAAATGAAGTTTTTATCAAGGAGGAAATATTGTGAGACATGGATAAGGCCGAGTCAAGAATGACTAAAAGATTATAGGCTTTCGTGGTGATGGGAATGGAGTATGTGTCAAAAAGGAAGAGATGAGTAGGAGGCCGGCATGACAATTGTGGAATAGTGGACAAGTGTAAAATATCAGTTTTTGAAGGATTAAGTTTCAAGCAGTTATGGTTTAGCCAAATATTAACAGAACTAATACAAAGTTTCACAAAAGATATCATGTGAGACCAGGAGATGTTGTAGGGAACAAAGAATTGAATGTCATTTGCATAGATTTTGAAATCTACGCCTAAACCTGCCAAAAGGTGACAGAGAGGAAGAAGGTAAATGTTAAACAGAATAGCTGAAAGTTATGAACCTTGAGGAATGCCTCAAGAAATGGTGTACCAATAGGAGTTATATCAGCCTATGTTTATTTGTTGTGGACAGTTGGACAGGAATGACCTAAACCAATTAAGTACTAAACCAGTTATGCCAATTGATTGAAGACCTGATAGCAAAATTCAATGGTCGAGTGTATCAAATGTAGCTGAAATGTCTAATAGTGCCATCAGACTGCCTCAAAAAAAAAAGCCAGAATTCCCACCCTGGACCCTCTTACCCTGTATTTGAAATATAATTGAAAATTCCTTCACGAGGAAGAAGCAATCGTGGATTGTGATATTGCTACTTTTCAAAAACTACACCATTATAATGTGAAGCTACAAATGATCTGATTGTAAGCTAAATTAGAAATGGCTCCAGCATTCTGAGTTCAATGTCATTGTTAAATTTTGTTCTACAAAATCGCACCAGCCTGAGACTGGCCACTGGCCAGCATTCTTTTGTATAGTTAAAATTAACAATTACACTGGTATTGGTCTGCTGGTGTCATTTCCAATAGTTGCAGCAGAAAGACAGGAGAGACTAGGATTTCTCCTGCCTCATGAAATCATTTTTAACTACCAGTTAAGAGGGTTTAAGAGTTGAAGAGCCCAGTAATGAATTTTATTTTGCTCTGGATTCCACATATTTTTAGTTTTATTTTTTTATTTTGTTTGTCTTTTCATTTGAAAGAAACAAATCAAGAACAGAAAATGAAAAATAAAATACAATAAAAACAAAATGAAATAAAAAATGTCTATGCAACCCCTAAGTTATTTATTCTCAGAACTCTGAGGCTGAGACTTTTAAAATCTACAAACCCACTGGCAGTGGAATGGAAATACTAAAATAATCGTCAAAGGCATTCTATTCATTTGGTTTAGGACTTTTAGTCATGCTTGACAAGGATTAAGAGATTGATGGAATCTGTACTTCATAGCAAACATTTCAAGTTATCACAGCCCATTTTGTACTAGCAGACTTTATGATGTCCAAAATAAAATCTGAATATATATTTCTATGTCCCAAGAGACCTTTCAGAAGATCTACCACCACTTCAAAAGCAAAAGTGGAATGTGATATTGCTACTTTTCAGAAACTACACCATTATAATGTGAACTACAAATGACCTGATTGTAAGCTAAATTTCTAAAGAATTGGAGGACTAGCCTAGTGGTTAGAGCAGGGTTCATAACTCACTGATGTTGTCTGTTACCTTGGGCAAGTCACTTTACCCTCTATTATCTTAGGTAAAAACTGAGAGGGATATTTACTGAAGGGAGGTTCCCACAGCAATTTTCCTCTCCCATGAATAAATATTGCAGCTGCTCCCTGTGTTTTTTTGTCTTCCAGAAAAACTCTATGAGAAAAAATATCAACGGCAAACACAGGACCATCATCAAAAAGGACCAGCAGTGGCCCAAAACTCTCCCCATCTCCAAGCATGTAATATACACCCCCAGGAGTCTGAGTACACCCCTGTCCACAGCCCCATTGAGGTGGCTTAAAAGTTAAAAAAAAGAATTAAAAATCAATCTTTTACAACCCTCTCCTCTTTCAAATACAACTCACCCCCCCCCCCCCCCCCAACTGGGATTCAACACCCCATAGGAGCCATCCATGGGTACCCATAGGTACACCCCATAGGAGCCATCCTATGGGTACCCATCCTATTGGGTACTTGCCAGGTTCTTTGGGTACTTGTGTTGCAGTCTGGGAAGCTGCGGTTCGAGAGTGGACCCTTGAGCCGAACCACCCTGGGTAGAGTAGCTCGGGAGGCGGAGCCACAGGCACAGATCTTCACCCGGGAACCAGGAACCCCCCCAGGAGGAGCCCGTAGGGTCCTGGAGCCTTGGGACTTAGGAGATACACGTAGGGATCTTCACCCTGGAACTGGGAACCCCCCAGGAGGAGCCCGTAGGGTCCCAGAACCTTGGGACTTGAGAGTGCTGATAAGCTCTTCACCCAGGAACCGGAACCCCCCAGGAGGAGCCCGTAGGGTCTCAGTCCCTTGGGACTTATGCACAGTGTCAGTCTCTCTAGGAAGGCCTGGGCAAGGAGTAGACACAGAGTCCAGCAGCAAGAGCCAATAGGCCAGGGAGCACAGAGCAAGCGGGAGCAGGGTCAGAGTCAGTAATGTCTTGAATGGAACTTGCAGGGTGCAATATGGGAGCCAGCAGCGAGGAGGCCTGAGCCAGGCAGGAACGAGAAGGTAACAAGGCCCAAGACAGTCTGGCAGCAGTTCCAGCCCAGGCCTGCGTAGGACGCTGTCTGGAGGACAGGAGCACAGCAGCTGCGGCAGAGAAGCTGTGGACTGAGGCAGGCGGCAGGCAGTGGCCGAGTCAGGAACGAGCAGAGGTCGGTGGCTGGCGGCAGGCAGAAGCAGAGTCAGGAACGAGCAGAGGTCGGTGGCTGGCGGCAGGCAGAAGCAGAGTCAGGAACGAGCAGAGGCCGGTGGCTGAAGCAGAACAATGGAAGTGCAACTAAGAACTACACACTGTAGCGACCCTCGTTGCAAGGCAATGAGAGGACTGAAGAACGCCGGTTATATCGGGCTTGGGGCGTGGCGTGGCCAGCTCAGGCGGGGTCAGGCTTCCGGTGAGCGTACGTCCATAACGCGCGTCCCCACGTGCGCGCGGGGTGGTAGCGAGACAACCCAGCAATGGCGGACGCCCTGAATACTCAGCAGAGCCGCGGAGGCGGCGTTCCCGGCCTCGGAGGTGAGCCCCGATTACAGCCAGTAAGGGGGAAGCGGTGGAGACCGCAACAACTTGCCAGGTTCTCATGGCCTGGATTGGCCACTGTTGGAAACAGGATGCTGGGCTTGATGGACCCTTGGTCTGACCCAGTATGGCATTTTCTTATGTTCTTATGTACCCTTCCACCCCACCCTCAGATTTCCCCTTCCTAGATGATATCCCAGGCAGTCTAGTGAGTATCTCTTGGGTCTAGTGGTGCCCATAGCACCTCTTATTGTTGCGGAGTTGGACCCTTAGCCAATACTAGCCCTCGTTCCCCGCAGGTTGAGTCCTTGGGTAGCGGATCCGGCTGGTCTTAGGCGGGCCTCTGCATGGTTGATCCTGAGGAAGATGTTCAGAACAGGAAGCCAGGAAGCAGCAGAGACACAGAGTCTGAAGGAGCTGAGATCAGGACAGGGCCTGGTTCCAGAAGCCAGGCAGGCTGAGGCAGGTTAGAGCACGAGGACAAGTTAAGTCTGGGTTTATAAGTGGCAGAAGCCTAAAAGAGGCCAAGTCCAAGTAAACTGCTAGAGGCAGAGTCAGATTCAAGCTGGAGTCAGGACAGGGGGCTGGAGACTTACTGGCTGGAGTCAGGGCAGGCGGCTGGAGACAAGGTCGAGTACAGGCTGAAGTCAGGGCAGATGGCTGGAGACAAGGTCGAGTACAGGCCGAAGTCAGGGCAGGCAGCTGGAGACAGGGTCGAGTACAGGCTGAAATCAGAGCAGGTGGCTGGAGACAAGGTCGAGTACAGGCTGAAGTCAGAGCAGGCGGCTGGAGACAAGGTCGAGAAATGAGGACAGGTCCTAGCCAGGAATCCATCTAAAGCGTGATCAAAACGAGCAAGGATCAAAGCCAGGAATCCATCCAAAAGCGTAGTCAGGAGAAGCAAGGTAATCAGGAACAGGTAACATGTACTGGAACTCAAGAACTGGAAACAGGAGCGCAGGACTGGAACAAACGAGCACAGGAACAGGAACAGGAACGAAGGAAGTAGCAATTAAGCACATGACAAACGTGGAGACCTGTTGCTATGGCGAAGACCAAGTGGCGAGGCCTGCCTTAAATAGCAGGGCCTGGCGACATCATCATCCAGGGCCACAGGAAGGTTTCCTGCCACGGCCCCTTTAAAGTCAGGAAGGGCATGGGCACACCTAAGGCAAATGGTGGAGATTACATGTTGGCAGCGTCTCCCCTACTCGCACGTGGGGAGACCTGACTGGAACAAGAGGAAGCCACGGAGCAGCCGGAGGAACCTGGGGAACTGGTAGGAGCATGGGTGCGTAGGCGGCTGCCTACTGCTGCTAAAGAAGAAGGACCAGGTCCAGCACCCGGGCGCCGGGGGTGAGTAGGGCCAGTCGTGGGCCTGCCGTGGCTAGGACACACAACAGTACCCCCCCCCTTTACGCCCCCCTCTTGGAGGTCTGGGTTTGCTCAGATGGGGTGATGGAAACACTGGAGAAAACCTTCATCCAGGATATTATACACTGGTTCCCAGGAAGTTTCTTTGGGGCCATACCCCTCCCAAGAAAGGAGGTATCCCAGTGATGGCCTCTCCTCTGGATGTTTAGAACATCTTGGACTCGGTAGATTGTGTCAGTCTCCGAGATGACTTGAGAAGGTTCGGGAGCCCTACGCAAAGGCCAAGAGAATACTAGAGGCTTAAGTAACGAGACATGGAATGCATTATGTATTCCCAGCATGGGTGGCAGATGAAGCTGGTAGGTCACTGAGCCAAAGTGTCGAGTGACCGGGAAAGGCCCGATGTACCTGGGAGCGAACTGCTGAGAGGGAAGCTTCAAACGAATATGGCAGTTGCTTAGACATACTCTATCACCCGGTTGAAATTCTGGGGCAGGTCTGTGCAGGGCATCTGAGGACTTCTTGGTACGTGCAGCTGTTTGGCGCAATTGTTCATTCATGCAGATCCAAAGGGCCTGAATGGTGTCCGCAGTTGCCTGAGCTGCTGGAGAAGGCACTGAGAGAGGAACTGGAAAAGGAGGCCGTGGCTGTCTGCTGTACACTAGAGAGAAAGGAGAGACTCCTGTGGCTGCTGCAATGTGTGAATTATGAGAAATTTGGCCCTTGGGAGTAGTTGAGCACAGTTGTCTTGCTGGTCGTTGGTGTAAGCACAAAGAAAGCACTTGAGTGAACGGTTCATCTGCTCAGCTTGGCCATTAGCCTGAGGATGGTAGGCAGTGGTCAGGCTGATGGAAATCCCAAATTTCCTACACAATGAGCACCAGTAGCAGGCGATGAACTGAGGCCCTCTGTGAGAGGCAATGCTACAGGTAGACCATGGAGGCAGAAGATGTGGAGGAAGAATGGATGTACGAGTTCAGGTGCTGAAGGTAAAGCGGGTCGTGGCATTAAATAAGCCATCTTGGTGAACCTGTCCATGATTACCCAGATGACAGTGTTCCCCTTAGACACCAGAAGGTCCACCACAAAATTGGTGGACAAGTGAGTACAAGGTTCTTCGGGAGTAGGCAGAACTTGTAGTAGGCCCCAAGGTCGAACCACCGGAGGCTTTTGCTGGGCGCATGTAGGACAAGAGTCTATGTACACGCATGTATTGTAAGACATGGTGGACCACCAATAGTAGCGCTGTAAGAGGGACAAAGTCCTAGCGCATCCAGGATGGCCAGCTACTTTGGAATTGTGTGCTCACTGTAGCACCTTTTCACAAAGCTTGCAGGGCACCACCATTTTCCCCGCTGGTACAGTCACAGTGGCAGACAGAAAGAAGCGAGCAGGATCAATTATGTGATAAGGCTCTTCTTGGGAGTCTTCAGGCTCGAAGGAATGAGACAAGGCATCAGCCTGGAGGTTCTTCTCGGCAGGATGGTTTCAAAGGTCGAAGTCAAATTGAGTGAAGAATAACGCCCAATGGGCCTGGGGATCTTTTAAACGCTGGGCATGCCAGAGATACTCAAGGTTCTTATGATCAGTGAAGATTGTAAATCAATATTGGGTGCCCTCCAGCCAAGGGGACCATTCGTCAAGAGCGAGCTTAATTGCAAGGAGTTCTCAATCCCCGATGCTATAATTTTGCTCCGCGGGGGAGAACTTGTAGGAGTAGAAGCAGCAAGGATGCAGAACCCCTTTTGGGGAATGCTGGCTCAGCACCGCCCTAGCTCCAATGGCAGAGGCATCCACTTCAACAATGAAGGGGCGGTTCGGGTCTGAGTGACATAAGCAGGGCCCCAACAAGAAAGCATCCTTCAGGGCTTGGAAGGTAGTAATTGCCTCTGGAGTCCAATTCCTCGTATCACTGCCCTTATGGGTAAGGGATGTAAGAGGTGCAGCGACCAGGGAATAATTGACTATGAAATGGCGGTAGTAGTTGGTAAAACCAAGGAACCGCTGGAGTGCTCGGAGGCCCATGGGTCGGGGCAGTCTTGGATGCTTCGTAGCTTACTGGGATCCATAGAGAAGCCATGTTGGGAAATGATGTAGCTTTAGAAGGGTTGGCTCTGCTTCTCAAACAAGCACTTGTCGAGCATGGCAAACAGGTGGTTCTCCCGCAGGCGCTGCAGCACTGTGTGGACATCCGAACGATGGGTGGTGAGATCCTTCAAAAAGATAAGAATGTCATCTAGATAGCTGATGACCTTCTCATAAAGGAGGTCATAGAAGATTTTGTTTATCATGTGTTGGAACACCTCAGGAGCATTACAAACTCCAAATGGCATCACAAGGTATTTGTAATGTCCATCCCTGGAATTAAATGCTGTTTTTCAGTCATCCTCGGGATGGATATGAACCAAGTTGTAGGCACCTTGCAAGTCCAGCTTGGTAAAGATGGTCACTCCTTGGAGGTGATCAAATAATTAATTGATCAAAGCCAGAGGATACTTGTCCTTGTTGGTGATGGCATTCAAGCCATGATAGTCTATGCATGATCGTAATGACCCATCCTTCTTGGTGATAAAGAAGAAACCTGCACCAGCAGGCGAGGTGGAGGGACGGATAAACCTTTAGCAAGGTTTCATGGATGTAGTCCGACATAGCTCGGGTCTCTGGTACAGGCAAATGATAAGTTCTGCCCCTAGGAGGTGTAGTACCTGGCAGAAGATCGATGGGGCAGTCATACTCACGATGAGGTGGAAGGATATCAGCCTTCTGTTTTGAAAACACATCCCCAAAGTCTGCATATGGCGCAGGAAGGCCTGAGACAGTAACCGCTAGCAGGATCACTGAAGGCAGTTCTATTCTCCTGAGGCAAGTGTGATGACAGGCAGGGCTCCATTCGGCGAGTTGTAGGGTCTACCATTCAAAGTGGGGTGATTGGCGCTGAAGCCATGGTAACCCTAGCACTACTGGATGGATAGATTTATCCAGGATGAAAAACTCTACCTCCTCCTCATGCAAAGTTCCAGTGAGGAGGTGGACAGCCATGGTGACTTGGGAAATTCTTCCCGGTAGTGGGTTGCTGTGGATGGAGGCAATGAGTAGTGGTTTCTCAACAGGACGGGTAGAGATACCTAGGAGTTGGACCAAACCCATCACAAGAAAGTTCCTGCCGGCTCCTGAATCAACTAAGGCCAAGGTGGGGAAGGAGCAGGAATTCCAGGTCAAGGTAACTGGTAAAGTTAACTGGGGGGCCAGAGTTGTAGCACCCAAGTTCAAGACCCCTACTGAACTTAGGCCATAGAGTTTCCCGAATGGATGGGGCAAGACGAGAGGTGGTGTCCTGCAGCTCCGCAATACAGGCACAGACCCAAATGCCTCTGCCTAAGAATCTCTTTGGGTGTAGGTGTCCGTGCCCCAGCTTCATGTGTTCTTCTTGGTGGATGGTGGGACTTTTCTGGATGTGGGGCTTTCCGCTGGTGGAGAGCAGGAAGGTTCAGCAGCGGGGTGCTGGGTTACCCACACCTCCCAGTGGCACTCCTGGCGGCGATGGTCTATGCGACCTGCAAGGTTGATGAGGTCTTCAAGGGAGGAGGGTAGTTCATGGGCTGCAAGTTCATCGCGACAGGCCATCTAGGTAAATGGCTCAGAGGCAGTCCTCCTGCCAGCCCAACTCCTTAGCGATAGTCCGGAATTCAGTGGTGTATTCATTGAGTGCTCGGTGACCTTGCTGCAAATGTCACTGTAGCCTACCGCCCTGGATCATCAAAGGTCCAACGAAAGGTAGTCATGAAGCATGATAGTTCCTGAAGAAGAGAGTCCACACGTTCCCACAAGGGCGATGCCCATGCTAACGCCTTGTCCACTAGGTGTGACAGAATAAAGGTTACCTTTGTGAGGTCGTCCTGGAAGATGAAAGGCTACAGAGCAAACTGCATGTAGCATTGATTGATGAAGCCTCTGCAGAGTTTCGGGTCCCCATTGAAACGGAGTGGAGTGGGCAGGGCAAGCAGAGCTCTGGCTGGAGTAGCCAGTGCCTGAGAACTGAGTGATGTGGTCGTAGAAGCCGTGGAACCAGCATGAGAGTCCAAACGGGCGTTGAGGTGTTCAATGGAGGTAGCAAACGCCTCCAAGAACCGCTGCTGTTCCTGGATTTTCAGGCCAGACCTGGAATGGCCTGGAGAGTGGATGGCTCTGCCGAGTCCATGGCCTTGGCAATCTGCTGTGGAGGTGGACCCTTGGCCCAAGGTGGAGTAGATGTCCCTCACGTGTCCCCACTGTCAGAAGGCGGAGCAGACCAGAAAGCGAATGTGGACTAGAGCTTTGTCACTACCAGCCCTCGTTCCCCGCAGGTTGAGCCCTTGGGTACCGGGGCCAGCTGGTCTTAGGCAGGCCTCCGAATGGTTGATCCCAAGGAAGATGTTCAAGATGGAGCCGGGAAGCAGCAGAGACAGGGAAGCTGAGTTCAGGACAGGGCCTGGTTCCAGAAGCCCGGATCAGACAGGCTGAGGCAGGCTAGAGTATGAGGACAAGTTAAGTCCAGGCTTATAATTAGGCAGAAGCCTAAAAGAGGCCAAGTTCAATGAAACTGCTAGAGGCAGAGTTGGGTTCAAGCTGGAGTCAGGACAGGCGGTTGGATACGAAGTCGAGTATTGGCTGGAGTCAGGGCAGATGGCTGGAGACAAGATCGAGTACAGGCTGAAGTCAGGGCAGGTGGCTGAAGACAAGGTTGAGTACAGGCTGAAGTCAGGGCAGGCAGCTGGAGACAAGGTTGAGGTATGAGCACCGGTCAGAGCCAGGAATCCGTCCAAAAGCGTAGTCAGGAGAAACAAGGGTCAAAGCCAGGAATCCATCCAAGGTAATCAGGAACAGGTAACAGGTACTGGAACTCAGGAACTGGAATCAGGAACGTAGGACAGGAACAAACAAGCACAGGAACAGGAACAGGAACGAAGGAGTAGCAACTAAGCACACAACAAATGTGGAGACCTATTGCCAAGGCAAACACCAAGTTTCGGGGCCTGCCTTAAATAGCAAGGCCCAGCGACATCATCAACCGGGACCACGGGAATATTTCCCTCCACGGCCCCTTTAAAGTCAGGAAGTGCACGCACATAATCTCAGGCAAATGGCTGAGATTACGGGGTGGCAGCGTTTCCCTATGCACATGTGGGCAGACCCAACTGGAACCGGAAGAGGCCACAGAGAAGCCGGAGGAACCTGGAGAAGTGGTAGGAGTGCTGGTGCAT
Organism: Rhinatrema bivittatum; assembly: GCF_901001135.1. Lineage (NCBI taxonomy): Eukaryota > Metazoa > Chordata > Amphibia > Gymnophiona > Rhinatrematidae > Rhinatrema > Rhinatrema bivittatum. The sequence continues at coordinate 376,277,288 of NC_042615.1, read as the reverse complement.
AGGCAGGTGCCATAACGCTGCTAAAGAAGAAGGACCAGGTCTGGTACCAGGGCGCTGGGGGTGAGTAGGGCCGGTTGTGGGCCTGCCGCGGCTGAGACATGCAATATTTATGCTGCGGGTCAATCAATACCATGTTTCAAAATTGTGTTGGCTGGCCTTTGCCCCATCACATGATATGTATACCTCTTGGTCCTGGAACGCCCCCTAGACCACTTCTTTTTTGCACACTTAAATGTGTGCATGAAAAAAAAAATATGCATATACTTTCAAGAGTTCATATTAAATCATTGAGCGGCTAGATAAGTTAGCCAGATACACCTATCTAGCTAATTTAATTGGAATATTCCACAGCACAATAGCACCACTAAATATACCCAGCTATCATAAAATTTAGCCAGATAGGTATAACCAGCTAACTTTAGACCTGCCTGCAGTGTGGCCAGTTAGCTGGTTAGATTCATTGGCTAAGTCCGATTATTGGAGTTAGTTGGTTAATCTAGCCAGCTAACTCCGCTCCTCCCCAGAACACCTACTGTCTGCCCCAGGAATGCCCCTGACATTTTGGACTAAAGTTTAGCTGAATAAGTCAATGAATATCGTGGCTAAGCCATTTAGATGGATAACTTTTCAGGTATCTGTCTAAATAGTTTTTTAATATCTACCTATTATGGATTTGGTGCTGGGGAAGGGTGGTGGACACCACCTCCAGAGTGGAACAGGATGGCATGATGGGCTTGGGCTAGATTTGGGCAGTCCCGTGAGGCTGAAGCAAGGGACAATGTGCAGGCAGTGCTGAAGTACAGGAATGGCGTAAAGGCTGGGCTAGAGCTTAGGAACGGAGAGTAGCTGGGCTGAAGTTCAGGAATGGAGTACAGGCAGGACTGGAACACAGGAATGAACTGGAGCTGCTTAGAAGTAAGAGTGAAATGGAACACAGAAACAAACTGGAGCTGAGTGGAGCTAAGAGTGTATTGGAACACAGGAACAGAGTGCAACAGAAGAATGAAACAGAAGAATGAAAAAGGAAAAGGTAGGGGGGAAAGGACAGGGGAGGTAGGGGAAGGGAAGGGAAGGTGGGGTGGGGGGTAGGGAAGTTCCCTCCGAGGCCGCTTCGAGTAGGGGAAGGCAGCGTGGCTCGAAGCGGGCTGGGCATGCGTACCTTTTAAAATCTACCCCAAAATCGGGGGTTGGCGTGCGCAAAGGGGTGCACAATTGTGCTCCTTGCACGTGCCGAGCCTTCTCCGAACCGTGCTGCCTTCCCCCATTCCCTCCCACCCCACCCCACCTTCCCTTCCCTACCTCCCCCGTCCTTTCCCTCCTACCTTTTCCTTTTTCATTCTTCTGTTGCAAAACTGCCGGCGCACGATCCCTGGCACAGTGGCAAATGGCCGCTGTGCCTAGAGCCTCTGAGCCCGCCCCTGTCCCCGGACCACCCCACCCATGTCTCGTCCCCTTCCCACCCCTTTAGTAAAGCCCCGGGACTTACACGCATCCTGGGGCTTTATGCGCATCGCGGGCCTTTTGAAAATAGGTCTGGCGCATGCAACCTTTGAAAATCCGGCCCATAGCGTATAATATTTGCAAATAGCATGTGCTAAAATAGAAAATGAAAATGGAAGGAAAATGAATTTCATTGGTGAGTTTTGTCATTTTGAAACAACACAAAATGAAATAGCCTGTTTTGTTATGTCATTTTACAACAAATTCACATTCCTATTTGCAAAGTTGGAAAAAAATACCTGAGGAAACAGACTGAAGGGTCAGAATAAGCAAAATCTGAACTGCTGCCAGGTCAAAGTCAAATCCAAGAAGTTGGTGCATAAGGATGAGTCAAGGAAAAGCTAACCGACACAAGAACAGACAAAAGCCAAGAGCAAATAAAGAAAAACTATGAAAAGAAAGTAGCTGGGAAAGTAAGATCTCTGGAGCAGGTGCAGAAAAGAAGGACACGGTGAGCTTTTTGAACTAGCAAAAATCCATACCAGAAACAAAAAATAACTGAGAGACTAGAACACCACCATTTGTCCAAAATTGTTGGGGTCAAGGCCATGCTAGATAATGGACTTTCAGGATAATGAATGTTTTCTGATATAAGAATGTCAAATAAAAGGAGTTTTCTGGATAATGGAACATATGACTCCAATCAATTTTCAGGTAATTTTTCAGATAATAGATTATTCTCAGGGACCACAATTATTTCTGGATTTTGAGAGTTTTCAGTTAATAGATCTTTGGATAAATAAATATTAGAGATGTGAATCGTGTGCCCGATCGTTTTAACGATCAGGTTCGGATGGTGAGAGAAAAAAATCGGATCGTTAGAGATGTGAATTGGAATCGGTTCCGATTCCAATTTACATTGTTAATTTTTTAGTGAGGCCTGAGCAGATAAAAAAAAACCCACCTCGACCCTTTACAAATGACCCCTTTGCTCTCCCACCCTCCCTATCGCCTTTGCCCTCACTATGTCACAGGGAGCGACCGTCGCTCCCTGTGACATAGTGAGGGCAAAGGCGATCGGCGCCATTTTGAAACCTCCAGCACCGGCACCGGCACCGAGGGTATGATTGAAGGGATGGCTCCTGGACCCCCCCGCTAGACCACCAGGTACATGTAAAAGGTTTTTTTTGGGGGGTCGGCAGGGTGGGAGAAGCAAAGGGGTAATTTGTAAAGGGTCGGGGTGGGTTTTTTTTTTTTATCGGGCCATCGGCGCCATTTTTATCAGTGGTAGCCAAAATGGCGCCGATGGCCCAAGAGCGGGAGATCGCGCCGGGACCCCCCCACTGGACCACCAGGTAACTTTACATTTTGGGGGGGTTCGGGAGGGTGGGGGAGGGTAAGGAATTGGTTTTAAAAGGTCGGGGTGGGTTTATGGGTTGTTTTGGTGTGCCGGTTTTCCCGCCCTCCCCCAAATAATTCCCGTGCCCTATTTAACGATACAATACAAATGCCCCTGACGATAAATCGGGGGCATTTGTATTGTAACATGCACTCTAACGATTTAGAACAATTTTAAAATTATCTGACGATAATTTTAATCGTTCAAAAACGATTCACATCCCTAATAAATATTGCTGTACTATACTGATGACCAGTTGAAGTCTTGTGAAAGTGGAATAGTCTGAATCTTCCTGACAGCTCTGCAGAAGTGGTCACACCTTGTATTTGAGTCACAAGCTCTTCTAGAATTCATTAATTCTTCTTTGGCTTCACTAATGAAATTTCTTTTGGCTTTTGACAGCTAAGTTGCTATATTCTTGTTTATCTAAATTCAGTTAGCTAAAAAATATATTAATCATTCTTCCTTCTTCATTAGGAATGCTGACATCAACAAAGATATGAATGCCTTATTGGAAACACACATGAACCCAGCAATATTATGGGTGGATGAAATTCTATCAGTATACATAGAAACATATAGAAACATAGAAATGATGGTAGAAGAAGACCAAACGGTCCATCCAGTCTGCCCAGCAAGCTTTCACTTTTTTTTCCCCATACTTATCTTTTTCACTTGTCCCTTGTAAGTGACTTTTTGTTCTATTTCCCTTCCACCCCCGCCATTGATTATTTCCCTTCTACCCCCGCCATCGATGTAGTTAGCAGTGCTGGAGCTGCATCCAAATGAAGTATCAGTGCTGGAGCTGCATCTAAGTGAAGTATCTAGCTAATTTTTTAGGGGTAGTAACTGCCGTCATAGCAAGCTACTCCCACACATGTTTATCCAGCCTGTGCAACTCAGTCCTTGTTGGTTGTTGTCCAAATATAAATCATCTTTTCATCATTCCCCCTGCCATTGAAGCAGAGAATTATGCTGGATATCATTGAAAGTGAAGTATCAGGCTAATTTGGTTTGGGTAGTAATTGCCATATCAAGTAAGCTACTCCCCTGCTTTTTTGTGGATGCATTTCCTTTTTTTTTCCATTTCCTCTTGCCGTTGAAGCATAGAGCAGTGTTGGAGTCGCATTAACCATGTGTATGTTTATTTAATTAGGATATTAACCTCCAGGTAGTAGCCGTCATTCCCGCAAGCCGCCCCCATGCATCTTCACTTCATTCACATCCTCTATACTTTATGGATCCACAGTGTTTATCCCACGCCTCTTTGAAAACCTTCACAGTTTTGGTCTTCACCACTTCCTCTGGAAGGGCGTTCCAGGCATCCATCACCCTCTCCGTGAAGAAATACTTCCTGACATTGGTTCTGAGTCTTCCTCCCTGGTGTTTTAAATCATGACCCCTGGTTCTGCTGATATTGTCACAACGGAAAAGGTTTGTCGTTGTCTTTGGATCATTAAAACCTTTCAAGTATCTGAAAGTCTGTATCATATCACCTCTGCTCCTCCTTTCCTCCAGGGTGTACATATTTAGATTCTTCAATCTCCCCTCAAAAGTCATTTGATGAAGACCCTCCACCTTTTTGGTCGCCCTTCTCTGTACCACCTCCATCCTGTCTCTGTCCCTTCGGAGATACAGTCTCCAGAACTGAACCCAGTACTCCAGGTGAGGCCTCACCAAGGACATATACAAGGGGATAATCAAATGCCTTTTCTTACTCAATATTCCTCTCTCTATGCAGCCCAGCATTCTTCTGGCTTTAGCTACCGCCTTGTCTCATTGTTTCGCCGACTTCAGATCATTAGACACTATGACCCCCAGGTCTCTCTCCTGTTCCGTGCACATCAGCCTTTCTCCCCCCATCAAATACAGTTCTTTAGGATTTCCACACCCCATATGCATGACTCTGCACTTCTTGGCATTGAATTTCAGCTGCCATATCTTCGACCACTCTTCCAGTTTCCTTAGATCCCGTCTCATTCTCTCCACTCCTTCTGGCGTGTCCACTCTGTTGCAGGTCTTAGTGTCATCCGCAAAAAGACAAGCCTTACCTTTTATCCCAACCGCAATGTCGCTCACATAGATATTGAACAAGACCGGTCCTAACGCCGATCCCTGCGGCACTCCGCTCAACACAGCTCTCTCTTCAGAGTAAGTTCCATTCACCACTACACATTGTCTTCTGTCCGTCAACCAATTTGTAATCCAGGCCACCACCTTGGCACCTCATTCCTAAGTTTCTCATTTTATTCACCAGTCTTCTATGCGGGACCATGTGAAAAGCTTTGCTGAAGTCCAAGTAGATGACATCGAGCGCTCTTCCTTGATCCAATTCCTTGGTTACCCAGTCGAAAAAGTCAATCAGATTTGTCTGAAAGGATCTTCCCCTGGTGAATCCATGTTGCCTCTGGTCCAGCAATTCTCCTGACTGTAGATAGTTCACTATTTTTTCTTTCAACAGCGACTCCATTACTTTTCCTACCACCGAGGTGAGGCTAACCGGTCTGTAGTTACCAGCCTCTTCTCTGTTCCCACTCTTGTGAAGCGGGACCACCACCGCTCTTCTCCAATCACTTGGCACAACTCCTGTTTCTAAGGATTTATTGAACAGGTCACACAGCGGACCTGCCAGCACATCTCTGAGCTCCCTCAGTATCCTGGGATGAACCTCATCAGGCCCCATGGCTTTGTCCACTTTCAGTTTCCCCAGCTCTTCCCATACATTCTCTACTGTAAATGGACTTTCATCTACTTCATTTCCCTCCAATTTCTTGTTAACTAGCGACAGTCCTTCTCCGGGGTCCTCTTTAGTGAACACAGAACTGAAGTATTTGTTTAATATTTCTGCCATTCTTTGTCTCTCTCCACACATTGATCCTTTTCTACTTTCAATTCACTATACCACTTTAAACCTGTCTTCTTTCTCTGATGTATCTGAAGAATGTTTTGTCACCTCTCTTTACCTCTTTGGCAATCCTTTCTTCCGCTTGACTTTTTGCCGTCTTGATTATTTTCTTTGTCTCCTTCAGTTCCACCAGATATTCTTCTTTGTGTTCCTCCCTTTATATTTCTTGAACGTTGTTCTTTTAGCCTTTATTTTGTCAGCCACCTCCTTTGAGGATCAGATAGGTTTCATTCTTCTTTTGCTTTACTTTTCTAACATATAGATTAGTAAGTGTTCCTTTAAGTTTGGTCCACTGTTGCTCCACTTCTCTCTCGTTCTCCAAGCCTACTAGTTCTTCCTGCAGGTATTTCCCCATTTCATCAAAATCTGTGTTTTTGAACTGCAAAACTTTGGTCGTACTTCTTCTCCATATCCTTTTTGTGATATTAAACCATACCATTTGATCATCGCTGGTGCTGAGTTGGGCGCTCACCTGGACATCAGAGACATTATCTCCATTAGTGAGCACTAAATCTAGTATAGCTCCCTCTCTCATGGGTTCCATTACCATTTATTTGAACAAAGCTCCTTGCAGGGCATCCACTATTTCTCTACTATTGTTAGATTCTGCAGATGGGATTCTCCAGTCTACATCCAGCAAATTAAAGACTCCAATGATCACCTCTTCTCCCTTCTTCCCCATCTTTGGTTGTCTTCACCAGATCTCTGTCAAGCTCTTCATTTTGGTTTGGAGGCCTGTAAACCACTCCAATAAAAATGGATGCCCCATATTTTTTTAGGTTGGCCCATAGTGCTTCTTCTTTGCCCCATATTCCTTGCAGCTCAGATTCTTGAATATTGTTTTCTGATATAAAGAGCCAATCCTCCCCCTTTCCTATCCTCTCTGTCCTTTCTTAACAAGTTATAGCCCGGTATTGCCATATCCCAATCATGAAATTGCGTGAACCACATCTCCATGACAGCAACACATCCAAGTCCACCACCACCATAAGGGCTTGCAAATCTGGGATTTTATTGCCCAAACTACGAGCATTTGTGCTCATAGCTTCCAGCTTTTCCTTATTCGTTATTGCTGTTCCTGGACTCCTTTTGTGACCCTTTGCATTTGTGCACAGGAAAGGATTAGTGCCTCTGATGACAGATTCATCCAGCACAATGAGCTTTTTTCCTTAGTTACTGATCTGGAATTTCTATATGCATTGGGTTTCTTCTTCCTTTTCAGTTAACCACTTCAATCTTTTTCTCAAGAACTTCTTCAGTATTTGATACAGAGAAGGCCTTTTGTGCTTGTTGCACTTGATGCAGCATATGTCTCTGCATCACAGGTCTAATTTTACCAGAGCCCACTGTATTCCTGTTGTTTATTGAGTTCCATCATGCCCTGTGTGAGTGGGGTGTGTAGACTTGTGGGCTGCACAGCTGTCAAGAACGGGTGCCTGTGGTTCACAGGTCTTATCCTACCTGAGCCCACTGTAAATCTCTTTTTGCTTGACTTTTGGGGGTTTTTTTTGTGGTAATGGGGAATTAATTCCTGAATATTGTAAAGTGGGTGGAATTTTCTTCATTGAAGCTAATTCAGCTTTAACTTCAGCCAGCTCCTTTTCCAAGGAAGAGAGTTTCTGAACAAATGGGGGCAAGTCCTATGTTTCCAGATGATTTCCCTCAGAATAAAGGCTCCACAATAGTTACATTGGATTATCCTCATTTTGGTAATTTATTTGATGGATAACACTTAAGGAAATACTAATTTACTAATTTATAGTTATGAGCGCACCCTCTGGCGGTTGCTAAGGACCGAGGGCTGGGCGGCCTTCAACTATGGTTACAGGCGCGATCGTCTCTATGGCTGGTGAAGTGAGCCCTTGGGCCACGGCATGGCCCAGAGAGGGAGCCCCAAGCCACACCGCGGGAGGTGAGCTGGTGCGAGCCTGGGTAACGAGAGCAGGACAAGGCTGAAGCAAGGACTAGGGAACAAGGTCTGACCCTCAACCGGACCTGCATGCCCCAGACAACCAACATGCAATGCTGATTGATGAACAGTCCTCCGACCGTTCCAAGCCCTTTCGGACCTGCCGCTGGGTTCGGCAATGGGCGGCAGGCTGGACAGATGATGAGGGCAGACGGAGTCCTTTGAAACACAGAAGACATCACAGACGAGGGCTGATGCGAAGACATCACAGACGAGGGCTGATTCGAAGACATCACAGACGAGGGCTAATGCGAAGTCATCACAGACAAGGCGAGAAGCTGGGTAGGTTAGACATGGGCACTGTCTCTCAGGGTGCCCTACACAGCCCATCTTCACGGGCGGACCCAATGGGCTGGTCGCAGACCACCCTGTCCCACTGCGCACCCTACACAGCCTGAGGACGAGTGCAGGAAAGGAATCCAGCCGAGGTGAGACTCCAATGACGGAGCCGGTGTCATCCGGAGAACCACAAGGGCTGGCAGGACAGGAAGGCTCAGGAGTGCAGGACATGAATCCACTGCAGGCAACTCCAATGACGGAGACGTGTCACCCAGAGAAACCAAGGAGCTGGCAGAAAAAAGAAGGCTCAAGAGCACCTGAAGACCCAGGAGAATAATATCTGGAAGAGCTGGAACATCAGGAAGCGAGGACATCGGGAAGCCTGGACTAGGGACCTCTGGAACACGGAGACATCTGACGACACCGACATCAGGATCAGGAACAAGACAACATGAAGCCAAAACATTAGGCACCAGGAACACGAAGACATCTCGATCCAAAGGCGGACATCAGGGGGAACAAGGAACATGAAGACATTGAACACGAAGCCATCAAAGCAAAGGAAGACCGTGGAGGACCTTGACCAGTCTGACGACTGTGGAACCCAATCTGAAGGTGACGAGAGACTGGTACTTTGGCGGCAGTGCAAGCCGCCAGAAGATGGCATTGATGGCATCCTGCCGCAGAGGGACTGAGACGGCCACAGCCTTTGGTCGTGGCAAACAGAGCTGGCAGCGTCCAGTCGCTTCAGGGAAACCAGGTGGGTGGCGAGGCCTGCCTCACGTAGAGTAGCTCCGCGGGCAGGAATCATAACAGTACTCCCTCCTTAAAGACCCCCTCCTCAAGCCTCATATCCACAGCTTAGAGGAGACAAGGTATCAGTCCAAACTGACAGGGGGAGAGAGCGAGGGTCCAATGAACAGACATTGGAAGATTCTTGGCAAGGCACTGTGACGATGGCAATACTGTAGCTGAAGACATGAAGGATATTGAAGATCTGGGCAAGACGTAGACAGGACATTGAAGACATAAACAAGCAAAGCACGGGATTGCAGGACAGCAGGCTTGCATCTCACGTTCTGGTGTCCAAGAGGCAAAATTCAAGGCAAGGCATCCAAGATTAACAGAAGCATAGCTGAGTATTGATTTGTATTGAAGACCAGTTTTTGGTTCACAGCAGTAACAGGAAGCAAAGTTCAAAATTGGATTCTATAGCTGTAATGATGGAACTCAGAAGACTATGTAGACAACTTACTAGCTGACTTTTGAATAGTCGTGGTGTCAGGAGGACTCGAATGGAAGTCCGGCATATAGTATTCAGAGCTGGAGAGCAATTCTAGAGGCAACTGGCCTAAAAAAGATGATGGATTCAATACTGAAGGAAGACTCTCAGCAAAGGTCATACCCGGGATAGTCACAAGATCTTCACATTGGAAGCTCGAGATCCCCCAGGAGGAGCCCTTGAGGAACCGAGCTTGTTTGGGCTTAGGAGTAGACATCGGGAATTAGTGTGTGATGGAAGTTTCAAAGGACATGAATCAAACATGAAGTCGGAACCGGAGAGACCCACAATCTTCACCCTTGGATACTCGAGATCCCCCCGGGAGGAGCCCTTGAGGATCCAAGCCGCTTGGGCTTAGGTGGAGTCCACAGATGACAGAAGTCTGAAGCTGAGCAGGAATGGAGACTAAGAAGCTCAGGGTTGTGGTCCGTAAGTGTCACTACAGTATTTAAGCAAGGGGCTGTTTGATGGTGATAATTGCTCTGATGACCTGAAGTAGTACTCATCTTAAGCTACAACAAGGAGCATACCAGATGATAGGTGTCACTGTGGCACTAGCAAAGGAACTGTTAGTCAAAGGAAAACACTCCTTTAGGACGGAGTCAAGAAGCCACGTTGAGATGGAAGGAGCTTCATGAAATTAGACCTTGAAGATGGCTATGGATTCCAATGGGTGTGAGGAAACCCCCAACAGACAGATGGTCAAATTGTAAGCACTGGTGAGCAGACTTGCAGAAGTGAGTCACTGGTGGCAGAATAGATGACAAAAAATCAGGAATTCCTATCCTGATTGAAGACTTTAAATGCTGCATGCTTGAAGAACCCATGGTGGCAAGCTCATAGATGCAGGATAGCTCGCGATGTGATCCTGAGTCAAAATTCATCTGAGTGGAATGGAAGCTGGACCAGACTATGGATTCAAGGAGATCGCAGGAAGGTGACATCTGCGAAGAACCAACAAGTAGTTCTAGGCTGGGAACTCCCTTGCAGATGTGAAGAGAGACTTCTAGTTGAGGGATGGCTCCTAAGGCAAGCACTAGAATAATGCAAGCAGGAGTGGAGTCAGGAGCAAAAGGATGAAGATGCATCTAGGGTGCAGGCGCCACCTGCTGGTCGTAAGAACCCAGGTGTGAACTATGGAGGACCTCTTGGCTGAGGAAGACTCCAGAGCCAGCACTAAGCCAGTGCAGGTGAGAGCTGATAGACTGAGAAGATGTGAGGAGAGGTCTCAGTGCAGGCGCCCCATGCTGGTCGGAATATCCCAAGACCTGAGGTGGTGTAATAGTACACTTCGAAGACAGGTATTCTCTGAAGCATGAAGATCCTCAAAGTCGAAGATGCTGGTTATTGGATGTGGAACCTGGGTACAGGCATCTCCTGCAGGTAGAATGAAACCCAGGGAGCTAACCACATTGAAGTAGGAAGACTGAGATGATCACTGGAACCATGGCAGGCAACTACTGCCAGTCAAAGGAGTTCCAGGACGAATGAATGCTGAGATGGTCTGGATGCAGGCGCCTCCTGCGGGTCGTGTGGACCAGACGAGGTGTGTAACAGAGAATTATCAATCACAAAAACTAAGGCGGGGCATTAATTGTCCAACAAGTTTGGAGCAATGTTTCTCTGGGCGTAAGCAAGCTGAAGAAGATCCAGAGACTGAAGAAAAAATTCCAGGCAAAAATCAAGGCAAAAGTCCAAAAGAAAACTGGAGCCCACCAGGCACAGATCACTGAGCTCATGGCCTTTGGATTCTGTTTTGAGTGCGCCCTCCGGCAGTTGCTAAGGACCGAGGGCTAGGCGGCCTTCGACTATGGTACAGGCACAGGGGCACAGTTGTCTCTATGGCTGGTGAAGGTGAGCCCTTGGGCCATGGCATGACCCAGGGAGGAGCCCCAAGCCACACTGCGGGAGGTGAGCTGGTGTGAGCATGGGTAACGAGAGCAGGACAAGGCTGAAGCAAGGACTAGGGAACAAGGTCTGACCTTCAAACGGACCTGCACGCCCCAGATAACCAACAACGCAATGCTGATTTATGAACAGTCCTCGACTGTTTCAAGCCCTTTTGGACCTGCCACTGGGTATGGCAATGGGTGGCAGGCCAGACAGAGGACGAGGGCAGACAGAGTCCTTTGAAACACAGAAGACATCACAGATGAGGGCTGATGCGAAGACATCACAGATGAGGGCTGATGCGAAGACATCACAGACGAGGCGAGAAGCTGGGGAGGTTAGACATGGGCAATGTCTTTCAGGGCGCCCTACACAGCCCACCTTCACGGGCGGACCAATGGGCTGGTCGCGGACCACCCTGTCCCACTGCACCCCCTACAACAGCCTGAGGAGGCTGGTCACGGACCACGCGGAGAGCGGGACGAGTGCAGGAAAGGAATCCATCCGAGGTGAGACTCCAATGACGGAGCCGGTGTCATCCAGAGAACCACAAGAGCTGGCAGGACAGGAAGGCTCAGGAGCGCAGGACATTTATTTATTTATTTAGAAACTTTTATATACCGGTATTAGTGGGGACATCATACCGGTTCACATATTAACAAAAGATTTAGAAGTACATTTCAACAGGGGAGGCGAACTGGGCAGGGGGTTAACCTAGAGCAGTAGGGAAAAATAGATTAAACAACAAGAAATCAACAAGAGGTCATAACAAGAAGACAACAATGTACATTGTGATTAAATTCCTTAATATAAGGAAAAGGGCGGTCACCTAGGGGGTATGAGCAATAGAGGGAAGGGAGGATCTATTCTGTGTAGGCTTGGTTGAACAGGAATGTTTTTAGTTTCTTTTGAATTTGATGGCGCAGGGTTCAAGGCGCAAGTGGACGGGTAGGGAGTTCCAGAGGGCGGGGCCGGCAATGGATATGGAGCGGTCACGGGTGGAGAGAGATGAGCTGCCTTCAAGGACGGTACATGTAGATTACCTTTGTTGGCAGATCTGGTGCTCGGGAGGACAGGGGCGCAGTGAAAGGGAGGTCAAGCCAGTTGGAGTTGTGTGTGTGGATAGATTTGTGTACTATGGTCAGGGTCTTGTAGTGTATACGGAAAAGGATGGGAAGCCAATGTAGATCCTTGAGGACAGGGGTAATATGTTCGTGTATGCGTGTGTTAGTAATGAGCCTTGCAGTGGCGTTTTGCAAAAGTTGAAGGGGTTTTATTGAAGATAAGGGGAGCCCTAGGAGGAGGGCATTACAATAGTCCAGTTTGGAGGTAAGGGTGGCTTGGATCACTGTGCGGAGATCTTGGGTGTACAGCAGGGGTCGGAGTTTCTTAAGAACATTGAGTTTGAAGAAGCCTGCTTTGAGGATAGATTTGATTTGTGGTTTCATGCTAAGGTTGGGATCAAGGAGAACTCCGAGGTCCCTAACAGCTGGTTGACCTGAGAGGAGGTTAAGTTTAGGGTCATTAGGTATGAGGTCAGGCGGTTGCGAGGAGATGTGGAGGAGTTCCGTTTTGTTTGCGTTGAGGGCAAGCTGAAGGTTGGTGAGGAGGGAGTTGATGGCTGCAAGGCAATTTTCCCAGTGCTCCAGGGCGTCAGATATAGAGCTATGAATGGGAATGATGATCTGAACATCATCAGCATAGAGATAGAATTTGAGTTTAAGGTCAGTGAGGAGCTGGCAGAGGGGGGTGATATAAATATTGAAGAGGGTTGAGGAAAGAGATGAGCCTTGCGGGACTCCTTGTTGTAAAGGGTGTGAAGCAGAGAGGTTGTTTCCAATTTTGACAGAGAACTTTCTGTTTGAAAGATAGGATTTGAACCAGGCGAGAGCTATTCCTGAGATGCCGATGCTTTCTAGCCGTGTCAGGAGGCGGTGGTGGCTGATGGTATCAAAAGCCGCCGAAATGTCAAGGAGGGCAAGGAGGTAGCTGTGGCCTTGGCCCAGACCTCTGAGGAGGTAGTCGGCTAGGGAGAGGAGTAGGGATTCGGTATTAAAATGTTTTCTGAAGCCAAATTGGGAAACATGGAGGATAGCGTGATCTTCAAGGTAATCCATCAGTTGCGAATTAACAACTTTTTCCATTAGCTTGGAAATAAGAGGGAGGTTGGAGATGGGGCGGAAATTGGAGGGGTCTTTAGGGTCTAGGGAGGGTTTTTTAAGAAGGGGTTTGACGACAGCGTGCTTAAGTGAGTCTGGGACCATCCCATGGGTGAGGGAGCAGTTGATAATGTCTGCTATGGCTCTAGCTATGCTGTTTGGGATGGCTATTAGCGCTTTGGTGGGGATGGTGTCGCTAGGGTGAGAAGCTGGCTTAAGTTTACGAAGGAGGCTAATGATTTCCTTAGAGGAAGTGAAGTCAAGAGTGGCCATTGTGGGTTGGGATGAGCGGGGATAGGAGTAAGGGTGGTGGGGGCACAGAGATTGGAGAACGGAAATCTGGAGAGGAGGTTGGCGATTTTACTCTGGAAGTAGATGGCCAGTTCCTCACATTTGGCGGCTGCCTCAGAGTCTGGTATGGTAGGAGGGATGGGGGAGGTGAGGCTGGCGACATAGGAGAAAAGCACTTTGGGGTTGAATTTATAGTCATGGATTTTTTTTGAGTAGAAGTCACGTTTGTGTTTGAGTGTAGATAGTCTGTATTCGTGTAATGCTGTTTTGTAGCTAGAGGAGTGTTGCGGGGTAGGGTCCTTGCGCCATATTCTCTCTTTCTGTCTGAGATTACTTTTTAGGATTTTTAGCTCTTGGGTGTACCAGGGCTTGGAGGGTTTCGCAGAGGTGTTTATGACTCGTTTAGAGAGGGGGCAGGCAACTCCAATGACGAAGACATGTCACCCGGAGAACCAAGGAGCCGGCAGAACAAGAAGGCTCAATGCACCTGAAGTCACAAGAGAATAACATCAGGAAGAGCTGGAACATTAGGAAGTGAGACACCGGGAAGCGAGACATCGGGAAGCCTGGACGTGGAACCTCTGGAACACGGAGATATCTGACGACACCGACATAAGGATCAGGAACAAGACAACATGAAGCCAAAACATTAGGCACCAGGAACACAAAGACATCTCGATTTGAAGGCGGACATCAGGACTGGGAACAAGGAGCATGAAGACACTGAACATGAAGCCATCAAAGCAAAGAAAGACCACGGAGGACCGGGACTGGTCTGAAGACACCAACGACTGTGGAACCCAATCCGAAGGCGACGAGAACCTGAAGAAGAACCCTTTTATAGGGCTGAAGCAGGAAGTCATCTTCAGGAGGAGCCAGCGACACTTCCTGTGGTTGGCCCTTTAAATGGCATGAAGAGGCATGCGCCGGTGCCTAAAGAAGTGAAGACTGAAGAGAGGGGCTGCAGCACTGCGGACAGCGGCACCCGGATGCGCCGGAGCAAGGAGGAGTAGGCAGGCCACAGGACGGCCTCCTACCATCTGAGGAGGACCCCGAGGATCGCATCAGTGGCCCGAGCAGCAAAGACAGGCCGGCAGCGGCTCCCTGCCACGAAGGCTTCGGGGTGACCACCAGGCCGCACGAAGATGTTGGAGCTGCAGCGGGCTATCCTGCCGCTTGAAGAGGATCCAGGGCGGCGGCTCCCTGTCGCGAGGGTGGTACTTCAGCGGCGGTGCAGGCCACCAGAAGATGGCATCGGCGGCGTCCTGTCACGGAGGAACGGAGACGGCCAAGACCTCCGGGCCGCAGCAAACAGAGCTGGCGGCATCCAGCCACATCAGGGAAACCAGATAGGTGGCGAGGCCTGCTCACGGAGAGTAGCTCCGCAGGCAGGAATCATTTCATTTATTTTGCTGCCAATTATGAATTTATTTATTTATTTATTATTTATTTATTATTATTATACTTTTATTTACCGACATTCGTGCAGCACATCATGCCGTTTACAAAGAACTCAGATGGGCGATACAATAAAACATTAAAACAAAACGATGTATAAAGAATAAAATAAAGTAAAACCATAACAATGTAATCTTGGAGCAACATACTATTTCTACAAAAGTACACATTAACCGATCATGATCAAAAAAATTAAATTAAGCCGTAGGGGAATGTTTCTGTTCTCTTCTAGAGGGTATCCATGGGAGGGGGGAAGGGGAAACTTAGGAGGGGAGGGGAAATTCGAACAGGGGGGCTGGGGTTAATTTTGGTTGTGTGTGGTCGGATAGGCCTGTCGAATAGCCATGTTTTGATGACTCCTTTCTTGAAAATTGCAGGGATGTCTCTTGCGTAGGAGGGTGGGGAGGGAGTTCCAGAGGGTGGGGGCACAGCGACGGAGAAGGCTCTCTCTCTGGTGTGAGTAGAATGTGCTGCCTTTAGGGATGGGGTGTGTAGGTAGTAGAGTACCTGCATGGGTTGTTCTTGTGGGTCGGTCGGATGAACGGTAACGAGGCATTTCGTCGAGCCAGGTGTGATTATGTTTGTGTAGGGAATTGTGAAGGATGGTTGAGGGTTTTGTATTGTGGAGCGAAGGAGATGGGTAAACCAATGTAGGTCTTTTAGTATGGGGGGTGATGTGTTCCCTTTTTTGTGTGCCTGTTATGATTCTAGCCATGGAGTTTTGTAGAATTTGGAGGGGTTTGATGGTGGGTGGCGGGGGAGTCCTAGTAATAGGGAATTGCAATAGTCTAGTTTTGGTGACCATTGTGGTCTGTACGACTGTGCGGAAATCGTGGGTGTGGAGGAGGGGTTTTAGTTTTTTTATGATGTTAAGTTTATAGAAACCCCCCTTTAGTAGCTTTTTGATGTGGGGTTTGAAACTTAGGTGTTGGTCTATTGTAGACGGCCCAGATCTCTTACAAACTGGGTCTGGGAGGGGTGGCTGTGGTTGTATTTTGGGGAGTGTTCTGTCGCATGGGGAGGAGTGAAACATTCAGGCTGCTTAGAGATGACGAGTAATTCTGTTTTTGACGAGTTTAGAGCTAGATGGAGTTCGGATAGTGAGGCGCTTATGTTGGCGAG